>NC_141876.1:537919548-538222578 GCF_056163025.1 Triticum urartu
GTGGGGAAAAGTGAGCAAAAGTTAAGAGCGTGGGGATGAATGAGTAGAACTAACGAACCAGGGGCACAAAAATAAAATTCCTTATTAAATAACCTCTTCTCACCAGGCAGTTTGAAATCATAGTTGAGTTCTTTAATTGCCCAATATGCTTTATGTTCTAACTCAAGAGGCAAATGATAAGCTTTTCCATAAACCATTTTATTTTATAAGGAGACATACCCATAGGATTTTTATAAGCTGTTCTATAAGCCCAATGTGCATCATCTAATTTCTTAGACCAATTCTTCCGGGACCTATTGACAGTCTTTTGTAAAATTAATTTTATTTCTCTATTGCTAAGTTCAACTTGACCACTAGATTGAGGATGATAGGGTGGTGCAATTCTATGGTTAACATCATACTTGGCAAGCATTTTATGGAAAGCACCACGAATAAAGTGTGAACCACCATCAGTCATTAAATATCTAGGGACTCCAAACTTTGGGAAAATAATTTTTTCCTTAAGAATTTTAATAGAGATGTTGTGATCAGCATTACTGGTTGGAATAGCTTCGACCCACTTAGTAGCATAATCAACAACAACCAAAACATGAGTATACCCATTAGAGGAAGGAGAAGGTCCCATGTAATCAAATCTCCAGACATCAAATGGTTCAACAGTAAGTGAATAATTCATAGGCATTTCTTGATGCTTACCGATATTACCTATTCTTTGACATTCATCACAGGATAAGACGAACTTACGGGCATACTTAAAGAGAGTAGGCCAATAAAACCTAGATTGCAATACCTTGTGAGCAGTTCTGTCTCACGCATGATGTCCTCCATAAGCTTCAGAGTGACATTTCCGTAGGATTTGTCCCTGTTCATGCTCAGGTACACAACATCTAATAATACCATCTACTCCTCCTTTATAAAGATGTGGGTCATCCCAAAAGTAATGTCTTAAATCATAGAAGAATTTTTTCTTTTGTTGGTATGTGAAACTAGGTGGTAAATATTTAGCAACAATATAATTATCATAGTTAGCATACCAAGGTGTACTATTAGAATAATTTATTGCAGCTAATTGCTCATTAGGAAAACTATCATCAATAGGCAGTGGGTCATCAAGAACATTTTCTAACCTAGACAAGTTATCAGCCATGGGGATCTCTGCTCCTTTTCTATTAGTGATATGCAAATCAAATTCTTTTAGCAAAAGAACCCACAGAATAATCCTAGGTTTGGCATCTTCCTTTTCCATAAGATACTTTATTGCATCATGATCAGTGTGAATAATTACTTTTGAATCTACAATATAGGATCTAAATTTGTCACAAGCAAACACCACTGCTAGAAATTCTTTTTCAGTAGTAGCATAATTTCTTTGTGCACTGTCTAGAGTTTTACTTGCATAACGAATAACATTTAATTTCTTATCAACTCTTTGTCCTAGAACAACACCAACAACATAATCACTAGCATCACACATAATTTCAAAAGGCAAGTTCCAATCAGGTGGTTGAGCAATAGGTGCAGAAATTAAGGCTTTCTTGAGTGTTTTGAAGGCTTCTAAACAATCATCATCAAAAACAAAAGGAATATTCTTTTTCAAAAGATTTGTAAGGGACCAATTTTAGAGAAGTCTTTGATAAATCTCCTATAGAAACCATAATGACTTAGGAAACTACGGATACCTTTGATATCTTTAGGACATGGCATTTTCTCAATTGCATCAACCTTAGCTTTGTCCACCTCAATACCTCTTTTAGAAATTTTATGGCCCAAAACAATACCTTTGTTAACCATAAAGTGGCACTTCTCCCAATTCAAGACAAGATTTTTTGCTCACATCTCTGCAAAACTTGATCAAGATTGCTTAAACAATCATCAAAAGACTTCCCATAAATAGAAAAGTCATCCATGAAAACCTCAACAATCTTTTCACAAAAGTTAGAGAATGTAGCAGTCATAGATCTTTGAAAGGTAGCAGGTGCATTGCATAAACCAAAAGGCATACGTCTATAAGCATAAGTTCCAAAAGGACAAGTAAAAGTGGACTTTTCTTGATCAGGTTGAGAAACAGGTATTTGTGAAAAAAAAACAAAATATCCATCGAGGAAAAAAAATGTGTGTGCTTAGATAATCTTTCTAGCATTTGATCAATAAAATGCAGAGGGTAATGATCTTTTCTGGTTGCTTTGTTTAATTTTCTAAAATCAATTACCATTCTATAGCATGTAACAATTCTCTGTGGAATAAGTTCATTCTTATCATTAGGAACAACAGTAATACCTCCTTTCTCAGGGACACAATGAACATGACTTACCCATCTACTATCAGCTATAGGATAGATTATACCTACTTCCAGAAGTTTTAATATTTCTGTTCTTACCACTTCTTTCATCTTCGGATTTAACCGATATTGGTGGTCAACAATGGGTTTAGCATCAGGTTCCATATTAATTTTGTGCTGACATAGAGTGGGACTAATGCCTTTAAGATCATCAAGAATATATCAAATAGCAGCTCGGTGCTTCCTTAGAACTTTCAATAATATTTCTTCTTCATGTTCTGAAAGGTTAGCACTAATAATAACAGGATATACCTTTTTCTCATAAAGATAAGCATATTTCAAAGTGTCAGGTAACTGTTTTAATTCAAACACAGGATCACCTTCAGGTGGAGGAGGACCTCCTAGAGCTTCAATTGGCAAATTGTGTTTAAGCAGAAGACGTTGTTCAAAGAAAATCGTATCTGTTTCATTTCTTTCATGCATATGTAAATCATTCTCATGGTCTAGCAAATATTGTTCTAAAGGATTAGTAGGAGGTATAACAATAGAAGCAAGACCAATAATTTCATCCTTACTAGGCAATTGTTTGTTATGATACTTACTACTAAACTTGGAAAAATTAAACTCATGAGACTCATCACCAAAACTAACACCGACAATTTGTTTCTCATAAACAATTTTAGCGTTAGCGGTGTTCAAGAAAGGTCTACCAAAGATAATGGGACAAAAGTCATCTTGTGGGGAACCAAGAACAAGAAAATTAGTAGGGTATTTTATTTTCCCACACAAGACTTCAACATCTCTAACAATCCCAGGTGGTGTGATGGTGTCTCTATTAGCAAGTTTAATAGTAACATCTATGTCATGTATTTTGGTGGGTGCTATGTCATTCATAATTTGGGCCGAACAACAGGTCTATGCACTACAAAAAAAGACACATCCGTGACATTTTGGGCCGAACGATTTTTTCTGTCATGCTTATGACACTTCTATGACAATAATTGTGACAAAACCCGGTATCATCATAGATGTGGTAGGCTCCGACTTCTATGACAAAAAATCATGACATAAAATGGGCTTTTCGTCATAGGCGGGCCGGAGACTGATGACCCACAAGTAAAGGAGATCAATTGTAGCTCTTTTCGATAAGTAAGAGTGTCGAACCCAACGAGGATCAGAAAGAAATGACAAGTAGTTTCCGGTAAGGTATTGTCTGCAGTGCTGAAATTGTAAGTAACGAAGTAGTTTGATAGCAAGATAATTTTAATGAGCAAGTAACGATAATAGTAACAAAAGTGCAGCAAGGTAGCCCAATCCTTTTGAGGCAAAGTACAGGCCAAAACGGCCTCTTATGATAAGCAAAGAGTTCTTGAGGGTACACAAGAATTTCATCTAGTCACTTTCATCATGTTTGTTTGATTTGTGTTCGCTACTTTGATAATTTGATATGTGGGTGGAGTGGTGCTTAGGTGCTATTATTACTTGAACAAACCTCCTACTTATGATTAACCCCCCCGCAAGCATCCGCAACTACGAGAAAAGTATTAAGAATAAATTCTAACCATAGCATTAAACTTTTGGATCCAATTGGTCCCTTACAAAATAGCGCATAAACTGCGGTTTAAGCTTCTATCACTCTCGCAACCCACCATCTAATTTCTACTCCAGAATGCATTCCCTTAGGCCCAAATATGGTGAAGTGTCATGTAGTCGACGTTCACATGATGCCACTAAGGGAATAACAACATACATACTATCAAAATATCAAACACATATCAAGTTCACATGATTACTTGCAACATGATTTCTCCTGTGACCTCAAGAACAAAAGTAACTACTCACAAATGATAAACATGTTCATGATCAGAGGAGTATTAAATAGCATAATAGATCTTAACATATAATCTTCCACCAAATAAACCATATTGTAATCAACTACAAGATGTAATCAACACTACTAGTCACCCACAAGCACCAATCTATAGTTCCGGTAACAAGATTGAACACAAGAGATGAACTAGGGTTTGAGAGGAGATGGTGCTATTGAAGATCTTGATGGAGATTTCCCTCCCCAAGATGGGGGAGTTGTTGGTGATGATGATGACGATGATTTCCCCTTCCGGGAGGGAAGTTCCCCCGGCGGAATCACTCCGCCGGAGGGCAAAAGTGCTCCTGCCCAAGTTTCGCCTCGAGGCGGCGGCGCTTCATCCCAAAAGTCCTCCGCTTATTTTTTTCTAGGTCAAAATGACTTATATACCAGAATATGGGCACCGGAGGTGGGCCGAGGAGGCCACAACCCACCAGGGCACCAGTGCATAAGCATGAAAAACTCACTTTGTGATCAGATTGATCAAGGTTGTAGTCATTCGAATTTACTACTTCGTTAAATGATGGCTGTTTAAAGGTGTCTGCCATAGTTTATTTGGACAATGTACTTAGTAATCAGGTATGTGACCTTCTTATAACCCATGACATCGGCATGATAGGTGTTAAATACATCCAGTGATGGTGGAGCTAAATCAACAGGTTTTATATATGGATCCCAAGGTATATACTTATACCAGACAGTACAAAATAACCATGCGTATACTAGAAAAGCACCTGGGGGTTCTGGCTTGCCAAGGTGGGTTGTGCCACCTGGTGGCCCCCTCTAGTGTTTATTGGCTCCAGTATTTCTTAAATAATCCATAAACAGTCTCTGTGAAGTTTCAGCGCATTTGGAGTTGTGCAGAATGGGTGGCCTGACGTAGCTTTTCCAGGTCCACATTTCCAACTACCGGAATTCTCCCTCTTGGTGTGTTCCTTACAAATTAAGAGATAAAAGGCATTAGAATTACTCCAAAAAGCATTATGATGGATAAAAAATTATAAATAACAGTAAGAAAACATGATGCAAAATGGACGTATCAGAGGCGCAGCTGCATGACATTCTATGGGCCGTCCATGACAGAAAAAATCATGGTAGAAGCGAGGGCGAGGAAAACATTACGGAGTTCCCGGTTACGGTGGGTGGTTGGGCCCGAGTGATGCACTGTGGTTTGCGCATTTCTCCTGTGTACGCGCTTGTGTGCGAGGCGTTGGCTAACTGAACCCGGAGCGATCGCACGTTACTGAACCCGAGCGATCGATCCCTTGGCTGTTAACTAAACCTGAGTTATTCATTCACTGCTGACTGAACCCGAGCAATTCCTTGGATGCTGCTATTAACTGATCCCGAGCGATCGATCACTGCTGCTGCTTATTGAAAGCCGATCGAGCCAGTGTTGGGTTGCCTCTCAATGAACAATGACCATTGCTACCATGCGCATGGTGCGTAGAACGAGTCGAGACATGGTGAGTCGAGCCGGTTGGTTGGCTGTGGATGAACAGTTCCTGGTGGGGGTTGGATGAATAGGACCCCGAGGAGGCCACCGAACCCCAGCTGGTTGGGGGTGGATGAACAGGACCCCGTGGAGGCTCTAAGAACAGTAGCTGGTGGAGACTGGATGAACAGTAGGCGTGGATGAATAGTAGCCCGTGGAGGGTGGAGGAGGTCGACAGTGGATGAACAGTAGCCCGTGGAGGCTGGAGCGAGGCAGTAGACGATGGATGAACAGGACCCCGTTTTAATGGTAGGAGCTTCAGCACAAGTCTGTTTCCTCCGTTTTGCGGTACGCCACACCCCTCCCGATCAACAGGACCCTGTTTCGACTATAGGCAGTCGAACACAAGTCCGTTTCCTCCATTTTGCGGTACACCAGACCCCTCCTGAGGAACAAGATCCCATTTCGACCGTCGCCAGTCGAACAAAAGGCCGTTTCCTCTGTTCTGCGGTACGCCAGACCTGGTTTCAGGTGTTCCGTCCAAGCTGGTTGGCTCCCGTTGAACAGGATGCATTCCGACCTAGTCGGTTGCCTCCCGATGAAGAGGACACTGTTTCTTCGTTCCGACCAAGCCGGTTCGCTGCCCGATGAACAGGATGTCGTTCTGCCGTCCGTTGCCTCTCCATGTACACAAGCCCTGGCCGTCCATATATATGCGCGAGTACACACTCGAGACCCCGCCCGTATGTATGTTTGTGGCCGTATTTTTTGCCCTATGTCTGTACGTACGTGTACATGACTTAGAGGGGACTGCGTGAACTGCTATGTCGGGTGCTCTACAATGACACGTGTGACTACTTACTCCGCCATGGTTCATACTTGCAGAGAGACCGATGGACCAATATGTTCATACACGTTCACGACCAGACAGACAACGCTACGTATGGTTTGACCCGGTGGGTCCCAGCGGTCAGGGAGGATAAGGACACACTTCCTTGTGTGCGAAGATATAGCTGGTCGGTCCCAGCTGTTAGGGGGAGGAACCATTTTTATTTTGTGAGTAATAAGGAGGCACTTCCTTGTGTTTGAAGATGTAGCTGGTGGGTCCAGCTGTCAGCCTCACCGCCTAAAGCCCACTTCCAATGGTTGTCCTTCGTTGACCACGTTGACCACGCCGTACCAAGAGCACCAAGGCGGTGGACAACAGCGAGGCCTAGGAAGGGAACGTCACAGAGCCGGGGAAGACGCGGAGTGGATGCCCACGCGGAGGGGAGTACATGGGTTGACTGCTTCAGGTGCGGTGTGAGGCTGCCGTCGTTGGAGAATAACAGAAGGTGTGGGTGAGTATAGAGGGATGGCATGGCCAGCGGTGGCAACACAGCCGGACACGGGATGCCGGAACAGGCGGCACGGCCGACGCTAGTTTGGGCGGCTAGAGCAAGAAGACTAGAGGTTGAAGAAGCACGACGGCCGTTGGATGGACATCGTACGGTCACTGCAGCTAGAATCGTTTATATTGACTAGGTTGACAAAGCCCTTGGTATGAGTCAACTTAGTAGGCCCACAAGCCAGCCTTCGAAATGATGCGCCCCAGATGTCATGGGGAGGAATCATTTTTTGGGCGGCTGAAGCAAAAATATCCGATATTGAAGAAGAAGCACGCATCCATTGGATGGACATCCAATGACTACTGCTGCTAGAACCGTGTGTTGACTATAGGTTGACAAAGCCTTGCATACGCGTCAACTTAGTTTTTTTTTGTGGGGACGTGTCAACTTAGTAGGCCCACAAGTGTGTGGTAGAGAACATATAGCGCATTTGCGATTTGTAAGAATGTACAGCCCATTTTTGAATTCTAATGGAATTTACTACAGCCCATTTATAGTTTGTTAAAAGTACATCCCATTTTATAACTAGGACAACGATTAATAATTTGAACCAACCATTCAAAACAGAATTCAATAAAATTTCCCACATTTTGATGGGATCCGAAATATGTTTATCCCAAAATTTCTAGTCAGATTAACTATAATTTCAAAACAAGTTTGTATTACATAAAAATCCAACGAAATATTGCGTGCGCAACAATTAATGAAATTAAAATTTTCAAAATCCAATAGTAATATTTTTTAAACTAATTACATGTTTGGTGCATTTTTTATTGTTACTGCCCAGTTTTTATAATTACATCCCATTTATTATTTCTTAAAGCCCATTTTCTTGTTTAGCCTAATGCATCCCTCCTAGGAAAGATTTGCAGCCCAGCGGGCCGGAGAATAACAATTTGACCTTGCCTAGGTATTCCTCAAAAAGAAGTATAGCTGGGCTAGCCATTTTTAGCTTGAAAAAAAATTAATATCTGGGCTGGATATCTGGCCTGGGATAGACGGGCCACAGCCTGCCCAGTTAATACCGTGCCCTCCTCTGAACAACAACAAAAACATCGCTCAAGAAAAACTCTGCAGTGCTCACACCTTAAAAACACAAATACTGCTTGAGCTGCTTGGTCCCAGCTATCGGCCGCTCCTTGTGCAATTCTCTCGTTTATTGACTACATAGGTTGACCATGGTGTGGGGCCATGATGTCAGGAAACCAAGAGGAAGCAAAAAAATTATAGTTGTATATAATAAGGAGGCACTTGCTTACGTGCGGCTATGGCGCTAGTGGGTCCCCACTCTCATCCTCTCCAAGTAAAGTCATCTCCTCATTCCTCATGTCTGTCAACCATGTTGACAACACGAGACGGCGGTGCCACGACGAGCACAACAACTCGAAGGACGATAGAGAGGGCCTCACGGGCCCTACGGATGGTCTGATACAGTGCCCGCTGCTCATTCAGGAAGACAGGATCATAGGGCCACATGTCCGTGACGACATTGTCGTTCACTTGTTCGCTGGTACTCGTTGAGGAGACGAAGGTTGCAGCACATGTCCTCTTGCGCTGGTAGCTCTTCCGCCATTACGACATTGAAGTGCGACCGCACCTGCTCTATGGTGAACACGGTATGAACCGGCTTGGACAGTGGCGCCGGCTCCTGGTCGGAAGCTACCTCCATCGTCTGATTGTCGTCGCTTAGCTTGGAGAGCTCGATGGCAAGCCAGCATGTCCGGCTACTGGACCGAACCGCTGCTAGGCATGAGTCTGACCGCCCTGGCCCACCCAGACCGCCTCCCTCGCCCACACGCACTTTCCGCCCAAAATGGTCAGCGCCGCCCGCGTCGCTGCCCAGTGCAGGTGATTGCTCCGCGTTCAAACGACACAAGTGTCGTCCATCCATCCGTCTTCCGCCCACATTAATGATACGCGGTTGCCGAGGCGGCTACTCAGGAGCCACCCGTCAGTCCCTCCGCCGCCGACCATTGCTATATAAACTATTGCGCCGGCCATAGCCGCAGCCATCCGCCTCTGTTCCCTTTCTCGTTTCCACACCACTACTGCCCCCCATGGCTTCCTTGCGCTCCAGCGCTCTCCAGGACAGGTGGACGACGGACCACAAGGAGATGGCGGACATTGCTGCCAACTGGTTGGCCGGCAGGCAGCCGAAGGACGACGACGTCCCAATGGAGAAGATGGTAGTTGACGATCCGACGCCAAGCCCCTCCTCCGCGCCATCCTCGCCGGTGCATTGCACCATGACCATCGGCGAGGCCCGTGCCCAATACATGGACATGGTGAGACAGAAGTGTCAGGAGCAGTTCTGAGAGGCGTAGGCCGACGTCACCTACAACCAACACCTCCTCTAGGAGCACCTGCAGGCGGAGGAGCAGATCGACGCGGAGCGGGCAGAGCACGAGGCGCTGCTCGACTCGTACTGCTCCGCCCGCAAGAGCCGCCTTGCACGCTGGCGGTACCGCATGCGGGTGGCGGAGGTTACAGCCGCCTACAAAGAGGGCGATGAAGCGGGTGAGGCGCTATTTTGCAAGACCGAGGACGAGGCGGAGGACAATGCCAGCTCCACCGAGTCCATGCTCTGCTGGTGTCGATGAGGCCGTGCTCCGCCGAGGCCCCGCCGCGCCAACAACGAGCCAGAGGACACCGCCGGCTCCGCCGATGCCCCGCCCCGCCAGCACCAAGGCGGAGGATTTCGCTGGCTTCGGCGAGGCCCTACTCCACCGAGGCCTCACCCTGCTAACAATGAGGCAGAGGACATCTCCGGCTCCGCCGAGGCCCTGCCCCGCCGGCACCGAGGCGGAGGACTTAGTCGGCTTCGGCGAGGCCCTACTCTGCCGAGGCCCCGCCCCGCCAATAACGAGGCAGAGGACATCGCTGGCCCAGCCGAGGCCCCACCCTGCCAGGAATGAGGGGTCGGATTTCCCCTGCCCCGTCGAGGCACCGCCACACCGGCAACGAGACAGAGCACATCGCCGGCTCCGTCGAGGCCGCACCACACAGAAAACGAGGAAGAGTAGAACACGGTAGGTTGCCACCGCTTGGGTCCAAGTAAGGCCACCGCTGCTACCCTCCGGTTGAAGCCAAGCTAGGCGGGTTGACCATTGATGACCGATTAGCTGCTTCTTGGTGGCGACGTGGAGTCGGAGAGCTGTGTTGGAGAAGGACACTGCTTCAGTTACTTAAGTGCAGGTGCAGTTGGGTCACTGACACATGGGCCCAGCGGGCATCTAGGCCACATGTGAGTTATGCAACTACACCTACAGTTAAGTCATTGAAGCTCAGTCCGTTGGAGAAGAAGCTTTTGTTTGGCTCAGTCGGACACAGGTGGGTAGCTTCGGTTAATTAATTATACCTCCAGCACACCTCTTTTTAGTTGAAGAATGTATGACATGTAATGAAATCCAACATGTTTATATGAAATCCAACCATGTATGAACGAATTTAATTCGATTAGTTTGAATTATTGTATCACTGGCATTGGATGAACACGCAAAACAATACGTACTACCATTATTCCCAAGGTGATCACCTCATTTGCAGCAGTTTCAATGTACACCCTCCGGTCCTTTTTAGTCTGCATATAAGTTTTGTCTGAAGTTAAAGTATCTCTACTTTGACCAATCTTATAGAAAAAAGTACGAACATTCACAATGCAAAATCAATTGAATTGAAAGAAATCTAATATGCGAAGTAAAAAAGGAACTGAAAGGATCGAGAAGAGGTGTCTAGAGGGGGGTGAATAGACTC
The DNA here is from genome assembly GCF_056163025.1 of Triticum urartu. Classification (NCBI taxonomy): domain Eukaryota; kingdom Viridiplantae; phylum Streptophyta; class Magnoliopsida; order Poales; family Poaceae; genus Triticum; species Triticum urartu. The sequence continues at coordinate 537,930,270 of NC_141876.1, forward strand.
TTAGTAAGAAAAGTTGCAGTTTTTAATTTCTTTAAGTTGAAGTGGAGTTTTAGCACAAGTTTAAACATTCACAATACGTATCAAGCAAGCATGACAAGAGCGTATGAGCAGCGGAAAGGAAATCATGCAAGGTGCAAGAATGTGAAGGGATGGGATTTGAGTGTGCAAACGCAATTGGAGACACGAAGATTTTTGGCGTGGTTTCGATAGGTGGTGCTATCATACATCCACGTTGATGGAGACTTCAACCCACGAAGGGTAACGGTTGCGCAAGTCCACGGAGGGCTCCACCCACGAAGGGTCCACGAAGAAGCAACCTTGTCTATCCCACCATGGCCATCGCCCACGAATGACTTGCCTCACTAGGGTAGATCTTCACGAAGTAGGTGATCTCCTTGCTCGTACAGACTCCTTGGTTCAACTCCACAATCTTGATGGAGGCTCCCAAGTGACACCTAACCAATCTAGGAGACACCACTCTTCAAAAGGTAATAGATGGTGTGTTGATGATGAACTCCTTGCTCTTGTGCTTCAAATGATAGTCTCCCCGACACTCAGATCTCTCTCATAGGATTGGATTTGGTGGAGAGAGGGTTTGAGTGGAAAGCAACTTGGGGAAGGCTAGAGATCAAGATTTATGTGGTTGGAATGGGATATCTTGACCTCAACACAAGTGTAGGTGGTTCTCTCTCAGAAAATGTATGTTGGAAGTGTAGGCACGTTCTGATGGCTCTCTCCATGAATGAAGAGTGGGTGGAGGGGTATATATAGCCTCCACACAAAATCTAACCGTTACACACAAATCACCAAACTCGGTGGGACTGAATCAGACAACTTGGTCGGATCGATTTAGTTCATAATGTGACTGTTAGACATTTCGGTGGGATCGATATGATCAACTCGGTGGGACCGATGTGCTAGGGTTAGGATAATACCTCGTCTCGGTTTGACCGATTACGCAAACTCGGTGAGACCGATTTTGGTAATATGCAAAACAGATGTTTGTCAAGCAAACTCGGTGGGACCGATTGCATATCTCAGTGGGACCGAAATTATCGCAATAGGTAAGAGAGAGTTTGCAAGCCCATCTCGGTGAGACCGAGATTTCATCGGTGAGACCGATTTGACTAGGGTTTCTGGAAGTGGCTATGTCAAGTGAATTCGGTGGCGTCGGGTAGGAAATTTCGGTGGGGCCGAGTTTGACTTTTCGTTTGGGACATATGTGGATATGGGAAAGTGGTTGAGGGCTTTGGAGAATATCTCTAAGCACTTTGAGCAAGTAAGCCATTAAGCAACATCTCATCCCCTTTTAATAGTATTGGCTTTTCCTATGGACTCAATGTGATCTTGGATCACTAAAAGTAAAATGTAGAGTCTTGAGCTTTAGAGCTTGAGCCAATCTTTTGTCCCTAGCATCTTGAAAGGGTTCCATATCCTCTTGTCCACACCACTCCATCTGTTGAACTTGTCTGAAATATACTAGATGAAAACATTAGTCCAACAAGAGATATGTTGGCATTAATTGCCAAAACCACCCAGGGAGCACTTGTGCTTTCAATCTCCCCTTTTGGTAATTGATGACTGAGGGAGTCATGGATTAGGGGGTCCTCGGACTGCTGGACTATATACTTTGGCCGGACTGTTAGACTATGAAGATACAAGATTGAAGACTTCATACCGTGTCCGGGTGGGACTCTCCTTTGCGTTGAAGGCAAGCTTGGCAATTTGGATATGTAGATCTCCTCCCTTGTAACCGACTCTGTGTAACCCTATCCCCCTCCGGTGTCTATATAAACCGAAGGGTTTAGTCCGTAGCACAAGAACAATCATAATCATGGGCTAGCTTCTAGGGTTTAGCCTCTACGATCTTCTGGTAGATCAACTCTTGTAATACTTATATCATCAAGATCAATCAAGCAGGATGTAGGGTATTACCTCCATCGAGAGGGCCCGAACCTAGGTAAACATTGTGTCCCCCGCCTCCTGTTACCATCCGACTTAGACGCACAGTTCGGGACCCCCTACCCGAGATCCACCGGTTTTGACACCGACATTGGTGCTTTCATTGAGAGTTCCACTGTGTCGTCACCATAAGGCTTGATGGCTCCTTCGATCATCGGCAACGATGCGATCCAGGGTGAGGTTTTTCTCCCCGGACAGATCTTCATATTCGGCGGCTTCGCACTGCGGGCCAACTCGCTTGGCCATCTAGAGCAGATCGAGAGCTACGCCCCTGGCCGTCAGGTCTGGTTTGGAAACTTAAACTATACTACTGACATCTGGAGAGACTTGATCTTCGATGGATCCGAGCCCGTGTCAGGTGCGCTGCACAGCCACAACGAGCATGACTTAGCTCTGTCGCCGGACAGTGTTCGGGAGATCACACCTGTGGCAACTCCGACCCTCGATCCAGAGCAGATCGCACTGTCCGAGGACGGGTGGATGGACCCCGTCATGGAGGCTGCACACTCAGCGGCGACAGAGCCGAATACTGACTTCACCTCCTACGAGACCTGTGTTGCCAGACCCTTGGATTCGTCCCCGGCCACGGGCTTTGAACCGCCTGCGTCCGTGCCTATCGAATCTGATTGGGCGCCGATTATGGAGTTTTCCTCCACGGATATCTTTCAGCACTCGCCCCTGGGCGACGCGCTGAATTCTTTAAGGTCTCTCTCCTTGTCAGAAGGCCCTTGACCGAACTATGTCCGGTTGGAGTGGGAAGCGGACGACGAAGAAATTTGTTCCCCACCCACCACCCACTTAATAGCCACTGTCGACAACTTAACTGACATGCTTGATTTCTACTACGAAGACATCGACGGTATGGACGACGATGCATGAGAGGAACAGGAACCACCGCCCACAGGGCGCTGGACAACCACTTCATCACATGATATATACATGGTGGATACACCCAAAGGAAACAATGACGAGGAACGGAAGGATGCAGTGAAGGATAATCCCCTCGAGAAGCAACCAAAGTGACGACGTAGGTGCCGCTCCAAATCCCGCCTCGGCAAAAACAGCGATAACAGCGCAAGAAAGAATAATACCTCGGTTGACTCCAAAGCAAATGACGACGACATGGACCCAGCGATAGAGCAGGATGAACCAGCAGACGGCGAACATAGTATGGAGCCGCTGTCCCATCACGGCGACACCGAGGGTAAAGCTCATCAACCTATCTCCGTAGAGGAGAACAGTCCGGACGATGATGCACACATCATCCCGAAAAGGCACTTGGAGCAAGAGGACCTCCACAGAAGGCTTATTGCCACCGCGAGGAGTCTGAAGAAGCAGAAGCAAAGGCTTAATGCTGCGCAAAATACACTCAACAGTAGATGGAACAAAGTGCTCGACACTGAAGAAAAGTATGGTGGCAGCCGCCACACAAAGAGCTATCCAAAGCGCAAGCTGTTGCCTGAATTCGATGACGAGGCTTTAGAGCCTATACAGCCGAAAAATAAAACGGCCGATCAGCCAGATCGACCACCCCGTGGCCGCGATAGGGCGGCTAACGATGTTGCACATAAGTAAGCACACGATTTACGTGAGGACTTGCACCAAAAAGCCAGTATGACCAGGTCCATCTACGGATCTAGGAAGCGCGCTCCGACACAGAATCAAAACCGAACACTACAACCATCAGAATGCCATGACACATCCAAACACAGGGGTGCCGCGCACCCCCTATGCTTCACCGATGAGGTTTTGGATCATGAATTTCTAGAAGGATTCAAATCCGTGAACATAGAGGCATATGACGGAACGACATACCCTGGGGTCTGGATTGAGGACTTTATCCTTCATATCCACATGGCTCGCGGAGATGATCTCCACGCCATCAAATACTTGCCCCTCAAGTTGAAAGGACCAGCTCGGCACTGGCTGAAGAGCCTCCACTACAAAAAAATACACTTCCGTGATGATACATGTTTGTCACAGTAGGTCGTTTTTTTGTCATGCATGTACATCCATGAAAAATTTATGACAGAATCAAGATAGTCATACCTGTGCTGTCGTAGAAGTGTTCCATGACATTACCAAAATTGTCATCACGGAAGTGTCCACTTCCATGATGATAAATCGCGCGTCACAGAAGTGCTTTCGTCAAGGGTGACCGACACGTGGCATCCATCGTAATGGAATGTCGTTAAGCTATCGGGTCGGGTTTTGGATCCGATAACCCGTTAACAACCCCGACCAATGGGGATTTTCCACGTGTAAAATCATCATTGGCTAGACGAAACACGTGTCGGCTCATCGTTGGGACAAATGTCATCCACTCACTGGACAGAAGGCGCCTATGATACGTCAACACGTGGCACGACCCAACAAGTTTAAATGGGCCGGACCAACTAGAGGCCCACAAGATTTTGTGGACCATAATGGGCCGGCCCAGCTAAAGGCCCACGAAATTTTGCGGACCATAATGGGTTGGCCCAGCTAAAGGCCCACAAGATTTTGCGGGCCATAATGGGCCGGCCCAGGTAAAGGCCCACAAGATTTTTTTGTGCCATAATGGGCCGGCCCAGGTAAAGGCCGACAAGATTCTTGTAGGTCATAGTGGGCCGTCCCAGCTAAAGGCCCACAAGATTTCGCCGACATTAATGGGCCGGCCCAGCTGTAGGCCCACATGATTTTGAGGACCCTAGTAGGCCGGACCATTAACTGGCTGCCATGTTTTGGGCCAAATGCCGGCCCATATTTGATCTGGTCCATTAATGGCCCGCCACGCTCCGGGCCTAATAGTGGCCCATATGAGATCCGGCCCGTTAAAAGCCTACCACGTTCTGGGCCAAATTACGGCCCAGATTAGGTCCAGCCCTTTAAGAGGCTTTGGGCTCAATTATGGCCCATATCAGATTCGGCCCGTTAACTGGACACTATGCTTTTGGGCCCACTTGCTAAAGGCCCACTTATTAATTCGGCCTGATATTAGTTTTGGCCTGTTAAGTGCCCGTTTAACATTTCGGCCCTAAATTAATTTCGACCTGTTAAAAGCCCGTCATATAGTTGGGCCTAACTACGGCCCGGTTTGCATCCGGCCTGCTCGCAGCGAATATCTGATTGGGCCAAACAAGGACCCAGACAATTTTGGCCTGTTAAAAGCCCGTGATTTGATTTGCACAATCATGGGCCGGGGTTCATTCCGGGCTGCTGCGTAACTAGTAGGAATTAAGAACAAACCTACTCTATACAATAAAGAAATTACGGCATAGTAACTAAGAATAAACCTACACTACACACTAAAGGATTTAAGGTATATTAGATCCATTGGGCATCAAAGTTTGCCACCACTAATCATAAAGTGCAACGAAGAAGCAGATTACAAAAACTGGGCACCATTGCAGCATAACAAAATAATACTGAACCGAGACCACTTCCAAGAGAGTTCAAGAAAGGTTAGCCTTGCAGGGGAACTGCTGCGCAAGCTGCTGAGCAAGGCTATGAGACCGGCCTAGCATGTCAGTCGTAGCTTCTAGGTGTAGCTATTTAGCGATGAGGTTCTCATTGGTGTTGTCCGCAATCTTTCTTAGAGATAGGACTTCAAGTCGAAGTTGAGTTACAAAATGCCTTTCTGCTAGAACTTGGGACTGAAGAAGTCGAACTGATTCAGACAACGAATTCTGTGAGCTTGTATGACTGTTAGTCTCAAGTAACTTGAACACTGCATCAAGACAAGACTTTGGGGTTGTCTCGCTATCTTCAAGATGTTTTGCCTTCTTTGCTGCAATATATGTTGGGTTTGTCTCACAGCCTTCAGCAGACTTGTGCATGCCATCAGGCATATCACCCTGAAACAAAGCAGAGAGATGACATGTTTTGCACGTGTATAAACAAAGATGATAATTGTTCTGTCAATTCTATCCAATTTCAAATTAGAAAATAAAGAGTATGTTCAAAATATCAATAGCATAATTTGGCATTGTTCATAATGCGGGGAGCTTCACCACACTACTGGATTACCATGTCAACATAACAAGCATAGATGAAGGGCAAAGAAAATCATTGTGTCTATTTTGGATAATGTGCATGGCATGTTGTTCATATCACCAGCCACATCAGTAAGATAAAACAGGAGATGACAAGGTGCAAACATGGGCTACTTCACCACACACTGGATTATAGATCCACAAAAACAAGCATATATATAGGGAGTATTAAGTAATTTGCATGGTATGAATAAGGAATTTGGTTTTACAAGTAAAACTTAGAACTTACGGTTCTTACGAACATGCATTTTGGTAGAAACAGCAAACTAAACAGCAGTAAACGATAGGGAGTATGAGAAAATTAAACAGCAGTTGAGGATAAAGGCTTTACAAGGAATGACTTACATTAACAGTTAACACCGGCTTTATAATGCCCTTCTCCATGGCAAGGGAAGGATAACTCAAGAATTTTAGCACAGAATCTTCTTCATAAGCATTGCATTTACTCTACATTTTGTAGGGAGTAATTATAGATATGATAATACTAGAAGGGATAGAGTGTAACACCCTCGATGCGACTATATCTCCCACGTGTCGAGGCACGACTTAGAGGCATAATCGCATTAAAGGCATATGTCGCAAGTCAGGCAATCTTCACAACATCCCATGTAATATAGATAAAAACGGGGAGAGATAACATAGTTGGCTTACACTCGCCATGTCAATCAAGTACATAAATAACATTACATCAATCAAACACTCATGGCCCGACTACGGCGCCAAAATAAAAGATAACCCAACATGCGACATGGTCCCGATCACCCCCAACTGGGCACCACTACTGATCATCAGGAAAGGAAACATAGTATCGTTGAGAGTCTTCGTCGAACTCCCACTTGAGCTCGAGCGCGTCACCTAGAGCGGAATCATCAGGCCCTGCATCTGGTGTAATAGTAATCTGTGAGCCACAGGGACTCAGCAATCTCGCACCCTCGCGATCAAGACTATTTAAGCTTATAGGTAAGGCAAGATAAATATGTGTGGAGCTGCAGCAAGCGACTAGCATATATGGTGGCTAACCTGTTCGCAAAAATAGAGCGAGAAGAGGAGGCAAAGCGCGAGCGAGAAACTAGAGAGCAACCTGCGCAAACATTACTCCAACACCGTGTCCACTTCCCGGACTCCGTCGAGAAGAGGCCATCACGGTAACTCAGACGGTTGATTCATTTTAATTAAGTTAAGGTTCAAGTTATCTACAACCAGACATTAACAAATTCCCATCTGCCCATAACAGCAGGCATGGCTTTCGAAAGTTCAAATCCCTGCAGGGGAGTCCCAACTTAGCCCATGACAAGCTCTCACGTTCAACGAAGGAATAGACGTCCTCCCGAGACGTTCCGATCAGACTCGGTATCTCGGTTCTTTAAGACACTTCGACAGGTTAAAACAAATCCAGCAACACCGCCCGAACGTGCCGACAAATCCCGATAGGAGCTGCACATATCTCGTTCTCAGGGCACACTTAGATAGGTCAAGCTACGAGTGAAACCAACCCTCGAGTTTCCCCGAGGTGGCCTCGCAGGCTGCCTAGTTCGGACCAACACTCAGAGGAGCACTGGCCCGGGGGGGTTTAAAATAAGATGACCCTCGGGCTCCGGAAACCCAAGGGAAAAAGAGGCTAGGTGGCAAATGGTAAAACCAAGGTTGGGCATTGCGGGAAAAGCTTTAATCAAGGTGAACTATCAAGGGGTTCCCATTATAACCCAACCGCGTAAGGAACGCAAAATCCGGGAACATAACACCGATATGACGGAAACTAGGGCGGCAAGAGTGGAACAAAACACTAGGCGAGAGACCGAGCCTTCCACCCTTTACTAAGTATATAGATGCATTAAGATAACATGGCAATATAATGATATCCCAACAAGTAAATAAATGTTCCAACAAGGATCGGCCTCCAATCTTCACCTGCAACTAGCAACGGTATAAGAGGGGCTGAGCAAAGCGGTAACATAGCCAAACAACGGTTTGCTAGGACATGGTGGGTTAGAGGTTTGACATGACAATGTGGGAGGCTTGAAAGCAAGTGGTAGGCATCATAGCATTGGCATAGCAAAAGAGCGAGCAATCTTGCATAGCAAAGATAGTAGTGATTTCGAGGGTATGATCATCTTGCCTGCAAAGTTGTCAGAGTTGACTGGATCCCCGAAAGCAAACTCAACGGGCTCCTCGTTAGCGAACTCGTCTCCCGGTTCTAGCCAAACAAGACAAACAAGCAAACGGAACACAATCAACCACGTGCAAAGCTCAAACAATCTGATGCAATGATGGTATGCTATGCGGGATGCGATGCGGGATGCATATGCAAGATTTGACAAGGGATGCATGAACCTGGCCTCAACTTGGAAATCCAAGTGTGCCACTGGAGAGATGAGATGAAATCGCTTGAAAACGATATAAAGAACGCCGGAATCGGAGTTACGGTTTGGAAATGGCAAGCAATTCAAATATGACCACGTTTTGTGATTTACAGCAAGTAGCCATCTAAATGCAAAGAGATGAACATGCTACAGCATCCAAACATGGCAACAAAATACATGGAAGCGATGCATTCATGATGCTTAACAAAAGTCTAGCACTGAGCTACGGCCAATTCATCCATTAACAGGTTCAAACAAGCATGGCAAAAATGCATATGACAAACAGATTTCAGACAGTGAAATTAACACTTGTCTGGAATTTCAGATCAGATAGCACTCTTCGGAGCAACAAAACTATATGCTACAGGACCTGAACATGGCAAAGTAAAGTATGGCATGGATCTACTCAAAGAGCTTAACAAAAGTCCCTTAGTGACCTTGAGCCAAAAGGGATCAGAAAATACAATTGCAAGCATGTGAACATGGCAAAAACATAATCAGTTCTCATACTTTTTGAAACAGGCACATGCTGAAAACAGATATCAAGTAGGCATGTTTACGAGCTCGATGCACTCACTATGGAGCAAGTCATGAAAATCTAAGCATACACCCATCAAGAATACACAAAATTCAAGCTAGACGTGGCAAGAACAATAGCATAGCATGCACAGATCAACTACAACATCCTTGGCAAAATCGCTAACAAGTAGACAATCTGCCCAGATTCACGAAGTAGCAAAAGTAGAGCTCGATTGACTCAAGCTAGGGTGCTCCATAATTGCAAACAAAGACATGGATGGATAGAGCACTACAAGATTAACAAAACATCCTTACTGATCATCCTCAAAAGAGGCACGGATCACTAGGAAACAACATGAACATATGGCAATATGAGATAAACAGGTCAAGGACTTAGTGGAAATGCTAAGTCCCTGAAATCAGCATTACCAAGTGCCTCACTTTGCAAGCTTGTGCTAGTCACCACACACATCACAAAAATACATGGGTTGCACCTCTGGAAAGATGACAAAACCCTTAACAAAACACCTGTAGAGCTCATGGGCATATCATGCACACAATAATCATGGCAAAAATGACAAATATCTAAATGGAGCAGCAGATCTGACAATTATCTCAAGTAGCACTCTTCTAACAGCATTTCGGGCATCAAGATGAACTCAAATGAAAATGATGCAATGGAATGAAATGATGTGCTCTCTGAGGCGAACAATTTGATATGCTATATGCCCAAAACGGAGATACGGATGAGGAGTTACGATGCGATGAACAGGAGCATATGCACTAGGAAATCTTGAGGGGGAAAAGTCAACCTCCCAGATCCGGATCGGGGCGGCGGCGAACCGAGGTTCGCCGGCTGGGTTCGCCGGAGGAGGAGTCGGCCGGAGCGTGGGGAACGCGGGAGAGGGCCGGGTCGCCAGATCCGGCCGGCGGAGGGGGGCACGGACGGAGCCGCGGCGTCGGCTGGTGGGAGCGGCGCGGTGGGGCGGCGCCGGAGCGAGGCGGCGGCGTCGGGCGTCGATGGCGGGAGCGGCGGCGCGGCGGCGCCGGAGCGAGGCGGCGGCGTCGGGCTCCAGGCGCGGGGAACTTGGGCGGCCGCGGGGACGGGCGGGCCGCGCGGGCCGGCTGCGGGCTTCGGCGGGCCGCGGCTGTCGGCGGGGAAGTGGGGCGCGGGCTTGCCGCGTGGCGCGCCCTGGTTGGCCGGAGGCGGCGGCGGACGCTGTCCAGCCGGGCCGGACGTGTCCGGTGCGGCGAGGAGCAGTGGATCTAGGGTTAGGGGTGGCTTGAACCGGAATTTGAGGAGGGGGGTTCTATATATAGGCATAGAGGGAGCTACGAGAGTCCAAATGAGGTGCGGTTTTCGGCCACGCGATCATGATTGAATGCTCTCGATGATGGAGAGGGTTTTGGTGGGTTTTGGGCCAACTTGGAGGGGTGTTGGGCTGCAACACACACGAGGCCTTTTCGGTCCCTTGGTTAACCGTTGGAGTATCAAACGAAGTCCAAATGATACGAAACTTGACAGGCGGTCTACCGGTAGTAAACCAAGGCTGCTTGGCAAGTCTCAGTCCAATCTGGAAATGTTTAATCCCCACACATGAAAGAAAGGTAGAAATGACCACCGAAGCAGAACGAAGCGCCGGAACGCAAAACGGACAACGGGGAAAATGCTTGAATACATGAGATGAACACGTATGCAAATGCAATGCACATCAAGACATGATATGAGATGCATGACAACGATAACAACACACGGAGACAAAAACCCGAACCCGAGAAAATAAAATAACTTAATGCCGGAAACAACAAGAGTTGGAATACATATTGGGTAAGTTACATCCGGGGTGTTACATAGAGGATAATGAAGATAAGATGCAGATTGATGCTACATAATCAACTACCAATCCCTGGAAGTACAAGCGTTAGAGGACAAAATGTACTGACAAGAGCAATGAGCTACACTTCTGCACTAGCATTGTCTGTGTATTCTACTTGTTGGGAAGATTAAATATAGATCTGATCTTTTTTAGTAAATGGTGGGCGAGGGAGATAAGATGGAGAATGCTACAAAATGAACCAATCCCTCTTCCCATAATACAAGAGTGTTTTGAACACTGGAGTACTGTACAAAACATTCTTATATTATGGACAAAGGGAGTAGCTGTTAATGTAAGTACAGTGATAGACCACGTTCAGTTACAAGAGGATTGCAGAGCTAAACCTCTTCAAAAGCATTGGGTTGATTCTAAATTTATGTAAGAGTCCATATGGATCTTATAATGTCCACCAAATGGACGATTACGAGGCTAACATGTGCAGTGATGCTACATAATCAAACAACTATGAAAGTAAGTATGGTCATACAGGGCAAGAGGTACTCACAAGAGCAATGCAGTGTGCAGTATAGTTGCGAGATTTTGTGGCCCCTTGAGAACGAATGTTCTTCTGCTAACAGTTTTCATACAAGTGAGACATTAAGGCAAATGCAGAAATGTAGTTCAAATTATGATGTGATATCATAGACAGCACCTTACGCTACAACCGAGACCAGTGTGTAACAAGATTATTCCAGTCACCGTCGGATAAATGTAGCACCGGAGACTTTACAGAAATTTCGTTCAGAGGCTTGCCTTCGAAGTGGGCTTGCCTTAGGTAGGAACGATACTTCATCAACGAGTGCTTGAAAAGCGCAACCAACCCTTGCTCATCATCACAATCCAGTTTGCACCTCACCTATTTAAAAGAATGAAATCTTATGTCTTCTATCAGCAGAAACATATGCAGTAATGACCATGAATAACATTTGTACATTACTTACGCGTAAGTTGCGGAGGAAGACTGGAAATTGTTCTGTGTCTGCGGTGTAATCTTTCCATGAAGGAAAGATGTGCACAAAGTTCCTGACAACAACATAAGCTTCGTCTTCTAAACTGGGAAGAAATGGAACAGGGGTCCTATTTGCTGCAATTGGGGCTCTCTCTGGTTCGAAAAGGGATTTGGCAACTGGATTTGGTGTACTCTTTGCTGGAATGGGGGTTTTGCGTCGTACAACTGGTGCTATGTCAACTGGCATAATCATACTGTTTGCTGCAGTTGGGGTCTGCTGAGTTGGGGCTTCAGAAATGAGCAGTGTGGTAGGGCTAGAGTCTGCTAGAGTTGGGGTATTTTGTGGGTCAGGTGATATTGCAACTACACCTAATGGGCTATTTGATTTATCAGGTGCCACTACCTTTTCCAAATACTTTGCTTGTGCTCCTCCATGATCAGCAATCGCCCTCTTCCTTTTGAACGTTTGATACACAAGAACAGTATTTGAATGGATAAATATGGTATGATGACAGATGGAATATGTACTGAAAATGGATAGGCAGGGCGTATTCACATACACGATGTGTAAACTAAGCTAATGGCAGTTCAACAAAGTAGAAGCAATGCAAAGCATCAGTTGCAAGATATGAGCGAGCAATGTAACCTTGGAAAGTTAGAGCAAGTACCTGGATGGGTGACTAAGATAGGCCATTTTCCTTTGACTCCTCCACTAGGGAGCTACATTGACTTAGGTCTCCCTCTAGCTCAGAATCACTGTTAGGATCATATTCTGAGCATGAATCTGTAGGTGGAGAGTGTTTGCATTGCATTGCATCCAGACTTGATTTCTGTCCCTTAATGCCAAGTTTGATGGCCATGGCATTGTTCTTCTTTATTCTTTTCATGCGCGCAAGCTCATAATCATTATGATGCTATTCAGAATCTGATATTCATGAAAACATAAAAAGTAGTCAGATTATCTATGGAATGCATTGCGGTTTCAACTCGGAGAGTGTCTCCCTATAAACCCCTGCATATGCAAAGTTCACCTCCCAACCGTGCTGACCAGACCACACACAGAGATACACACTCGAGCGGCGAACATGCATTTTCGAAACTAATTTAGGAACATTAGCTGACCAATTAAACAACTCTGTTTTAATAATATCAGATTCATATTTGAACAACTAAGCTTGTTTAGCTTGATGGGTGGAGCAGTGTTATTATGACACGAAGCATGTATTCTGATCATATAGTGATCATAAAAGGGGGAAACTCTAAGCATATATTTTTTACCAAAAGAGGGTTTCCCCTCTGATTTCTATTAAAGAAACCACCACGGAACCAACATGATCAATTAAACCCTAAGCATGATCAATTAAACCATATTATGGCTGTGCCATGGCAGATTTGAAGCTGCAAACCGGAGAAATGATATTTAGCATCCATTGTTTGCTTCGAACTAAGAACTAAAATCTAAGAGCTGAAAAGAAAGTAGAGTAACCAAGTTAAGATCTATTTTCTAGTTGAGATCAAAAAGTTGAGGAGATATGAAGTACCACCACTTTTGCAACGCCGTGTAGGCATCGGGGGTGTGATGGCTGTCGGTGGCATTGAAGCAGATCTGTGACGGTAGACGGGTGCATCGGGGCATAAGTCCCGTTGCGGTGGAAGAGAAGGTCGTGTGAGCGGCCCCGACAAAGAGGACGACGGCGCCGATGAAGCGAGAGGACGCGATGCAAGGCTATTGGTCCGTCGCCGTGGATGAGAAACGTCCATCCCTAGCAGTGGACGACGCGGTCTTGGTAGGCGCTCCGGCATGGTGGAGGACGGTGGCGATGGATGTGGTGGAGGACGGCGGCGATGGATGGGGTGGCGGACGGAGGCTGGTGTGGGAATGGGGTGTTCTAGCGTGGATGGTGTATGAATGGGAAAATGGAGGGAGAGGTACGGGCAACCATGTTTTTGGGACGCGCCTGTGTGAAATATGTGAAAGTTACGAACTTATCCCCCGTTTCAAATTTAGACATCTCGTCGGTTGGGGATAGGACGGTAATCTCGCATCTCCCAAATATTTGCCGGTAACTATTTCGGGCAAGGAGAGGGTGTTTTGCCGCCCACGGTGTATGAACGGGGCTGATAGGTAGGGCAGTTGTGTCATGTCTGATGGAAGTTACACATCTGCCCCTATTTAAAATATTAGCCTACATCTATTTCGGACGAGGAGAGGGTGTTTTGCTGCCCACCGTGTATGAATGGGGAATGGAGGGAGAAACAGAGGTCTTTCGGACGAGCTTGAATCAAATGAGTTTTGCCGCCCATGTTTGACACCCACCGTGTCGGAATGGGCTCAGAGGCGGTCGTGTCATGTCTAATTGAAGTTACTAACCTACCCCTATTTAGAGGAGTGGAAATCGGGCTGATGGATTGTCCGTGTAATGGGCAGACAGTAATATCCATCTCCCAAACACTTGGCTTCAGGCAACCGATGTGGGAGTGGACATTTTTTTGTTTCTTTCGAATTTTGGGACAATAAGCATCCACGTTTACCCTGGCAACTAAATTCGAATCCATTTTGTATTCCTATATGAATCTTTATAAATCATTCTATGTGTTTTTACATATCTTCAAAAGGACGACAAAGATGTATTCCACTGTCATATATGAATATGGTTTACAAATGCCGATACTCAAATTCAGAAACTAGAATCCAGTTTAAGGTGAATTCGAATATTTGGAACATTTCATGTCCAACTCAAATGTCACACGCAACATAATGTGTACTCCCATTTAGATATGTACACAAGCGATGTATCAAGATTCAAATACCGAGTCAATCAACCAAGAATGTACGGAACTAACAGACATATAAACACTTATAGAGTATATGGATCAATAATATCAACTAACATACATAAGCCAGGCTGCTGTACTTTTCTTTGGCTATAACAACATCCTTTTTTAGCCAGCATCTTAGCCCTTTCCGATGTGTGCCGCTTATGGTCCATCTATACTACTATTGCTGAATGCACATTCAGCCCGATTGGCATATTTGTAGGTCTGGCACAGCAATCCAAATGAAATGTCTCCGAGTCTTATCAATTAATACAGACTTGTGCTCAAATAAAATTACAAACAAAAAAACAAAAAAACAATTATTACATGATCTCTAAAACAAATGGTTTGATTGATTACACGAACAGACAACACAAAGGTTATTCAACTATGGAAAGAACATTTCACCTATGATTTACCAAGTAGGAATTTAATTTCCTTTTTTCCTTCAGAACCTTAACAATCAGGTCAGTCTCAGCTTGCTTTGTTTTGAAATCCACCAAATATTTAATGGTTGTCTTGAGTACTGCTTGTGATTGTGCTGCTTGCTTCCTCAACATGTCAACTTCATCTCTAAGTGCAGAAGCAGAATCTCTTTCTACCACTAGTTTAGCCTCTAGAGCATCAGCAGTTGGCAATTCATAATGCACGATTGGGCCGGTGCCACTGCTGTGGGATGATGCAACGTCCATGGGGACCTCGCTCTTTGATCCTAGGCTAACCTGTTTTGCCATTAAAGTTCTGATTGGATTCAGAAAAGTTGAAGTTAGCTAAACATCTCAACTGGGAGTTATAATAGCAAACCAGTTAAACAAACAAGGAATTAAAGAGTTTCAATTGGATGCTAAAAAGTAGTTATTAACATCATTGTAACCCGATGTTGCAGCAGCAAAGCAGTTAAACAAACAAGTAGATATTGAAGTTAAGGCAAACAGGTAATTCATAACAGTAAGTATCAAACACATAGATAGGCGCAGTCTACAATATGATTAACAGGCTGTGCCATTATGTAATTAGTAGCAAACTAAATTAAGCCAAGCAACGTAATTGAACAATTATGCAATAAGTGGCTAACTAAAATTCTGAAAAGCAGGTAACTGAACTTACGCTAGTTCTTTGTACAGGCACACTTCAACTTCTTTTTTGCTTACAAGGTTGTACGAAGGAGTCCGCGGCATCAATTGCTTGGATACGTAGTCCCAATACTTCTTTCTTCCCACACTGCATGGGTAAGTCGAATGGTTAATCTGGTAAGATGGTGCGTCCTTGATATGTTATATGAGGACGTGTAGTCAGACTAGTTGTAGGCAAACACATCACAATATCTTTTACTGTATATTTCATGCGATTACTTTTGGCATATCGAGATCTAAGCAATCTAAAATAGGATGAAAAGACTGGCATCCTTCACATTATTGGCGAACTCAGTTCATAGAAACAAGCAATTCAACCATTCTGTGGGTAAATCAAAAGTGCCACTGGAATATTTTTCACTATCCAATCATACACGCAAAAAGGGGCGACGCCACCATAGGGGCTGGTATGGGTGGCCGCCTCAGGTGGCTAGAAAGTATGCACCTAGTTTGAGTCGTCCAGGTTGGCCCACGCTAGTTTTGTTCGTCCCAACGCATGAGCAGGCAATGTAAAAAATGAAGAAAAATGTTTCAATTTGGATGGGCCAATAACATAAGTGCAAGGTAGGCCCTATAGCAGGCTCGCGGCCCAAACGAGCGCCTCCCATATCGATCGACAACAGGAAAAATCCCAATTCATTCGCTCCAGCCTCCAGCCTGGTTCGCTCCTAACCTAGCCATCGCTGGACAGACCGACACAGCACTTCCTCGCGCCCTCGTTGGAGGGCGATCGCCGGGCTTCAAGCAAACGGAAGGACAAGAAGATGAAGATCCAACCCTGGGTGTAGCTTGCGTGGGAGGCAGCAGCGGCAGCACGGGCATGGCATCGAGCTTGCGCAAACGGACAGTCGCAGCTTGCAAGAGTAGCATGCGCAACGAGCAGGTACATCACATCCCTGATTATATCTAATTCAACTCTTCAATTTCTGGCCAATAGTTAAACCTGACGATGTTGTAAAACTGCTTGTATGTAGGGAATCTATGAGAAAATGAAACCAATTTCTACTTATTTTATAACTCCCCCAATTAATACTGAACTGACCGAATCTGATGTATCTAATAAAGTTTCCGGTGCAAACATACAAACTCATGTTGTTCTTGAGCCTGAAGTGTCTAATGAACAGACTGCTAATGAAGGATTTGATGCAAACATTTTACATGCTCCTGGTGATGAACATATAGTGTCTAATGCGGGATCTAATGCAAGCATTTTGCAAGCTCATTGAAGGATTTAGTATCTAATGATGATCTACTATGTTGAGAGAGGCAGAGATTTGCAGGCATTGATGACAAGAAAATTATAGTGCATTTTCATAGCTTGAGGAAACGTCGAGGCCATCTACCAGAAAGTCCCCATATCATGACAACATAGCATAAATATTTTTCTAATCTGTTGTTTGAAACTATTGGCATACTTGTGCAGGATAGATATATTGATATGCAGTTTTCACACTCGTTATACGTGCAATTACACTTCGATATTTTCAGCCAGAGAACGAATAATTCAAGCAGGTACATACCATGTTTGTAGTCCTTGTAGACCATGTTGCATTTTGTGTTTTTTGGTGCTTGCATCATTTAGTGTTTATAATCTGAACTACTTTGGATCATTAGCTGGTTTTCAAAGTGCATGTAGCTTCACATTTCTCAAGTTATGTTGATTTCCGGAGTGCAAGTGCCTTCGTATTTTCTAAGTTAAATGTTCGCCCCTGGTAACTTGAATTAGTGGATCAGCCACTTCACACAAATCATACACAAATGCCAGTACGAATTAAATGAAATGCAGGGACTTACGCTAGCTCGTTGTACAGGCTCACTGCAGCTCTGCTTGCGCTTGGGATGTTCCATGTACAAGTCCATGTTTCCACTTGCTTGGATGTGCAGGCCTTGTGCTCCTTGCATCCCCCTCTGCATTTTTGACACGGCGAATGGTTGATCAAATAAGAGGAATCGACCTTGATGTTGTTCCGGAGGAAAGATACTTACAAGGTTATACGGGTGTTCAGGATGTGTACCAGATCCCATAGCGCCATCATGCTTCGCTAAAATATGGATTTGCTTGTTTCATCTGATATCTCCAGAAGAAATAAGAGTTAAGGTCAGAGTTGCATAGGCGTGTAAGCTAAGGGAGCAGTGAAAGGATATCCAAACATCATCGGAACAGTGCACAAGGGAGTGATGTGTGGATACCTAGTTCGGGCCGGCGTTTGGGCATGCTCGCCTAGCTAGAGTGCGGGTCACTTCAGAGCCGTTGAGGGTGATGCGCTGGCGTTGGCTGGCCGCGCACGGATGCAGATCTTGAGTGGCAGCGGAGCGCTACGATGCGGTGGACGAGACCGTTGGTGAAGCCCCAACGGCCTCGGGGGGGGGGGGGGGGGCGGAGGTGCGACGATGTGCTCGGTGAAGTAGCCACGGTGAGCTGGGAGACAGCGTCGGTGAAGCGCACCTGATGCGGTGGAACTCGGTGTCTGTGAGGCACGTCGGTTGCAGCGACCGACGTTGTCGGTGGAGCACCCGGTGCGGTGGACGAGGGCGTAGATGAGGTAGCTCCGGTGTGGTGGTGAAGCCCGACCGTCGTCTTCGTCATCGTCGTCCGACACAGAGGTGGGGAACGGTGGGGAAAGAGACGAGACGAGGGGCGATTCGAGGGTTGGCGGCGAATTAGGGATTTGAGCAATCTGGGCGCGGAAGGGGATGGTGGAGAAGAGAGATTTTTCAGGGCTTGAATTGGGGCCGCCAGATATTTCTATCCGAAATGTGGAAGCGCGAACTTATATTGTCGTCGTCCTTTTTGGGGGGGAGGGGGGATGGGTGGCTGGGTGCTACGCATCCGTTCGACACACGTGACCACCCTGACAGGACTATGCTTCGGTGCCTTAAGGCACCTGCCTTTGTGTCCATGACATATGGACCCAACAGGTGGCTGGCCCACATGTCAGTGACCCAAAGGCAGTTGCCTTTAAGGCACCGAAGCAGCGACCACCCCGACACGACCCTGGTTTGCCTGGTGCGCCTACATTTGAGAATGCAAACGAATCTTCTTTCATTTGCAAACGATTCTGTATGTATTGCCATGCCCGTGTTTTCCTTGCAATAATTAGTCATTCGAAACGAGATACTCCATCCGTTCACTTTTGTAAGTTGTTTCAGACAACTTAAAATGAACTGTTTTGCACATTGTCTGAAATGTCTTCAAGGTCTTATAAAAGTGAATAGAGGGAGTACTATAAATTAATTAATGAGGAGTTATTTGAAAAAAAATCTAAACGGTACCCACGCTAACGTGGATTAGAGTGTGTGTCACATAATTAGTTATTTGAATTAGAGTGTGTGTCACGTAGTTAGTTATTTGAATTAGAGTGTGTGTCACGTAGCAATCTCCAATTCTAACGTGGATTTCGCATTTCACTGTATCCACGCTACTTTTTTAATACAAATTCATATGTATATGATGAACACCATGGTAGTGAGAAAACTTTTGGATGGATTCAAACATATGACCTAAAAAATAGCACAACAAACTGAGTCAATGTCAACTTTCCGAAACTTAGTATGGCATGAATTCGAAATAATTACCCATATGCCTGGTCCTTGGTTCAAATCTTACAGTGTACACCGAATTGAAACATCGATATTAAGTCTCGTAGTATGTACATTCAAATGTTATTTTTAGCCCCCCCCCCCCCCCGCCCCGCCCCGCACAAACCCTACATACTTCCTGTATCGGTCAATCTTCCTCTCCTAACCACCTTAGGAAGCTATCGGTTTCCACCACACGTTCATTCTTTCTCTCCATGTTTCGATCTCTTAGTCTCTCTACTATACAACCCCTTTTTCCACTCTGTTACCAAATGTATTTACCTCACACACCCGCCATTGCACCCCATGCCGAGCTCTCTCTCTCTCCCCCTCTCCCTCTCACCCTCTCGCGCTAAATACATGCATTGCTTATCTAGCCCCCCAACCTCTCGTGCATGCGCACACACGCACGTTGTATATCTAGGTCACTCCCTCGAGACTGACTCACTCTTTCTTCCACACGGCGGGCCACACTCACTCAATCTCGCTCTCTTTATCTGAGTCTTGTTTAACCTTGTTTTCTTTCACACACAAATGATATATCTCCCTGTTCGGGCCTTGATCGACACACTATATACTCTCTCACACAGATTTTCTATCTAGGTCAGTCCATCCAAGCCGCCACTGTCGGGACCCCGATAACAAGTCACATCGATCTAGCCGGTAACACCTCATATCACTTTGCGGCCTGACGCACGGTATTCCCACGGGTGTCGCCTTACCCTGGCCCGGGAACATTTGCGCCTTTTGGCTCACGTATATGATTGTGTCGCTAGCATCCATGTGACAGAGAACCCGGGCCGACATGGCTAGTCGTGAACCCAAAGCGGCACTAACCTATGGGGACAAGCATACATGATTCACATCGAGCATGTCGGTCAGCAGCGTGTGAATCCGGGCTGTAGGACTAGGCTAACAAGACTCTGGGGATCCCGGGCTGTAGTAGGCTAGGCAGGACTCCGGATGTCACCATGTGACATTTCCCCGAAGGGAAAGACATAGGAACGAAGTGAAACACATGCCGGCCAGTCGAGTGTCCCGAGCAGTAGAGCTGGGCTAGCAGGACTCCGGTGAACCGGGCTGTAGCGGACTACTATGGCTCAGGGAAGCACTAGGCTACATTTCCCCATAAGAGAGGCTGCCAAGGATAAACAACTAGATTGTCAGATACCACACATAGCTATACATGTCACACGTACGCATAACATGCAAGTATGTGTTGTACAACATGGCATCACAACATAACGCAACTCATATAGCTAAAGGCCCAGAAGAGCCACATAGCATTAATACAAACAGGGGTCACATGACCCATCATTCAGAGCATACAAGCAACAGGCAGAAGCATTACATGTCTGAGTACAAACAACAACAAAAAAAAGGCTAAGAGGCCTGACTATCTACAAGTCCCTCCCAAGGGTACAAGATCGTAGCCGAGGTAACCAGCTACTCGTCGAAGTCCAAGCGGTACTACTAGTGCGACTGATGTCTCACCTGCAAAACATAAATAAAGCAAACGTGAGTACAAAGGTACTCAGCAAGAGTTACATCAGATCCTATCATACATGCATTTGTATCAGGAAGGTATTGTGGGGTTTAGTTGCAACAAGCCAACTTTGACTCAGTGGTTATCCTGTTCTACGCCAACGAGAAACTTCTTTGAGATGAGGCAGCGCCCACGAGTCCACTAATCACCACATCAATACACTACTATGGATTCATCCTCGTCTTCCTATGAGAGAGCCATCCATAGCACTCACACTTGTCTTGAGCATTTTAGAGTATGCACTTTAGGTTGTCTATGTACCACGTAAGCATCCAAGAAGTCCATAACCGAGGACACGGCTATTCGAATAGATCATGATAACCCTGCAGGGGTGTACTTCTTCACACATGCTCTCACCACTTATCGCCGTTTACATGACGAGTACTCGGCAACCTTCAAGCGGAAGCCCAGCGAGGGTGTCGGCCACGACCTGACTAACCACGCAAGTCTCTCATCGAGGTTTATTGCCTGTTCGTGTTCCATCCGCAAGGAGATCCGGCCGGGGTGTCGCTCATGGCCCCAAACGATGTGAGCAGGGTTCCCAAGCCCACCATCCGGGTGCCACTTGGTACACCGTGCCACTGTGCCTAGTCTGTCCTAAGCCCACCTGGCCGGGTGCCACTTGGTAGACTACTAACACTACCTACAAACACCAGAAACTATTTGCAACTCCTGGACAGAGATCAAGTTGCCTAATGAGTCGACAGAGCTTGGAGCGCCCGGAGCCCAATGTGTGGTAGCAAATAGTCATTGGACAACTTACACAGAACTCAGTTCTTAAGGACGGTTCCAGTGAGACAACCCACCATGTACTCCTACATGGCCTCTCACCGCTACCTTTACCAAATCGTGTTCACACGCTTAACTCTCAGCACCAGAACATATTGTACCAATCCAATTCATTCCCAATGAATCAGACCTGACACAACTCTAAGCAATAGCAGGCATGGCATGGCAAGAACACAACATGGCTCAATCAACTCCTACACATGGTAGTGGGTTTTAACTATTTACTATGGCAATGACAGGTCATGCAGAGGAATGGGTTCAACTACCGCAGCATAAAGTACCAGTTGAATCGTTGTTGTCCTAATGCAATAAATGAGAGCAGGAGCGAGAGAGTAGGATTGTATCAGAATGAACAAGGGGTTTTGCTTGCCCGGTAGATCAATAGGGGGGCACTGCTCCTCTGACAGGTACTCTGGATCGGTCTCTGAAGCAGGACCTATCGAGAAGGAACGGTGTCGATAATCAAACACAAGCATATGCAACAATATGATGCATGATCATGGCATGAGTATGTGATGCTGATTGAGCTAATGCAACTAGCTTTTATTTGGATGAAATCCATTTAAACTAAAGATTCAAATGCATCTCCAAAATAAGCTCCTTATATAAGCCATTTTAGTTTTTCACTTATATAGTAGGTATAAGTTGGCTTGACATGCATGAAACTGGTACAGATGGATAGATTGAATTTTTCTGATAATTTTTCATGTATAAATTATTTAAATCTGAGCTACGGTTGAATTTCTATGAATTTTTGAAGTTTATACTAATTTCTGGAATTTTCTGGGTTATTTTAAATCCAGAAATTTTAACTGCGTCAGCATGACGTCACAGAGGCGTCAATGGGGCTGACCAGGTCAAACCTGACGTGTGGGGGCCACACGTCAGTGACACCGGGGCTAAACCCGAGTCAAACCCAGCTGACCAGGGTTTGACCGAGCCTTGGGGACCATAGTCAGTGGCTTAGGGGGTGGATTAAGTGGCAGGGTTAGCAGCTAATCACGCACCACGTCAGCCGCTGGAGTTTCGCCGGTGACGACCTTGAGCCACGGCGGAAGTTCGCCGGAACGAGCTGGAGGCCATGGTTTGGCACACGGAGGCCACCGGCGGGTAGCCCGTGCATGGGTGCATTCAGCCGCGCTCAGGGGAGGCCGCGGGAACGGCGGAGCTCGCCGGAGCAGAGCTCACGGCGGCGGCCGGAGTCGGGTGTCGAACGAGTCGACGGTGCAGAGCATGGAAGGAGCCGTGGTTAGGCGCGTCGGACTCGTGGGGGTGCGGGGAGTGCGTTAGGCACCAGTGGTGACCAAAAGGTCATCGGAGTGACGTTGGCATCGAGCTCGCGCGGCGGATCGGCTCGGCTCCGGTAGAGGAGGCGGCTAGAGGATGCGTACAAGCGCGAGGAGTAGGGGAGAAGGTGACGGAGCTCACAGCGGGGTCGGAGACGGTTTCAGCAAGCTTGGGGAGGCGGAGACGGCGGCAAATCGGCGTTTGTGGCTTCCGATGACCAAGGAGGAAGAAGGTGACAGCAATGGCTCCACGGGGCGTCCAGCGATGCACGGCTTGGCGGAGAGGTAGCGGACGAGGTGGCGGAGCTTTTGGGCACAACGAAGGGGCGAGGGGACTACGGTGGGCACGTCGAACGGCATCGGTGGTGATGGTGGCGCTCGGGCAGCAGTGGGGAAGAGAGCAGAGGAGGAGAGGGGCGACCAGAGGGGAGGGGAGTGGATGAGGGGGGTCGGGGGGGGGGGGTGCATGGCGACGTCTGGCGTGAGGAGAAGGAGCCAGGCAGGCAGCTGCGTGCCGGCGTGCACGGCGTCAGGCACCGCTTCCCCTCTGCCTACTGGCAAGAGGAGGAAGATGGCTCTGCCCCTGGTGGGCTGGGCCAGAACAGGAACGGGCCGGCCAGAGGCGCCAGGTAAGTATCTCCCTCTCTCTGGTTTCTATTTATTAATGTTTTCTAATTTCTGCAATTTGTTTGGACTTAGTAATAATACTAATCCATTTTATTTAATTCTATCAAATTTTGCAGGGACCTAAGGAATTAATCCAAAGCCCCTCACCAAAATTCAGAATTTTTGGACATATATTATATAGATAGCAAATATATATCCAAAGCAAATAATTGCTGGATTAATTCCAAATGCCTAAAATAAATACTTATGAGCTCTTAAAAATATTGATTTGATTTTTATCTCTGTCCAATATTTTTAGAGAGCAACATGAGCATTTTCTTGGACCCTTTTGGAGCAATTTTTATCCGGGTCATTTCCAAAAATGAATTCTGAGGGTTTCACAAATCCCTATTTCAAATTTAAATGGAATTTAAACATGATGCACAAATGAAGGGCTAGCCTAGGTCATACCAGAACTAGGGATGTGACAACTCACCCCCACTCGGAAGAATCTCGTCCTGAGATTCAGGAGTCGGCAGAAACAAAGTGGGGTACTCAAGTCGAAGACAATCTTCACGCTCCCAAGTAGCTTCTCTCTCGGAATGATTAGACGACTGAACCTTGAGAAACTTGATGTTATGACGTCGGGTGACACGCTCTGCTTGATCAAGGATGCAAACAGGGTACTCTCGA
This sequence comes from Triticum urartu, assembly GCF_056163025.1. NCBI lineage: Eukaryota > Viridiplantae > Streptophyta > Magnoliopsida > Poales > Poaceae > Triticum > Triticum urartu. Next base: position 537,954,420 of record NC_141876.1, read on the forward strand.
TAAGTGAGGTTATCTCGGAGATCAAGCGTTTCATGGTCCACTCTGCGGATGGGATTCGAGAAGCAACGCCTGAGTTGAGAGACGTGGAAGACATCATGAACTCGAGAAAGATGTGGGGGTAGTTCCAACTGGTAGGCAACCTCTCCTCATTTAGTGAGAATGCAAAAAGGACCAATATAACGAGGAGCCAACTTGCCCTTGATACCGAAACGATGGGTACCCTTCAAAGGGGTAACCCGAAGGTAAGCCTTGTCGCCAACTTCATAAGCCACTTCCTTATGACGACGGTCATACTGGCTCTTTTGACGAGATTGGGCTGTTTTCAAATTCTCACGAATGATGCAAACTTGCTCTTCTGCCTCCTGAATCATGTCCGGTCCAAAGAATTGTCTTTCACTGGTTTCTGACCAGTTCAAAGGTGTTTGACATCTTCGTCCATATAGAACCTCAAAAGGAGCTTTCTTGAGGCTGGATTGGTAGCTATTGTTATAAGCAAACTCGACTAAGGGAAGACACTTCTCCCAATCCATACCGAATGAGATAACACAAGCTCTAAGCATGTCTTCGAGAATCTGGTTGACCCTTTCCACCTGACCACTTGATTGAGGGTGGAAAGCAATACTGAAGGAAAGATGGGTGCCCATGGCAGTTTGGAAAGTCTCCGAGAAATGAGAAGTGAAAAGACTACCACGGTCTGAATTGATCTCTAGTGGAACACCATGAAGTGACACCATTCGAGAAACATATAAGTCAGCGAGCTAACTAGCAGTGATACTCTCTCGAACAGGTAGGAAGTGAGCCACTTTGGAAAGACGATCAAGGACTACGAAGATAGCATTATTCCCTTTCTTGGTCCTAGGAAAGCCGGTGATGAAGTCCATACCAACTTTATCCCATTTCCATTCAGGAATAGCTAAAGGCTGAAGGGTACCAGCAGGTCTCTGATGCTCTGCCTTCACGCGATGACAAACTTCACAGTTAGCAATAAACTGAGCAATTTCTCTCTTCATCCTAGTCCACCAGAACCTCTGGCGTAGGTCCTGATACATCTTAGTACTACCGGCATGAATTATGAGAGGAGATTCATGAACCTCCTTAAGAATCAGTTGTCGCATATGTTGATTCTTGGGAACCACCAAGCGATTCTTAATGAAAAGAACACCATGATCATCTATAGAGAAACTGCCACCAACTCCCTTGTCAATGTTTCTCTTGATCCGGGAAATTCCCGTATCCTGCTTCTGAGCGGAGATGATCTGATCCACAAGAGTAGGTTTCGCCACCAAGGTAGAAAGGAATCCGTGAGGAGAAATGTGAAGATTAAGCTAACAGAATTTCTCTTGGAGAAGTGGTTGGCCCTGCTGCAACATAAGATTGTTGCAATAGGACTTACGACTTAGCGCATCAGCCATGACATTCCCCTTTCATGGGGTGTAGCTAATCCCTAAGTCGTAATCTGAGATCAACTCCAACCAACGTCTTTGCCTAAGGTTCAAATCTGGTTGGGTGAAGATATACTTGAGACACTGGTGGTCGGTGTAAATCTCGCAACGTTTACCAAGAAGGTAATGTCGCCATGTCTTAAGTGCATAGACTATGGCTGCAAGCACTAGATCATGTGTAGGATAATTCTCCTCATGTGGATGCAACTGTCGAGATGCATAGGCAATCACATGGCGATCCTGCATAAGAATGCAACCTAGTCCCTGTCGTGAGGCGTCGCAGTAGATAACAAAGTCCTTAGAGAAATCCGGTGGCGCAAGTATGGGAGCAGAAGTCAAGCGTCTTTTTAGTTCCTGAAAACTGTTCTCACACTGTGGGGACCACTCAAACTTTTTATCTTTCTTGAGAAGTTCCATGAGAGGTTTGGTTACTTTGGAGAAGTTCTCAACGAAGTGGCGACAATAACTGGCTGACCAAGGAAACTCCTAACTTGCTTAACTGTTTCAGGAGGAGTCCAATCAAGAACAGCCTGAACTCTCTCGGGATTGATAGCAATGCCCTTACCAGAGATTACGTGGCCGAGATAGGTCACTTATGGTAACAAAAATTCGCACTTGGAGAACTTGGCATAAAAGCGGTGCTCTCTGAGTTTTTTTAACACAAGTCTAAGATATTCTGCATGCTCTTCCTCGTTCTTCGAGTAAATAAGGATATCATCGAGGTAAACCATGACGAACTTATCTAAGTACTCCATGAAGATCGAGTTCATCAAGCAGGAGAATGTAGCTGGAGCATTGGTTAGACCGAAGAACATGACAGTGTACTCGTACTGGCCATAACGAGTGACAAAAGCCGTTTTAGGAATGTCCCCGTTTCTGATCTTGATTTGGTGATAGCCTAACCTCAAATCCATCTTGGAAAAGACTAAGGATCCAGCGAGCTGATCATACAGGTCGTTGATCCTGGGGAGAGGATACTTGTTCTTTATCGTGACCAAATTAACGGGACGATAATCTACAACCATCCGGTCCATACCATCCTTCTTCTTGACAAAGAGGACGGGGCAAGCTCAGGGAGAAGAACTAGGGCTGATGAAACCCTTCTGCAAGGATTCATCGAGTTGTTTCTTAAGCTCAGCTAGTTCTAAGGGTGCCATCTTATAAGGCCTCCTAGAGATCGGAGCGGTTCCTGGAATAAGATCTATGACAAATTCTACATCTCTGTCAGGTGGAATACCTGGCAGTTCCTCAGGGAAGACATCCGGAAAGTCACGGACTACCGGGATATCTTCAAGGTCGGGAAGGGGGTTGGCACTAAGAGAATAGAGTTGGCACTTTGCAACTCTAGTGGAGACAGTGACTATCTTGCCAGATGGGTGTGTAACCTGAACAGACCTTGTGTAACAATCAATCTTGGCATAATGAGCTTTCATCCTATCCATACCCAAGATGATGTTGATATCTGTAGACTTGAGGGCTATAAGTGATGCAAGGAATACAAGTCTGTCAACAAGGATTTCATTACCATGGCTTACACTAGAAGTTTGCCATTTGGATCCAGGAGTTTGAATGACTAGTGGAGAGGGCATATCACAAAATGAAATGTTGTGCAAGTTAGCATAGCTTTCAGAAATGAAGGAGTGAGATGCTCAAGTGTCGAACATAACCGATGCTGGATGACAATTAACAAGGAGTGCACCAAGAACGACATCCGGATCATCATGAGCGTCTTTAGCTGAGACGTGATGCACACATCCACGTTCAGTGGGGGCTGACTTGACACTGATCATCTTGCGTGATGGCTTACCACGGCCAACGGACCTCTCAGGCTGGGGTGGAGCATAGTTGGTTTGAGAGCAGTCACGTGCATAGTGTCCTGGCTCTCCACATGTGAAGCAAGTCCCTAAGGTAGGACGTGGACCTGCATTGACAAGCGGTCTACATATAGGCCTGGGTGGAGCATGTAATTGAACTGGGTGAGGCGCCACATAAGAGGGCCTCGGTGAACAACCGGGTGGAAGAGCGGAGTTCGGAACCCAAATCCGGCGCTTCTTCGAAGTAGAACCGGAAGAATAACCCAAATCACGGGTGTGCTTACGAGACTCCTGGTAAGTGAGTTGAGCTGTCTCTGCATTAATGGCCTTGTTCACAAGAGCCTGGAATGTATCACAGTGATGCATGTGGAGATCACGACGCAACTTGGGGTTGAGACCCTTCCGGAACCTAGCCTGCTTCTTGGCGTCCGTGGACACCTCTTTTGTAGCATAGCGGGCAAGGTTATAAAATTCCCTACTGTAAGCATCAACATCCATCTTACTCTGGGTAAAACTACAGAACTCTTATCTCTTGCGGTCAATGAGAGCTTGAGGAATGTGATGCTCACGAAAAGCCTCAGCGAAATCTGTCCAGGTGGTTATCTGGCCAGCTGGAAGCATAGCCTCATAGTTCTGCCACCAAAGACTAGCAGGACCTTCCAGGTGATATGCAGCATAGGTGACCTTGTCACCTTCAGCTACGTTCGCAAAACGCAGCTTGAGAGTGATACTACGAAGCCAGTCATCTGCATCTAGTGGTTCAACGGAATGATGGAAGGTAGGTGGTTTCAAACCAATGAAATCATAGATGGTCGCTGACTCTTTGCACTGGGGTGCGATGTTCTCCTCGATACGTGCTAACAAGCGGTTAGACTCCCGCTTGTTCCTCTCCATCTCTAACATGAACTTTGCCAACGAAGACTGATCGGGAGGATCCTCATCCCTACCATCTCCATGGTTCCGGCTACGAGCAATAGAATTTCGGTTTACCGGAAACATCCTGAAGAACGAAACAAAGGAGAACAAAGATGGATTCAGCATCATCATAAGGATGTAGAATATAGTACGAGGAAAATACTATCTCTTGAACTCCTAGGACAGTAGCATAACGGCAGTAAAATTCTCAAAATGAGACATCCTGCAAATGATGGGGTAGCACCATACTCAACATCATCAGTCAAGGTTCTGAGATATTACTAAACAGACTACACCGGAAGTACTTGAACTGGGATAAGACTCTGATCAACCAAAACTTAGAAACTACGGAGTAGTAACACGTGATCCTGATAGACAGAAGAGGAAGCCTAGTTCCTTAACCCCGTAGGAAAGATAGGATGACTCAGATCAGAAGGGCATGAGGTATAAGGAGTAAAAAGAGCCTTACGTTCCCTTCCACAATCAATTCCCTTACATAACTAAATAATTTCTAGACTCAACTTCGACCAGGTTGGCTTGGTAATCCTACAGGCAGTCAGGCTCTGATACCAAAGCTGTCGGGACCCCGATTCCAAGTCACATCAATCTAGCCGGTAACACCTGATATCACTTTGCGGCCTCACGCATGGTATTCCCACAGGTGTCGCCTTACCCTGGCCCGGGACCGTTTGCGCCTTTTGGCTCACGTATATGATTGTGTCGCTAGCATCCATATGAAAGAGAACCCGGGCTGACATGGCTAGTCGTGAACCCAAAGCGGCACTAACCTATGGGGACATGAATACATGATTCACATCGAGCATGTCGGTCAACAGCATGTGAATCCGAGCTGTAGCACTGGGCTAACAGGACTCCGGGGATCTCGAGCTGTAGCAGGCTAGGCGGGACTCTGGATGTCACCATGTGACATTTCCCCAAAGGGACAGACATAGGAACGAAGTGAAACACATGCCGGCCAGTCGAGTGTCCTGAGCAGTAGTGCTGGGCTAGCAGGACTCTGGTGAACCGGGCTGTAGCGGACTACTATGGCTCAGGGAAGCACTAGGCTACATTTCCCCATAAGAGGCTGCCAAGGATAAACAACTAGATTGTCGGATCCCACACATAGCAATACACGTCACACGTACGCATAACATGCAAGTATGTGTTGTACAACATGGCATCACAACATAACGCAACTCATATAGCTAAAGGCCCAGAAGAGACACATAGCATTAATACAAACAGGGGTCACATGACCCATCATTCAGAGCATACAAGCAACAGGCAGAAGCATTACATGTATGAGTACAGACAACTACAAAAGAAAAAGGCTAAGAGGCCTGACTATCTACAACTCCCTCCCAAGGGTACAAGATCGTAGCTGAGGTAACAAGCTACTTGTCGAAGTCCAAGCGGTACTACTAGTGAGACAGATGTCTTACCTGCAAAACATAAATAAAGCAAACTTGAGTACAAAGGTACTCAGCAAGACTTACATCAGATCCTATCATACATGCATTTGTATCAGGAAGGTATTGTGGGGTTTAGTTGCAGCAAGCCAGCTTTGACTCAGTGGTTATCCTGTTCTACGACAACGAGAAACTTCTTTGAGATGAGGCAGCGCACACGAGTCCACTAATCACCACATCAATACACTACTATGGATTCATCCTCATCTTCCTACGAGAGAGCCATCCATAGCACTCACACTTGTCTTGAGCATTTTAAAGTATCCACTTTAGGTTGTCTATGTACCACGTAAGCATCCAATAAGTCCATAAACGAGGACATGGCTATTCGAATAGATCATGATAACCCTGCAGGGGTGTACTTCTTCACACATGCTCTCACCACTTATCGCGGTTTACACGACGTGTACTCGGCAACCTTCAAGCGGAAGCCCAGCGAGGGTGTCGGCCATGACCTGACTAACCACGCAAGTCTCTCATCCAGGTTTATTGCCTATTCGGGTTCCATCCACAAGGAGATCCGGCCGGGGTGTCACTCACGGCCCCAAAGGATGTGAGCAGGGTTCCCAAGCCCACCATCCGGGTGCCACTTGGTACACCGTGCCACTGTGCCTAGTCTGTCCCAAGTCCACCTGGCCGGGTGCCACTTGGTAGACTACTAACACTACCTACAAACACCAGAAACTATTTGCAACTCCTGGACAGAGATCAAGTTGGCTAATAAGTCGAGAGAGCTCGGAGCGCCCGGAGCCCAATGTGTGGTAGCAACTAGTCATTGGATAACTTACACAGAACTCAGTTCTTAAGGACGGTTCCAGTGAGACAACCCACCATGTACTCGTACATGGCCTCTCACCGCTACCTTTACCAAATCGCGTTCACACGCTTAACTCTCAGCACCAGAACATATCGTATCAATCCAATTCATTCCCGATGAATCAGACCTAACACAACTCTAAGAAATAGCAGGCATGGCATGGCAAGAACACAACATGGCTCAATCAACTCCTACACATGCTAGTGGGTTTTAACTATTTACTGTGGCAATGACAGGTCATGCAGAGGAATTGGTTCAACTACCGCAGCATAAAGTAGCAGTTGAATCATTGTTGTCCTAATGCAATAAATGAGAGCAGGAGCGAGAGAGTAGGATTGTATCAGAATGAACAAGGGGGTTTGCTTGCCTGGTAGATCAACAGGGGGGCACTGCTCCTCTGACATGTACTCTGGATCGGTCTCCGGAGCAGGACCTATCGAGAAGGAACGGTGTCGATAATCAAACACAAGCATATGCAACAATATGATGCATGATCATGTCATGAGTATGTGATGCTGATTGAGCTAATGCAACTAGCTTTTATTTGGATGAAATCCATTTGAACCAAAGATTCAAATGCATCTCCAAAATAAGCTCCTTATATAAGCCATTTTAGTGGTTCACTTATACAGTAGGTATAAGTTGGTTTGACATGCATGAAACTGCTACAGATGGATAGATTGAATTTTTCTGATAATTTTTCATATATAAATTATTTAAATCTGAGCTACGATTGAATTTCTATGAATTTTTGAAGTTTATACTAATTTCTGGAATTTTCTGGGTTATTTTAAATCCAGAAATGTTAACTGCGTCAGCAGGGCTGACCAGGTCAAACCTGACGTGTGGGGGCCACATGTCAGTGACACCGGGGCTAAACCCGAGTCAAACCCAGCTGACCAGGGTTTGACCAAGCCCTGGGGACCATAGTCAGTGGCTGAGGGGGTGGATTAAATGGCAGGGTTAGCAGCTAATCACCCGCCACGTCAGCCGCCGGAGTTTCGCCGGCGACGACATCGAGCCACGGCGGAAGTTCGCCGGAACGAGCGGGAGGCCATGGTTTGGCACACGGAGGCCACCGGCGGGTAGCCCGTGCACGGGCGCATTTAGCCGCACTCAGGGGAGGCCGCGGGAACGGCGGAGCTCACCGGAGCAGAGCTCGCGGCGGCGGCCGGAGTCGGGCGTCGAACGAGTCAACGGTGCAGATCATGGCAGGAGCCACGGTTAGGCGCGTCGGACTCGTGGGGGTGCGGGGAGTGCGTTAGGCACCAGTGGTGACCAAAAGGTCACCGGAGTGACGCCAGCGTCGAGCTCGTGCGGCGGAGCGGCTCGGCTCCGGTAGAGGAGGCGGCTAGAGGATGCGTACAAGCGCGGGGAGCAGGGGAGAAGATGGCGGAGCTCACAGCGGGGTCGGAGACGGTCTCAGCGAGCTCGGGGAGGCGAAGACGGCGGCAAATCGGCGTGTGTGGCTTCCGGCGACCGAGGAGGAAGAAGGCGACAGCGACGGTTCCACGGGGCTTCTGGTGATGCACGTCTTGGCGGAGAGGTAGCGGACGAGGTGGCGGAGCTTTTGGGCACAACGGAGGGGCGAGGGGACTACGGTGGGCGCGTCGAACGGCATCGGTGGCGATGGTGGCGCTCGGGAAGCAGCGGGGAAGAGAGCAGAGGAGGAGAGGGGCGACCAGAGGGGAGGGGACTAGATGAGGTGGGTCGGGGGGTGCGTGGCGACGTCTGGCGTGAGAAGAAGGAGCGAAGCAGGCAGCTGCGTGCCAGCGTGCACGGCGTCGGGCACCGCTTCCCCTCTGCCTACTGGCAAGAGGAGGAAGACGGCTCTGCCCCTGGTGGGCTGGGCCAGAACAGGAACGGGCCGGCCAGAGGTGCCAGGTAAGTATCTCCCTCTCTGTGGTTTCTATTTATTAATGTTTTCTAATTTCTGCAATTTGTTTGGACTTGGTAATAATACTAATCCATTTTATTTAATTCTGTCAAATTTTGCAGGGACCTAAGGAATTAATCCAAAGCCCCTCACCAAAATTCAGAATTTTTGTACATATATTATATATATAGCAAATATATATCCAATGCAAATAATTACTGGATTAATTCCAAATGCCCAAAATAAATACTTATGAGCTCTTAAAAATATTGATTTGATTTTTATCTCTGTCCAATATTTTCAGAGAGCAGCATGAGCATTTTCTTGGACCCTTTTGGAGCAATTATTATCTGGGTCATTTCCAAAAATGAATTCTGAGGGTTTCACAAATCCCCATTTCAAATTTAAATGGAATTTAAACATGATACACAAATGAAGGGCTAGCCTAGGTCATACCAAAACTAGGGATGTGACAGCTACCACTCTTTCGACCTCATGGAGGGCCACGCTCACTCAATCTCTCTCTCTCTCTCTCTCTCTCCGTATGTCTCGATTGACCTTGCTCTTTCTCGGACAAAAACGATATATCACCATGTTGAGCCCAATTCGACCTATTCACATTGTATACTCTCTCACGCACATCGTCTATCTAGGTCACTCTCTCCAACCCGTCTCACTCTTTCGATCGCACGGCGACCCTATGTGATCGGTTGACCTTGCTTCCTCTCACGCACAAAATATATCTACACGTTTGTGACTAGATCATCTCTCAAGCTCTATCTTACAGCCCTCAGCCTTGCCAAAAAGCTCAATCGGACAATATCTCTCCAGAGCATATATATTTGTTCAATGAATGTCAGACCACACTCACTTTGTCTCTCTATCTATATGTCTCTCGATCGACCTCGCTTTCTCACACCGTATCTTCCACGCATTGAAGTTACTACCTCTCCATCCCTCGCGAAGCCGGAGCTATTTACATTGCGAGGAGCACTCCAGCCTTGGATTAATTTGTGCAGGCATTTATTCCGGTCGGTTTAGATTATATTTTCGTAGCATTCGGCCCACAACTACTCCAATCACCGTAGCGGGTAATTAAGCTACGGGGAGCATCTAATATGAGCACCAGGGAGCCGTTGGATTGAAGATGCAGCGGCACACACGAGGCCTGAATGTTTTATTTGCAAAAAAACGTTTGGAGAGTTAGGAAATTGCGCATAATTACAAAGACTACTCCCAAGCCATTGGATCTCACTTCCAATAGTGTAGAAACTCGTATCACCATAGTATCTAAGCTGCAGGGTGGATGTTATATTCTATGTCGCTGTCATTTTTGTTCGTAAACTTGCAAAAAACGTGTAACTCGTGCCGTTACTTGTCTAACCGCGCAAAGTGTTTGTTCAAAAAAACCATCCTACACTGAATTATCGGAACAACACACGGGGGTACCACTTGTCATTAATCAAATTTGGACCTAAAACTAACAAATCTGAAAGACGAGATTCGAACTGGCAACCTGGACTACAAAGCGTAAGTCGATAGCCTGAAAAAATGAACGGTTGTTGGCTTTGTCCCATAACCTGATTTTATACAGTAAGTGTTGAGTAGAGTAGAGGGAGTGCCTCGTCAACACGTGCATGACCGTTATCTCACTTACTGGTGGGTCCCAGGTCTGCGATCTCAATCTCTCTTCTCTCCATCGTCTAACCTTTGCACGGGCACACACGAAGAGCGGCGCTAGCTTGCCGTGGTGTTATTACAACTAAAAAAACTTGGAAAATAGAAGAATCGCCTAGAAGAAGAGATGTTGTGGCTGGTCGAGACGGAGCTAACCACATCTATCCTCCGTGCCACGTTTGCATGATGAAGCCGTGTGGCTAGTGGGGTGTTTTCAACCGACTGGCTGGGTCCCGAGGTCGAACCATAGGTACTCTACTATGTCTGATACAGTATATTTTTACACGCACATTTTTCCTCCATGCCGAGACGTGGCACACCCTACCGCGCGGTTTCGGGGTCCTCCCGGGTGGTGCACGCTGAAAGTGCGTTATATCGACTGGAGGGGGGTGAATAGGCGATTTTTATGAAAGTCTTCAAAACGTGAGAGTTATGAAGACAAACAGTGAAGATTATGCCTATTACTATGCAGCGGAAGTTAGATTACACTAGGGCAGTCATGGTCATGAATTCAATAGAGTGAAAGCGCAATGACAAACAGCCTCAGTGTAATAAGGATCAGGTAGGAAGAAGTTATGAAGCCGAACAGATCATACATTCATGTTGTGAAGACAAGAGATAAAGCAAGCATGCAATGGCTTCACAATGAATAACTGTAAATGAAGGGAAGTGAAGATGAAACCAGTGACACGTTGAAGACAATGATTTGTTGGACTAGTTCCAGTTGCTGTGACAACTGTACGTCTAGTTGGAGCGGCTAGGTATTTAAACTGAAGGACACACAGTCCCGGACACCCAGTCAAGGACACTTAGTCCAAGACACCCAGTCCTCACCGTTTTCTCCTTGAGCTAAGGTCACACAGACCTCGCCCAATCACTCTGGTAAGTCTTCAAGGTAGACTCCCAAACCTTCACAGACTTCGTTCACTGGCAATCCACAATTTCTCTTGGATGCTCAGAACGCGACGCCTAACCGTCTGGAGGATTCACAGTCCTCAAGTGTAATAAGTCTTCAAATCACATAGACACAAAGACTTAAGTGATGCCCAATTTACTCTGGCTCTGGGTGGTTAGGGCTTTTCTCCTCACTGGGAATTTTTCTTTCAAAGGCTTCGAGGTGGGTTGCTCTCAAACGACAAAAGCCGTGCACTGAAATTTGAGCAGCCAACCGTTTAAGGTAGTGGGGGGGGGGGGTGGACTATTTATAGCCACTTGGCAACCCGACCTGATCTGTCCGAAATGACCCTGGGTCACTAAGGAATTGACACGTGTACCAACGGTCGGATTTCGAACTCACACGACAACTTTACTTGGGCTACAAGTAAAGCTGACTTGTCTGACTTTGGACAAGATTTTCTCTCATAGGCTTCGCTAGAAGACATAGGATTTGAATTAGGCATCACTTCAGTCATTCTGACTGGTTCTCTTCGACCCCACTTAACAGTACGGTGGTTCCTATGACGCAACATGAATGAAATAAAACTACGAAGGATCTAGGTCTTCGAGTTTCAAAAGCTTCATAGGGAGTCTTCTCATGTCATTGTCTTCAATATGAATATCTTCATAAACCACCATTGTCTTCAATGTCTTCGTACATTTTTAGGGGTCATATCTGGTAGTAAAACTGAATCAATGAGGGACTTCTACCTGTGTTTTCCTGCAATTCTCACAAACACATTAGTCCCTCAACTAGGTTTGTCGTCAATACTCCAAAACCAACTAGGGGTGGCACTAGATGCACTTACAATCTCCCCCTTTTTGGTGATTGATGACAAACTAGTTGAAGTTTTCAACGGGGAACATAATTTGTGAAATAGTAAAGGAATTTGTCTTCATAAGTTGCAAGGGCTCCCCCTGAAGATGTGCATATAAGTAATTTGCCTTTTGAATGCAAATGCACATGGCAGGTTGTACTTGTGGAGATCCACTTCAACTTATGATGACAATCCACTATGCATGTGAAAGTATATGAAGATAATGTCATGCATAATGGAAAATGGACGTCTGCAGTAAGAGATAAGTGCGGAATTTATCATCGCATAACGGAGTGACAAGCAGGTAGCAGACGGCCATCAAGGCTAAGTGTTACAACTCAAGAAGCAAATGTAGCAAGAACGGGAGTTGTAAGCACGATGCAAAATTGTAGCAAAATATAGTGGCACCCGCCCAAAGTGACCCGCTTGAAGACTATAACCATCATATGCTTCTCCCCCTTTTGTCAGTGATGACCAAAAAGGTTTGAAGACATAGAGGTTTCTACGCGTTCCCAGGCGCAGCAGGGTCGGTGGAGTTGTTTGGCGGTGGTGCAGACGAGCTTGGTGCAGATTCGACGCGCGTTGAAGCAGGTGGAGATGATGTCGCGTCATCTTCTTCTTCAATAATACGGGCAGACACGGTGGCAGCAGAAGAAGAGAACTCTGACTCTTCAAGTGATGGTGTGCTGCGCATCACCGCTCTTCTTGGAGGCGTGGAGTCAAATTTGAAGTGCTCTGTGAAGCCATCCTCATGCAGTTCAGCTTCAGGGCACATCATGGTGAGGCCCTTCCAAGTGCGGCGACAGGTCTCGTGTGTGACAAATGCATTCTTGGTTGCCATATTTCTGAGGCGATTGACGTCTTGCATGATGCTTCTCATCTACCTCTTGAGCCAGTCGTGATGCCTATCTTGCTTTTGGTGAAGAGCCACAAGAAGCTCTCTGTCATTGAGTGCACGAGTGCGCTTCTTGGGTCTCTTTGGAGCTGTGCTGTTGGTGGCTTCAGTTGAGGCAGGGGCACGTGTGGTGCCAGCCATTGGATACACGCGAGAGAGAGCTTCAACACCTTCAATATTTTGAGTGAAGCTCTGGTGTTCTGCATTCTCAAGACTTAGTGGTTGCTTGGCCGGCTCTGGATATATTGCTTCAGCAGATGTGTCCATATCGGGCAAAAATATCCTATGATTGCGGGCTGAGGGTTGATAGGAGATTGCAGAGTGAAGCTTGATTAGCCTCATAACCCAAGGAGCATAAAACTTTAAGCCAAACAGTTCTGAAGCAGACGCAGCAAATTGACGGATGAAGAGATCCTGTGCATTGAAGCATTTGCCATGAAGAATGCAGAAGATGAGAGTCTTCATTGCACCATCAATCGTTGCATATCGAGAGTGTCCCTTGACTGGCCAGAGAGTCCGCCTTATGATGTGATATATTGTTCTGGGCAGGTACTCTAAGTCTTCAACGAAGAACCTAGTTGGATAGGGTGCATTTGTAGGAAATGGCTTCATCATTGAGAGCATCTGACTCATATCTGGCTCAGGACGTTGAAATATGCTCTCAATGGCTTCAGCATGGAGTTGGCACCCTTCTTCAAAGAATTCGCCAGGAGTGGGAAGGCCGGTAAGCTCAATTAGGTCGAAAGCATTGGCTTCATGATGGATATTGCCTGTCATCTACTCCAGGATCCATGTCTTCGGATCTCTGTTATAGGCTTTGATATGCAAAGTGGCATAGAACTGGAGCAGAAGCTCTTCGTTCCAGTGCTCTTCGTTAGTGATAAATGGCAGCAAACCCACTTGCTTGAAGCAATCCAATGCTTCTTCTAGACCAGGCAGACCTTCAACAGCTTCAACCTCAAGGCGCTTGTGAGGAAAGATGCGGCCTTGGTTGTAGAGGATGCATGAATAATAGCTGCGCTGTTGATGGCTCCAGAACCTATCTGATACAATCTGTTCCCTTGAATAAGGGTTCTTGGAGCGGTCGAAAAACATGTTATCTGCCCTGAAGCCGTTGATGTTGAAGGAAGAAGGAGCTGATGCAGGACCTGGGAACCTTGGTAGTCGTGGGATCGGCTTCTAGACCTGGGGCCTGTGCGCAATATGATAGTGGAATTGTGGTCCGGCAGCAGACTCAGGCACAGAATGTTCAGGAGCAGTAGCTTCGGTGTCTTCTGAAGCTGTTGTTGGGGAGGGCTCCACATTTGCTTCGGCGTTGTTTGTGGCAGCCTCAACATTTTCAGCTTCAGGCACGTTCTCCTTGAGAACTGCTTCTTGTTGGTGCGGGGGAGTTGGAGCTTGTGGTATTTCTGCTTGCTCTTCGGCTGATGCAGCCGGAATGTCTTCAACAGCCTGAGCCCTTGGCCCTCTGCGAAGCCTATGGAGGGTAGGCGCCGGTGGAGTTGCAGTGGGTTGGGGCTCATCTTCCTCCTGTGGGCGATCTGCCCACGACGCATCTTGTGTGATTGGCGTCAATGGACGACCAATACTGATCTGTTCGCTTGTCTCAAGCTGAGGAAGGGCTGCATCACCTTGCACATTGTCTTGGGGACCAATGTCTTCAGCAGCATTAGGGTTGGCTGCTGGAATGTCTTCAGCGTGCGGAGCCTCTATGTAACCAGGCTCATGCACAGTCATCTGACAATCTGCGTTAGGATAGCGGACGCAGAGTGGTTCAACTATCAGGGGCTCTGTGGGAGCAGCCCGAGATTTCTTGGTCTTGCGCTTCTTGATAATGGGTTCAGAAGGAGAGGCTTCAGAATGTTTTCTCTTCTTAGCCTTAGCCTCTGCAGTTCGTGTCTTCTTATGCTGTGAGGCGGTTGATTGACTCTTTGGCTTCGAGCCAGTCGTTGCAGCGGGGAAGACAATCGGAGCATCAGGTTCTGACCTTGGCGCTTCAGGTTCGGGCACAGCCGCCTTCTTTTTCTTCTTCGCGGCCATCCTGGGGTCAATGCCGGGACGCCCAAGTGCCTTGCGCTTTTCTGCCTCATTGTAGGCTTGCACGCAACGTTCAGCCAAAGTCTTCATGCGTTCTCGTGAGCCTTGAGCTTCGGCACGCGTCTTCAGGAAGTTTTCTTTCAGCTCGTGCAACATGATCTTGAAGTTTTTCACTTCTTGCACACTGAGCTTGGCCACGTGCTTCTTGAACTGAGCCTTTTCATGATCAATTTTCTGCTTCAGTTCTACAATTCGCTGGGCTATTGCAAGTTCTGAAGCGATTGCACCTTGAAAGGCACGCTGAGGCCTATGGGTAGCTGCAGATCATTGAAGCTTATGTCTGGTGTGTCAAACCATTCATCGATGAAGTTGTGGATGATGGCGACATCAAACAGAGGCAGATTGTTGAAGATTTCAGCCTCCTCCTTGCTCTTGATGAGCTGCTCAAGAGCATCATCTCCAAGATCTTCATCGCTTGAGAGATCAATGGCTTCGCAGCGCAGAATGTCAACAACTGTGAGCTCTTTGCCTGTGTGTGGCTGAGGCTTCTTGGCTTTTTGGGGCTTGGACACTCGTGATAAGCCTTGTGACTGCACACTGGCTTCAGGAGGTGCAGTTGCTAAAGGCTTCACTCTTGCGATCTTGGGAGAAGCGGCTGGCTTTGAAGCTTTTGGAGCTTTTGGCTTCTTCTGCTTTGGCTTCAGAGCAGCAGGGGCGTCATCTGACTCAGTATCTGCTGGAGGGTCATTCACAGCAGTCCCTTGGACTAGGATGCGAGTGATGAGGCCTGCAAGATTGGCATACGGCCCGATGATATTGGGATTGGCGTTGCGTGTGCCATCTGCCCTTGGTGAGGAGGGACCAGGGTTGAAGTCAAGCCCAAATTTCTTCTTGTTTATCTTCGCTGACTGTTGTGCAAACTAAAAGTTGCGCTTGAAGAGATTATCATCGCGGCACCAGAGAAGTGATGACGGATGTGCCTCAGCTGGCTATGGTCCTCTCACCATGCATGGATAGAATCCTTGAGCAATGGCTTCGTCTTTGGACTTGGGTACGAGATTTTTGTATAATACATCTCCCCACGGTCTCTTGATGGCGCACTTCTCCGCATATTCCTGAGTGACGAAGCGGTAGTGGAACCATTGCTCTGCCCAATATCTTCGAATCCATTGGATTCGTGTCTTGCGCTGACCATAGCTTTCTTCAGGATCAGTTTTGTACATCTCTGCCAATTCATCAGGCAGATCTTTGGACGTTTCACCACGTCGCTGTCTTCCTCCCTTCCTTGCTGCTGTTTCTGAAGCCATGGATAACTTGCAAGGCTTCAAGATGTTCAAAGGCTTCAAGGGCTTCCTTCTGCAAGAACTGGCTTCAGGCGAGTTGATGTGATGCTGCAAGTACTCTGCAAATGAATGCAGACTATGAGAACCGAAGGATTCTCCCACGGACATGTACCTGTGACAGCATTAAGGTGCGAGGGAAGGGGAAGAGGTCATATGCATTCTCAGAAGATTTTGAAGATAAATCGGTTTAGAAGACATTGACCTCATTATGCGAAGACATTCACTTATAGATAAGAAGTTGGTTCCAGATTTGTACGAACCCATAGATCAGTACAAGTGAGGAATCTAACTACTTTATGAAGTACAAGTGAATATACTAGGCATGTTATGAGATGCAGCGAGAGATTTAACTGGTGTGAAGAGAAACTTCTTATGGCAGAAAGTGACTGAACTGTAGGATCAAAAGAAGCTGTAAAAAGAGGTTTTATTTACCACAATTGGAACTGCTAGACAAAGTGAGATTTGAGGCCGAGCAGTTCGATCCTCCGTGCCCTAACTTGGCGACGGAAGACACCTACGGCGACGGCGGAGAGAGCGATGTCCGCTGTCGGCGTGAAAACGGCGTCGGAGAGGTTGCGGCAGTGAAGCGCTTCGTCGCCGGTGTCGTCGAGTGCTAGCGGTGGCGCTAGGGTTCGTGCGAGGGTGGAAGAAGGAGATAATGACCGCAGTGAATCGTGTATTTATAGGGATAGAGGCGGCACTGTGCTATTACGCAGGTACCCCTGGCGGTTCGCATTTGAGGCACTGCGCTATTGTGATTTGTTCCATGTCCCACGGACGCCTAAATTGTCGGGCGGTCGTTCCTTCTTCTCCGGATCTTATGTGGAGGAATGAGCATTAAAAACGGACTTTTATGGTTGTCACTATGTCTTCAGCTGACAAGGACACAGTGAAGACATTTGACAGTTTCAACAGAATGCATATGACTTGGAGAGATAGAGTTTGAGATAGAAAGCATAGAGAGGTTAGGGTCCGATCACATTCACTTAGTTCAAAAGATTCAATCCAAGAAGACATAGCTATAAGTGAATGCTGTAGAGGACAGAACATCAGTACATATATACCCATATAATCAACGCAGTGAAGATAATCATGAAGACATATTGACAATGAAACCAAACCAATTGTGAAGACATTGAGAGGTAACGCCATGAGAGAAACACTTCAAAATGGAACGTTTGGTGGTGGCGTTACCCTCCGTATAGGAAGTATTAGACCCAGATACGGCGCACAATTATCGTGGCGCTCCGAAGTCAAATTCCACATTAATGTATTCACACTTAGAATGTATGTCTTCATTGTTTGAAGATATACGCTACTTCGTGTGTTGCACATCTAAGTCATCAATATGCTTAAGTGTTAGGATGTGTGCCTGATCACAGGACATTTGAGGATTCCAAGATGTTTAGGTCACACCGTAACTTGCAAAATCTCTTCTCATCCAAGGGCTTTGTGAAGATATCTGCCAATTGCTCTTCAGTGTTGACGTGTATGATATCAATGTCTTCCTTCACAACATGATCTCTGAGAAAGTGATGACGAATTTCAATGTGCTTTGTCTTCGAGTGCTGAACTGGGTTGTTGGCAATCTTGATGGCGCTTTCATTGTCACAGTAAAGTGGCACTTGCTTCAGATGAATGCCATAATCCTTGAGTGTTTGCTTCATCCACAGAAGCTGAGCGCAGCAAGATCCAGCAGCAATGTATTCAGATTCAGCAGTGGAGAGTGATACACAGTTCTGCTTCTTTGAAGACCAACATACAAGTGATCGTCCCAGAAAGTGACATGTGCCTGATGTAGACTTGCGATCAACTTTGTCACCAGCATAATCAGCATCCGAAAATCCAACCAGATCAAACTCTGAGCCCTTTGGATACCATAATCCTAGAGTTGGGGTGTGAGCCAAATATCGAAGAATTCGCTTCACAGCTAAGTGATGCGACTCCTTTGGTGCCGCTTGAAATCGAGCACACATGCAAACACTAAGCATAATATCTGGCCTAGATGCACAAAAATAAAGCAAAGACCCAATCATGGAGCGGTATACCTTTTGATCGAACTCTTTACCATTGTCGTCGGGACCCAGATGATGCTTGGTTGGCATTGGTGTTGTGAAGCCTTTGCAGTCTTGCATACCGAACTTCTTCAGGCACTCTTTAAGATATTTCTCTTGTGATATGAAGATGCCGTTGCGTTGTTGCCGTATTTGAAGACCGAGAAAGAACTTCAGCTCCCCCATCATGGACATCTGATATTGATCTTGCATCATGTATCCAAACTCTTCACTATACTTCTGATTGGTGCAGCCGAAGATAATGTCATCCACATATATTTGGCACACAAACAGTTCACCATCATATGTCTTCGTGAAAAGAGTGGGATCCAGGGAACCAGGTATGAAGCCTTTGCTTTTCAGAAAGTACTTGAGTGTATCATACCAGGCCCTAGGGGCTTGTTTGAGGCCATACAATGCCTTGTTGAGCTTGTATACCATATCAGGATGTTTTGGATTTTCAAAGCCAGGTGGTTGTGCAACATACACTTCTTCTTCAATCTTGCCATTGAGAAAGGCACTTTTCACATCCATCTGATAGAGAAGTATGTTATGATGATTTGCATAGGCCAGTAGTATGCGTATGGCTTCAAGCCTAGCCACAGGAGCAAATGTTTCATCGAAGTCAATGCCCTCCACTTGAGTATATCCTTGAGCAACTAGACGAGCTTTGTTTCTGACAACCTGACCATGCTCATCTTGCTTGTTGCGGTATATCCATTTGGTGCCTATTATGTTGTGCTTCCGTGGATCAGGGCGCTTAACCAGTTCCCATACATTATTCAGCTCAAACTGTTGAAGCTCTTCTTGCATAGCTTGAATCCATTCAGGTTCCATGAAGGCTTCTTCAACTTTCTTGGGTTCTGATATTGAGACGAATGCGAAATGCCCACAGAAGTTTGTTAGCTGAGTTGCCCTTGAACGAGTGAGTGGACCAGGTGCATTGATGCTGTCCAGTATTTTGTCAATTTGTACTTCATTTGCAACACGAGGGTGTGTGGTGCGAAGACTTTGCTCTTGCTGATCTATGTGGTCATTTGAAGGTATATCTTCAGTCTGAGCATTGTCTTCATGTGGATCAGGGGCTGAGATGATAAGTTCTTCTTCAGGTTGAGCTTCAGAAGGTACAATTTCTCCAGTTCCCATAAGCTTGATTGATTCATTTGCTGGAACTTCATCTAGCACATTTGGCAATTGCTCTCTTTGTGATCCATTGGTTTCATCAAATCGCACATCCACTGTTTCAACCACTTTGTAGTGGAAGAGATTGAAGACTCTGTAGGAGTGTGAATCCTTTCCATATCCAAGCATGAAGCCTTCATGTGCTTTTGGTGCAAACTTTGAGGTGTGGTGTGGGTCCTTGATCCAGCATTTTGCGCCAAATACTCTGAAATAACTGACATTTGGCTTCTTGCCAGTTAGGAGTTCATAGGATGTCTTGTTCAGAAGCTTGTGAAGATAAACACGATTGATTATATGGCATGCAGTATTAATGGCTTCAGTCCAGAATTTTCTTGGAGTCTTGTATTCATCTAGCATTGTTCTGGCCATCTCAATGAGTGTTCTGTTCTTACGTTCGACGACGCCATTCTGCTGTGGCGTGTATGGAGCTGAGAATTCATGTGTGATGCCCAAGGTATCTAGATATGTATCAAGGCCAGTGTTCTTGAATTCAGTGCCATTGTCACTTCTGATGTGCTTTATCTTGGCGCCAAAATTGTTCATAGCTCGATTTGCGAAGAGTCTGAAGACATCCTGCACTTCAGTCTTGTAAAGGATTATGTGCACCCAAGTATATCTAGAATAATCATCAACAATGACAAAGCCATAGAGGCATGCAGAAGTAGTAAAAGTTGAGTAGTGAGTGGGACCGAAAAGATCCATGTGAAGCAATTCGAAGGGTTGAGTAGTGGTCATGATTGTCTTCGAAGGATGTTTTGCCCTTGTCATCTTCCCTGCTTCACAGGCACCGCATAAGTGATCTTTCTTGAACTTGACGCCTTCGATGCCTATGACGTGCTTTTTCTTCGCAAGGGTGTGGAGGTTCCTCATGCCAGCATGCCCAAGCCTTCGATGCCAAAGCCAGCATTCTGAAGCTTTTGCAAGAAGACATACTGCAAGTTGTGGTCCTGCTGAGAAATCTACCACATACAAATCACCTTTCCTATACCCTTCAAACAATAGAGATTTGTCAGATTCCATTAGCACCAGGCAGCGATATTTGCCAAACATTACAATCATATTCAAATCGCAAAGCATTGAGACAGACATTAAGTTGAAGCCAAGGGATTCAACAAGCATGAATTTATCCATGTGTTGATCCTTTGAGATTGCAACTCTACCTAGACCCAATACCTTACTTTTACCAGTGTCAGCGAATGTAATGTGGCTCTTGTTGGATGGACGTAAAGTTGAGTCCATAAGAAGGCTTCTTCTGCCAGTCATGTGATTTGTACACCCACTGTCAATAATCCATTCTGAAGACTTTGAAGTCGCTGGTATCGTACCCTACAGTGCAGTTAGGGGGATAGGCTTCACGAAGAGTGTTGTGAAGCATAAACATTGGACGAACCAGTGGGTTATGAAAACTTAGATCCAGATTAGGACTAATGGGGAGAGTAGCATGCGATTCAGGAACGAAGTACATAATGATGCCATTTGGGCATTTTATCTTGCACCCCACAAGATTTTTATGGTCCCCAGCAATAGCATCAGAAGATTTTGTTTTTGTGCTGGAGACCTTTCCCTGCAAAGGAGAGTTAAGCTTTCTTAACCACCCACATCTTCAAGGGTGGCTTAGAAGCTATAAGTCTAAGTGCAGCATCTGAGAATTTTGGCTTTGAAACCTTAGCAAACAGTCTAGCAGATGGACAATAATACTCATAGGAATAAGCAGAATAATTTTTGGTCATATGAACATGACGGTTTGATGAACCACTCTCATATTCATATGCCTGAGTATGGTTCCCCTGCAAAACATTTGCGTTAGTGCGACTCAGGTGAGTTCCCTGTTTGTATGAAGCATTTGGACCAGATGAAGCCTTTGGTCTGAGGTTTGTCTTCTTCAAGTGAGGTGTCACGAAGACATTCACAGGAAGATTTTCCAGACATGTTTTCGGAACCCAGATCTTCTTCATAGGCGGTCCATTCCTGCAGTTAGTACCAATGTACCTGGCAAACACTTTATCATTCTGATTCTTAAACAGTTTATAGTTTGCATCAAAGGATTCATCAATGATAATTGGGTTAGCACAAGTGAAGCCAGACAGATTGGATGGATCTGCTGAGGATTCCTTTGCAGCAACCCATGTGGTTTTGGGGTACTGCTCAGGTTTCCAGTAAGACCCATCTGCATTAATTTTCCTCACGAACCCAACACCCTCTTTCCTAGGGTTTCGGTTCAGAATCTGCTTCTTAAGGACATCACATAATGTCTGATGCCCTTTCAGACTTTTGTACATCCCTGTTTCAAGCAATGTCTTCAACCTAGCATTCTCATCAGCAATAGCAATGGTATCCTCAGCAGAGGGGTTAGTTACCACGTCAACAGTTGAAGATATTGAAACGGTAGTAGCAGTGGAACATTCAGCAACAGAAGCAGCATTATCACGCTCAATGCATTTAAGACATGGTGGTTCAAATCCTTCCTGAGCGAGACTGATCTGTTCAGCGCGAAGTGACTCGTTTTCCTTTTGAAGATCTTCATGAGCCACCCTCAATTTCTCAAGTTCTTGCTTCCTTTGAAGATAATCATAGGAAAGCTTTTCATGAGTTGTTGAAAGAGTATCATGACGATCTTCAAGTTCCTGATACTTAACGTGAAGGTTTTTTATGTCTTCAATTAAGGATTCAGATCGAGTCATTTCAGCACCCAACAGATCATCGCTTCTGTCTAACAATTTTTGAATATGTTCCATTGCTTTCTGTTGTTCAGTTGCAATTTTAGCAAGTGTTTTGTAGCTAGGTTTTGAATCACATTCAGAGTCATCGTCACTAGATGTTTCATAGCGAGTTGTGCGTGTGTTTACCTTGGCACCACATGCCATGAAGCAGTAGGTAGGAGTGGAGTCGTTCTTGTCATTTGCGTCGGTGTCGGTGATGCAGTCATTGTCTTCAGTATTGAAGATGGACTTGGCGACGTATGCTGTAGCCAGACTCGCAATGCCAGAATCAGACTCCTCCTCAGACTCCACCTCTGCCTCCTCAGATGCGGACTCCTCCTCTGAATCCATCTCCTTTCCAACAAATGCACGTGCCTTGCCAGATGAGCTCTTCTTGTGTGATGAAGACCTTGATGAAGTTTTGGAAGAAGACTTTGAGTATTTCTTCTTCTTCTTGTCGTCAGAGTCATATTCCTTGCTCTTCTTCTTCCTTCTGTTCTCATTGTCCCACTGTGGACACTCAGAGATGAAGTGCCCAGTTTTCTTGCACTTGTGACATGTTTTCTTCTTGTAGTCATGAGCAGAAGCTTCATCATTCCTTGAGCTTGATCGTGAAGATTTTCTGAAGCCTTTCTTCTTGGTGAATTTTTGAAACTTCTTCACTAGCATTGCAAGTTCTCTTCCAATGTCTTCAGGATCATCAGAACTGCAGTCAGATTCTTCTTCAGATGAGGAGACAGCTTTTGCCTTCAAGGCACGAGTTCGCCCATAGTTTGGGCCGTAGATATCTCTTTTCTCAGAAAGCTGAAACTCATGTGTGTTGAGCCTCTCAAGTATGTCAGACGGATCGAGTGTCTTGAAATCAGGACGTTCTTGAATCATCAGGGCCAGAGTGTCAAACGAACTATCAAGTGATCTCAGCAGCGTCTTGACGATTTCATGTTTGGTGATCTCAGTAGCGCCGAGGGCTTGAAGCTCATTTGTGATGTCAGTGAGCCGATCAAAGGTGTGCTGGACATTCTCATTGTCATTTCGTTTGAAGCGGTTGAAGAGATTGCGAAGGACACTGATTCTTTGATCTCTCTGGGTTGATATGCCTTCATTAACTTTGGAGAGCCAATCCCAGACCAGTTTGGATGTCTTCAAGGCACTCACACGGCCATACTGTCCTTTGGTCAGATGACCACAGATGATATTCTTGGCAGTAGAGTCCAGTTGAACGAACTTCTTGACATCAGCAGCAGTGACACCTTCTCCAGCCTTGGGAACGCTGTTTTCGACGACATACCATAGGTCGACGTCAATGGCTTCAAGATGCATGCGCATCTTATTCTTCCAGTAGGGATATTCAGTTCCATCGAAGAAGGGACAAGCAGCGGAGACTTTGATTATCCCTGCAGTCGACATAGCTAAAACTCCAGGTGGTTAAACCGAATCACACAGAACAAGGGAGCACCAAGCTCTGATACCAATTGAAAGTGCGTTATATCGACTAGAGGGGGGGTGAATAGGCGATTTTTATGAAAGTCTTCAAAACGTGAGAGTTATGAAGACAAACAGTGAAGATTATGCCTATTACTATGCAGCGGAAGTTAGATTACACTAGGGCAGTCATGGTCATGAATTCAATAGAGTGAAAGCGCAATGACAAACAGCCTCAGTGTAATAAGGATCAGGTAGGAAGAAGTTATGAAGCCGAACAGATCATACATTTATGTTGTGAAGACAAGAGATAAAGCAAGCATGCAATGGCTTCACAATGAATAACTGTAAATGAAGGGAAGTGAAGATGAAACCAGTGACACGTTGAAGACAATGATTTGTTGGACCAGTTCCAGTTGCTGTGACAACTGTACGTCTGGTTGGAGCGGCTAGGTATTTAAACCGAAGGACACACAGTCCCGGACACCCAGTCAAGGACACTTAGTCCAAGACACCCAGTCCTCACCGTTTTCTCCTTGAGCTAAGGTCACACAGACCTCGCCCAATCACTCTGGTAAGTCTTCAAGGTAGACTCCCAAACCTTCACAGACTTCGTTCACTGGCAATCCACAATTTCTCTTGGATGCTCAGAATGCGACGCCTAACCGTCTGGAGGATGCACAGTCCTCAAGTGTAATAAGTCTTCAAATCACACAGACACGAAGACTTGAGTGATGCCCAATTTACTCTGGCTCTGGGTGGTTAGGGCTTTTCTCCTCACTGGGAATTTTTCTTTCAAAGGCTTCGAGGTGGGTTGCTCTCAAACGACAAAAGCCGTGCACTGAAATTTGAGCAGCCAACCGTTTAAGGTTGTGGGGGGGGGTGGACTATTTATAGCCACTTGGCAACCCGACCTGATCTGTCCGAAATGACCCTGGGTCACTAAGGAATTGACACGTGTACCAACGGTCGGATTTTGAACTCACACGGCAACTTTACTTGGGCTACAAGTAAAGCTGACTTGTCTGACTCTGGACAAGATTTTCTCTCATAGGCTTCGC
Organism: Triticum urartu; assembly: GCF_056163025.1. NCBI lineage: Eukaryota > Viridiplantae > Streptophyta > Magnoliopsida > Poales > Poaceae > Triticum > Triticum urartu. Next base: position 537,978,880 of record NC_141876.1, read on the forward strand.
TAGAAGACATAGGATTTGAATTAGGCATCACTTCAGTCATTCTGACTGGTTCTCTTCGACCCCACTTAACAGTACGGTGGTTCCTTTGACGCAACATGAATGAAATAAAACTACGAAGGTTCTAGGTCTTCGAGTTTCAAAAGCTTCATAGGGAGTCTTCTCATGTCATTGTCTTCAATATGAATATCTTCATAAACCACCATTGTCTTCAATGTCTTCATACATTTTTAGGGGTCATCTCTGGTAGTAAAACCGAATCAATGAGGGACTTCTACCTGTGTTTTCCTGCAATTCTCACAAACACATTAGTCCCTCAACTAGGTTTGTCGTCAATACTCCAAAACCAACTAGGGGTGGCACTAGATGCACTTACACACGCATATATTCTTCCTGATGTGGGACGCCCTACCGCGCATTTTCTGGGTCCTCCTCGGTCGTAGCGCCGAAGCAAGTAAATGAGTCGTCAAATAACGAAAGACCACCTTTCCCCCTGAGTACATCAGTGAAGCACGATGTCTAGCTAGTTGGGCTAGTTCGACCGATTAGCTAGGCCGCCGCCACATTTGTTTTTTCACCCCTTTTTTATCTACTTGCCGGCAGGTAAATTTAAATATCCACCACGGCGTTGCTCTGATGTTTGGGTGTGGCAAGATTTTTAATTTTTTGATTGACGGGAGCAGGCGCGGCAAGATTTTTAATTTTTTGATTGACGGGAGCAGGCGCGGCAGCAATTAGTCATGATGACTCTGCCTGTACCCACTACTCCCTGATGTGAGAAGTCGTTGACTGTTGTTTTACCGTGGTGAAAACCAAAAGATTCCCCGCTCCCTCCGCCTTCCCGTAGATTGCCTTGCCTTTCAGTCGTTTTGCCCCCTTTGCTTCCTCTGCCCATTGCTTCTACCTGGTGCCATGGTGGCGCAGCAGATCACGGAGTCTGAGGTGAGGCTCCTGACACGGGAGCTCCATGCCAAGGATGCGGAGCTCAGGGCCAAGGACGTGGAGCTCCATGAGCTCAAGGAGAGGAGTGCCATGCTCCTCCGTTATGTGCAGGAGTTCACGGAGCTTCAAAAGCGGCAGGCATCCACCACAAAGATGCTCGAGGTGTCGGTGGCGTTGCTGCAGAAAGCGGGAGATACGATAGGCCGTCAGGGGAGCCGTCTGGAGCGCGAGCGGGCCGATCGTTACGAGGTCCAGGATCACCTCAGTCACTTGGTGAACCAAGTTTCCACGCACGTGTTGCGGCTGCGATGCCTACTGTCGTGCCAGCGCGACGATGTCGGCCGTCGGGCTAAACCCTCTGCATGGGCATGTCCATGTCTTGGCGCAACATGACCATTGGATCAAACTCAGACGGTGCAGATCGGTCACTGTAGCACAAAGCGTGTGGGTGTGTTTGGTTGCATTCTCATCTCAATATAGTTGTTTCCTCTTCGTGTATTTTTGTCAACCTACTAGTGTGGACTCATGCACCCTTCATGCACTCTGCCAAACACCCAAAAGAGGGTCGAGAAGGGAACTTTTGCTCCCATCCCGTGCACCCTTCATACACCTTGCCTAACACTATTCGTGCTTCATGCGGTTCATGTTTCGTGGAGTTTTGTAGCACCGTACTCTCCGTGCGCTGTGGACCTAGTTCTGTTAACATTGATCTCACCGTCCATTCTTGACGGGACAGTCAAAAAAGTGGTACTATGTTACATATAGTAGTTGACATGCGCACAACATCATTTGTTATCGTCATCTCTTACTACACTAGCAACAAGATTGTGTAGTACTGACGTATGAACCACTGCACATGCCTAGTAGTAGGAGCACTTTGTATGTTCAAGTGGCTGCCGTGTTTCGCACTCCTCTATCGTAAGAGTGGAAACGCTTGCTGTAATCATTTTTTTCTTCTGAAAAACAATGGACACGCTCTACCGTGCGGATCCTCCTCCATCCATGCACTAAATTACTCACTTTCGCCGACGTGTGGGATAGCCAGCATCGGGGTCCACCAGCCATGCACTAAATTACTCCGTAGTAGAGTGACAGTAGACTACCCCGATCGAAGCGCCGCAGTAATGCCCAATGAGCCGTCAAATCACAAAACCCCCTCCTTTCCAGCAGTAAGTTGGACGGACGAAGCAACCATCATTTCACTCTTCTCTCTCAGCTTCTTCTCTACCCAACCCTCACTTCTGCCTCATCTTTTTCCTCATTTCTTCAAGAAAACCCCGACCTGCTTCTACCATTGTTCTTCCCTCCCAAAGAAGGAAAGGTGAGCGCATCAATGATGTTGATTCTGGCCAAGGCTCGGTCTTGCAACCCCGAGACTGATCCTATAACTCCCTCTCTTTTCTTCTTTTGGGTTTGTGATTATGGTTTCTTTTCTTTTATTTCTATTTGACAGTTTCTTGATGTATGCTGGAGCACTGGCTGAAGTGATGTCTATGGCTCCGGCCAAAACCGTCGAGGCCCATGGTACGAAGAAGCGCAAGCACCCTGCCGAGACTACCGCAGACAAGCTCAAAGCCATCGCCCTGTCCAAGCCCCGCTCTCCGGGATCCCTCATTAAGAAAGTCCAGGTAATATCTCTTCTTGACGATCTTTTTCTCGATCTTGATCGTGTTTTTTCATCTAACACGCAGTACTAGTACTAGTAGTACAAATTTCTGGGTGATCTTGCATGTGATTTTTGTGTGCCAAATGACGGTTCTAAATTCCTCTTTTGACCAAAACATGTGAGAGGTTGACACTGATTTCTTATAGATTACTTTTAACTAGTACTTTCTGAACATCAATGGTACCTTTTAAGAGGGTATATTTGCCTCAGTAACTTGTGTTATGGATATTGCATGTAATCCCTCAGCTCTCATGCCTTTGAAGACATGTTCTAGTGTCTTCGTTCACTCATTTCTGTGCGTATATGTAGTCATATATGGAGTATAATATTGAAAATCATCTTATATTTCTAAATGGAGGTAGTAATAAAATATGGTTTCTGTTTGAATTAGAACCAGGTCCGCGGCGGAGATGAAGTTCTCAAAGTCATGCCGTGTGAACTGGAAGACCTGATGATGAGTTCTACTATTGAACTATCCAGCTGTTGTGTCCTTGTCGCCACGTGTCCTGAACTAGTGTTTTCCTGTAGCATTGTTGTTAGGCGTGTTCTCGAGGTTGTACTTGACCACAACAATTTCCTGGTTGTGCCTTCGATTACGAAGGGTGTGGTTCTTGTAAAGCTTCCCAACAAATCTGATGCGGCATGTCTTCATCATCATGTTTATGAGTGGAAAGACCACTCTGTTAGGTTCTCCAAGGTTGACAAGATGGTGATGGTGCATGTAGACATCTCACACGAAGTCCATGGCCTAGTCAGTTATGCGGGGTCCATCCCGTAGGTCGGTGGCAAAAATAGTCTGTAGAGTTTAGTTAGTGCAACTTTGCTTGTCTGTAGTAAGTACTATTGTTCAGTACTTGATTTGTGTTTGTGAACCCTGTATTGTTTATTAGTACTGCCGCTTTTGGTGTGTGGTCAGTCCTGAGAACGGTCTATGTTAATGTCTGTCCACTCAATTCAGTCTGTATTTTTTGAAGTATCCATATCATATTTTTAATGAGGATGGTCTATCAATTATGGTTACACTCCAATATCTGTATGCATTGCAGGGTTTATTGCACCCACCAGGATTTCCAGCCACATGGATGTTCGGTCCATATGATTTGTCACGGCCTTTAGACTGTCCTGCTTGTGGGAGTAGGCGGGGCCCCTGCATGCCACGCGTAGTTGAACGATCAATCTTCTGTTTAGTACTTCAACATAGTGATTTCCTGGTAAGGATTCACTCGTGTCACATCAAGTAAATCTTATTGATTTACTGTCTAAATCTTGTTGATTTAATGTCATGTTTTCTTTCTTTTCCTGCAATTTTACGATGCATGTTTTGCCATGTGACATTCATCACAGAATAAACCGTTTGGTTTGCTCTAGGATGGCTATTTTTGCAGGTTTCACTTCTTATGTCGTGTCAGTAACGAAGGCACTGTCCATCACTTATATTACTGGAAAAAATTGGATCAGTCTGTTGTCTGAGTACAAGCTGAATCCCTATGATGAACTACAATTTGGTTTAACAAAAACGCCACAATTAGTCCTTCTCGCGTTTAAAAGAAATGAAGAAAAAGACTGGATCACTGTCACGGATCCTAGTCAAGTTAGAAAGCTAATCATAGCAGACCAGACACGATCGCCGCTGTCTCACACAGATCGAGCACCGACAGTTGCTCTAGCACTAACAACGGCAGCAGCTCAGTCTGATCCAGCTGAGGATTGGGCACCGACCGCGTCAGCGGATCAGTCTGATCTACCGGAGGATCGGGCATCGACACTGGCACCTGCTCCGACACCGGCACCAGCTCTACAAGGAGTACCATCTCCGGCAGTAGCAACGGCTTCGGCACCTGCACCAACACTTGCACTTGCATCTGCTCCGGCCCGTGTAGTTGCACCGGCAATAGACTGGGCTGCAGTTCGCACTTCATATACCAAAGTCCTTACAAAAACCGACATGTCCACCTTCTTGGTAAGCATTGGCCGCCCAAGTGCTTCATTCTTTTTTCTTTCCATGTTGTTTCACATGATTCACTGTGTTGATCTAACTGTTTGGGTATGTCTTCTTGTTTGCAAACAGAGAATTCCTAGAGCAACGAGGGAGTCGTTCAACAATCCGGGCGATCGCGGCCAAGTTTCTCTTACCATGCGCAGCCTTGGTGTGAATGAACCTGCTCAATATATCGTAAGTACAAAGGATGGTCGCATGATGATTGATGCTAAAGGATGGTCAAGGTTCAAATCTAAATCATATCTTGCGGTAGGAGATGATGTCAAAATCGAACTTTCTCGGCAAGGAGAGCTGGTCCAAATCAACTTTGAAATTCAACAGTAGCAGCACGCAACTACCTAACTGATCTATCCTCCGAGAGATTTTGATGTAATAATCTGGCATGGTGAAACAAGTGTCGTATGTGTATAAGTAGTATGATAGTATTATTTATCACATGGTATATCGTTGATAGAATTGCAACTCTGATTGCTGGTTAGGAACTGTCGTTCGATTTCATTCCAACAGCTGTCGTGCTTTATTCAATTTTGTGTATTCGCCTTGCGACAGCATCTAAAACCAGCGCCGTACCGATCGCTTGCAATATGAAAAGCGCTGAGGTAGAACACATGGGCCCCCAAACATGCAGGGTCGGCCTGCGGCCCAAAGTCCAGAACCTGGTTTCGAGAAGCACTAGCTCAGTGCAGAAGTGGCGTACTCCTCCTGCTGTGGATTGGGCGAAGATGAATGTTGATGCTGTGTTATCTCGCAATGGTGAAAGGAGAGCCCTGGCAGTTGTGAGCCGGGATCATACAGGCTTCTTCCTTGGAGCATCGGCACTGGTGTGCGAAAGTGTTACTGATCTAGAGATCCTAGAGGCAATGGCATGTTGCAAGGGGCTATCTCTGGCTCTTGACTTAAACCTGCAACAAGTTCAGATTAGCATCGATTGTTCAGCAACAGTCAAGCATATCGGAGAGGCATACTTGGGGCCCAGCAAAGTTATTAAGGACGAGATCAAGATGAAGAAGAATATGTTCCAAACCAAGTAGATCATACATGAAAAACGCGAGTGTAATGTTGAAGCGCATGTGCTCGCAAAAGCTGCTACTTGTTTGCCCTATGGACGCCATCTTTGGCTCACAGGAACCCCCGAAATTATTTGTATACCTATGACTGTTAATCTTCAATAAAGCAGCTTTTGTCCCTCAAAAAAACATCTGAGTATTATATTCTCAGCTGAACCCCCATAATGCCCGTGCGTTGCAGAGGGAGTATTTTTCTCGGCAAGGTGAGCCTGTGATATAAAAGATTTGTATATTTCTTTACAGAGGGAGTATCTCTCTGTCAAAAAATATATTTATGTGTAACTAGTTACTCCTGTCTTTCTACTTCCTTTCGCTGATATGTGGGGCAACCGGCAACGGGGTCCACGTGCCATATGCACAAATTGGAGTGCACAACTTCATGGTAGACACACCCCGACCGTAATGCCGCAGTAATGCCCAATGAGTCGTCAAACCACAACCCCCTCTTTCCAGCTTTAGCAATAAGCTGGACGGACGAAGCGGCAATATTTCACTGGGCCTGAATCCCTTTCTCCCTCATCTGCTTGTTCAGAGAAAACCCCCTCTCGGCGATTGCATAGGGTTTTCTGATGGAGAAGCAGGTACGAATTCTTCATCCATCCCCGATAAACCCAAGTCCCTTGGTCGCAGGTAATCCTAGGATGGCAGTCGCCGCCGTTGATGCATTTTTCTTCCTACTGAATCTAGTGTGTTTCATTTGCAGTGCCCAAAGTGCGAGTACCCTACAGGTTTCCACGCCCTCGGCGAGACGCCACACTTGTTCCTTCTCATCCTAACACAACATTTTGAAATGCGCACAGTATGTTCCTAGAATCCTCTTTTCTATCCGGGAGGGTGGGGTTTTTTTTGAACATGCTGTGTTCTCATATTATTTTTCCTGCAGTGTATTATTTGCTCTGCCAGAACACATGTACTCAAGATGCTCGGCCTTGCCATAACTGAATACACTAGTTTAATGGTCATAGTGAAGACAAGCCATGGATATAAGTTCCGAGTTGGGTTCATGAACCAAGAAGATCGCTGCTTTTTTATGGCCGAACTTGGATAAACTTTCTCAATTGTTACGGACTGAAAGTTGGCGCATGAATGTTGATGGAAATAGCAGAACCTGGTCTCATCTTCACTGCGATCTTCCACCCCGACGTCATTCCAATTGTTCATCCATGTTAGTTTTGTATATGGTTCTTGCTTGTTGCCTCGATTACTTCTTAATCCACCTATTCTGTCTAACTAATCACAATTTAACTTTAGAAGTAGCAACGAATCTCTCACGAAGATGCTACTTCTAACTAATATTTTCTTATAATTGGTGGCACGTGTAGGTTTTTTCAGAGTAAATTCGTTTGCTCGTTTGTTACTCTGTAAAAACTCGGCTATTACTACTGGCACTGAAGTTGACTGGATCAACATCCACAAGTTCCTACACTTTATTGATCGTCTTGAGGTCCTTGTGGGGCATTTCAATGGTGGAAGACCACGTGGGATATGCGTGCCACTGCTGCACTCGTTGAACAGGTCCAACTGTGTCGAGAAACTTATTGTACGAGCTGTTTTCTGTTATATATGTTGTTCATAAACTATTGCTTATACACAGTTTTACAGCTGTGATCTTCTTGAAACAGGAACTGCCGAGTTCTATTGTTCCTATACAGATGCCTGACTATGGTCGGGTCAGACTTGCGCTAGGTCACAACATGATGTTTATGTCGACCTACTCAATTCCCCTTGGAGGTGAAAAGATACTTATTCATGGGTGGTCTCAAATAATGAAGGCCCGTCCATCTTGAAGAATAGGACAGAAGATTATGTTCATGCTTTTCCATGGCTCTAAAGAGAATATCATGTTTATTGACCACGTTGCGAGATGAAGCCATTTTCAGAAGGTTGTGGATGCGCGGGGTGGCACCTGGGCCTTGTCCTGGGGCTTGGCGGCCTCACCCTTGGTTAACTGTAGGCAAAGTAGCACTGTTCGAGGCGTGCTTTGTACGGTTGAACCTGTATAAGTACTCATACTGCTTTCAGCTTTGGTTGTTAAGTGCCCCTGCTGGTTTGAGTTAAGGTTGTTAAGTACTACAGTCTGTCATGTTTCTTCAGTCCTGTCTTCCTCCAGCCGCCAAAACCAAACTAGCACCAGCGGGGCCGCCTGCTTCCGCCTCCCACGGCTGGCTGCGCCTCAGCGCACGCATCGCCGCCCCACCGTCTCCTAAATCGTTAACGCCGACGTCCTTCGCGTGCTTTGGTGCGCTCGCTGCGGCGCCGCCCTCTCGCGTTGTCAACATGGTCAACAAACAACAGGAATCGGCAGAATTACGTGGAGAGGATGACAGTAGGGGCCCACCATGTCAGCATATGAAAAAAAATGCTTCCTCCTAGTGTTTTCCTGACATCTGGGACCCACGACATTGGGAGCGTATATAGTCAATAGACAAGAGAACAGCACAAGATCGGCTGACGCCTGGGACGTAGCTACTCGAGCAGTATTTTTTTTGTTTGGTATTGTTGAGACGGAGGAGGGTTTGAACTGGGTTGTGGCCCGTCTAGCCCAGGCTTATATTTTATGTTCACCATGTGACCAGCCCAACTATTCTTTCTTTATGAAAATGAGCCCAGTTTATTTTTTCTGAAGAATACCCAATCCAGGCCTACTTATTTTTCTATGCCCTCATGGGTTGCAACTCTTTCAAGACGCCTGCAAATCTTGAAAGTAATATGAAATGGGTTGTAAATATAAAAACAGATGACAAATTGGCAATTACTTTATAATTTCTGAATTTTATTACATTTTCAGATTCCTATTTCACTGGGAATTAACCTAATTTAAATATATCTTCAAAGTACTTTAAATCTGGCTGGACATTTCGGTATTAAAAATAGTTTGGAACCCACAGAAATATGTGAAATTGGCCCTGGCCAACCAAAAAAATGACTGCAATAAATTGCATAAGAAGTTGCCATGAGCTATATATAAATTATTAAAAAAGAGGGAGTGGTCTGACTTGTGGGCCTGTTTAGTTGACGTGTATGCAAGATTTTTTTAGTTATTATATACGTCAACAAACGATTCTAGCAGACGTAACCGTTGGATGTCAATCCAATGGCCGTCGTGTTTCTTCAATCTCTGATCTTCTTGCTCCAGCCGCCAAAGCAGCGCCAGCGGGACCGCCTACTCCCGCCTCCCGTGGCCGGTTGTGCTGCCGCGCAGGCCTCAGCGCCCCCTACTACTCCCACCACTGGCCAGGGCATCCCTCTACTCACCCACACCCCCTGTTATTCTGCGGCGACGGCATCCTCACACCGCAGCCGAACCGGTGAACGCTCATACTCCTCTCCGCAGGGCATCCACTGCCGCGTCTTCCCTGGCTCCGAGTCGTCCCCTTCCTATGCCTCGCCGTCGTCCACCGCCGTTGTGCTCTCGGCACGGCATGGTCAATGTGGTCAACGACTGTTGGTGTCAAAACCGGCGGATCTCGGGTAGGGGGTCCCGAAGTGTGCATCTAGGCTGGATGGTAACAGGAGGTAGGGGACACAATGTTTTACCCAGGTTTGGGCCCTCTTGATGGAGGTAAAACCCTACGTCCTGCTTGATTAATATTGATGATATGGGTAGTATAAGAGTAGATCTACCACGAGATCAGAGAGGCTAAACCCTAGAAGCTAGCCTATGGTATGATTGTATGTTATGGTTGTTGTCCTATGGACTAAAACCCTTCGGTTTATATAGACACCGGAGAGGGTTATGGTTACACAAGGTCGGTTACAAAGGAGGAGCTATCCATATACGTATTGCCTAGCTTGCCTTCCATGCCAAGTAGAGTCCCATCCAGACACGAGATGAAGTCTTCAATCTTGTATCTTCATAGTCTAACAGTCCGGCCAATGGAGATAGTCCGGCTGTCCGGAGACCCCCTAAACGAGGACTCCCTCAGTAGCCCTGAACCAGGCTTCAATGAAGATGAGTCCGGCGCGCAGTATTGTCTTCGGCATTGCAAGGCGGTTTCCTTCTCCAAATACATCACAGAAGAATTTGAATACGAGGATAGTGTCCGACCCTGCAAAATAAGTTCCACATTCCACCACAGAGAGAATAATATTTTTGCGGATCTAATTTGCTGGCTTGTTTTGGCAGCACGACGTTATGTCATGGCCCGGTGATTACTCAAACCGTTTCCTTTAACCAGCTCCACACATAACGCGAGGCGATTTCTTGACACGTCTTGTCGAAGCGGAGATCGTGTTCCCTCAAATACGAGATTCTCATTAATGCGGTCGTGGGTAACCCAACCGTGTCTAGGACTCCTAGATTATAGGCAAGTCCTAAACGACTACAGAGAGGATGCTTGATATTCACCATCTTTATAAAGGGACAAGGTTTTCGCTTTTCCTCTCTTGTGCTCAATCGAACCCTTCCCCCGCCTTGAGTTCTAACACCCCAAGCCCAGGTTAGGTGCTCCGGATCTTCAATCATGCCCGGATCCAGCCTTCAAGGCCGATGGATGCCCTCCTCCGTTACGGATGAGGACATTAAAAAGTTGAGGGAGGCGGATACTTGTTCTTTATCGTGACCAAATTAACGGGACGATAATCTACAACCATCCGGTCCATACCATCCTTCTTCTTGACAAAGAGGACGGGGCAAGCCCAGGGAGAAGAACTAGGGCGGATGAAACCCTTCTGCAAGGATTCATTGAGTTGTTTCTTAAGCTCAGCTAGTTCTAAGGGTGCCATCTTGTAAGCTCTCCTAGAGATCAGAGCGGTTCCTGGAATAAGATCTATGACAAATTCTACATCTCTTTCAGGTGGAATACCTGGCAGTTCCTCACGGAAGATATCCAGAAAGTCACGGACTACCGGGATATCTTCAAGGTCAGGAAGGGGGTTGGCATTAAGAGAATAGAGTTGGCGCTTTGCAACTCTAGTGGAGACAGTGACTATCTTGCCAGATGGGTGTGTAAGCTGAAAAGACCTTGTGTAACAATCAATCTTGGCATAATGAGCTTTCATCCAGTACATACCCAATATGACGTTGATATCTGTAGACTTGAGGGCTATAAGTGATGCAAGGAATACAAGTCTGTCAACAAGGATTTCATTACCATGGCTTACACTAGAAGTTTGCCATTTGGATCCAGGAGTTTGAATGACTAGTGGAGAGGGCATATCACAAAATGAAATGGTGTGCAAGTTAGCATAGCTTTCAGAAATGAAGGAGTGAGATGCTCTAGTGTCGAACATAACCGATGCTGGATGACAATTAACAAGGAGTGTACCAAGAACGACATCCGGATCATCATGAGTGTCTTTAGCTGAGACGTGATGCACACATCCACGTTCAGTGGGGGCTGACTTGACACTGATCATCTTGTGTGATGGCTTACCACGGCCAACAGACTTCTCAGGCTAGGTTGGAGCATAGTTGGATTGAGAGCAGTCACCTACAAAGTGTCCTGGCTCTCCACATGTGAAGCAAGTCCCTGAGGTAGGACGTGGACCTGCATTGACAAGCGGTCTACCGATAGGCCTGGGTGGAGCATGTAGCTGAACTGGGTGAGGCGCCACATAAGAGGGCCTCGGTGAATAACCGGGTGGAAGAGCAGAGATCGGAACCCAAATCCGGCGCTTCTGTGAAGTAGAACCGGAAGAAGAACCCAAATCACGGGTGTGCTTACGAGACTCCTCGTAAGTGAGTTGAGCTATCTCTGCATTAATGGCCTTGTTCACAAGAGCCTGGAATGTATCACAGTGATGCAGGTGGAGATCACGACGCAACTTAGGGTTGAGACCCTTCCAGAACCTAGCCTGCTTCTTGGCGTCCGTGGACACCTCTTCTGTAGCATAGCGGGCAAGGTTCTCAAATTCCCTATTGTAAGCATCAACAGCCATCTTACTCTGGGTGAAGCTATAGAACTCTTATCTCTTGCGGTCAATGAGAGCCTGAGGAATGTGATGCTCATGAAAAGCCTTAGTGAAATCTCTCCAGGTGGTCATCTGGCCAGCTGGAAGCATAGCCTCATAGTTCTAGCAGCAAAGACTAGCAGGACCTTCCAGGTGATATGCAGCATAGGTGACCTTGTCACCTTCAGCTACGTTCGCAGAACGCAGCTTGAGAGTGATAGTACGAAGCCAGTCATCTGCATCGAGTGGTTTAATGGAATGATGAAAGGTAGGTGGTTTCAAACCAATGAAATCATAGATGGTCGCTGACTCTTTGCTCTGGGGTGCGGTGTTCTCCTCGATACGTTCTAACAAGCGGTTGGACTCCCGCTTGTTCCTCTCCATCTCTAACATGAACTTTGCCAACGAAGACTGATAGGGAGGATCCTCATCCCTACCATCTCCGTGGTCAATGTTGTCAATGACTGTCCGTATCAAAACCGGTGGATCTCCGGTAGGGGGTCCCGAACTGTGCACTAGGCTGGATGGTAACAGGAGGCAGGGGACACGATGTTTTACCCAGGTTCGGGCCCTCTTGATGGAGGTAAAACCCTATGTCCTGCTTGATTAATATTGATGATATGGGTAGTACAAGAGTAGATCTACCACGAGATCAGAGAGGCTAAACCGTAGAAGCTAGCCTATGGTATGATTGTATGTTATGGTTGTTGTCATACGGACTAAAACCCTTCGGTTTATATAGACACCGGAGAGGGTTAGGGTTACATAAGGTCGGTTACAAAGGAGGAGATATCCATATACGTATTGCCTAGCTTGCCTTCCATGCCAAGTAGAGTCCCATCCGGAGACGAGACGAAGTCTTCAATCTTGTATCTTCAATCTTCGGCATTGCAAGGCGGGTTCCTTCTCCGAATACATCACAGAAGAATTTGAATACGAGGATAGTGTCCGACCCTGCAAAATAAGTTCCACATTCCACCGCAGAGAGAATAATATTTTCGCGGATCTAATTTGCTGTCTTGTTTTGGCAGCACGACATTATGTCATGGCCCGGTGATTATTCGAACAGTTTCCTTTAACCTGCTCGACACATAATGCGAGGCGGTTTCTTGACACGTCTTGTCGAAGCAAAGATCGTGTTCCCTAAATTACGAGATTCTCATTAATGCAATCATGGGTAACCCAACCGTGTCTAGGACTCCTAGATTATAGGCAAGTCCTAAACGGCTACGGAGAGGACGTTTGATATTCACCCTCTTTATAAAGGGACAAGGTTTTCGCTTTTCCTTTCTCGTGCTCAATCGAACCCTTCCCCCGCCTTGAGTTCTAACACCCAATGCCCAGGTTAGGTGCTCCGGATCTTCAATCATGCCCGCATCCAGCCTTCAAGGCTGATGGATGCCCTCCTCCGTTATGGAAGAGGACATTAAAAAGTTGTGGGAGGCCAGATACCTGACCGCCGAGGTTTCGCATCGGCTGCCTGCTCGAGGGCAGATCGTCCCTACTCCCGAACCCAACGAGAACGTTGTGTTCTTATCCCACTTCCTCCGAGGTCTAGGCCTCACTCTGGATCCTTTCGTCAGGGGTTTGATGTTCTATTACGGGCTAGATTTCCACGATCTAGCTCCGGACTCCTTTCTCCACATCTCGACATTTATTGTCGTGTGTGAGGCCTTCCTCCGCGTTACCCCTCACTTCGGCCTGTGGCTCAAGACCTTTGAAGTAAAGCCAAAGATGATCGAGGGGCAACATGCAGTGTGTGGAGGTGCATCAATAGGCAAGATGGCAGGAGCTCCATGGCCGAAAGGTTCCTTTCCAGACGTGTCCGAATTATGGCAATGGGAGTGGTTTTACGTCACGGCTCCCAGAAGTGCCAAGTGGGCGGCTGCCCCCGCATTTCGCTCGGCCCCCCCACCACAACTGATGTCATGGATTAGCAGAGCTCTGAGCTGGGGTCCAGCCAAGGACGTGCCTATACTGCAAAGCCGCATACGAGATCTCTTCGAGGGAGATTTTAATTTGGCTGTGGTAATACAAGTTATGCTGGTTCGTCAAGTCCAGCCTTGCAGACGCCGGCCCCTTCGCTTGTGGGAGTTCAACCTAGAGCGACCGTGTGCCATTCAAAGTTTCCTCGGCCTGACGCATGAGGATATGTACAAGTCATTCTTCGGACCTCAAGTAGAGTGTTCGGATATTTCTGAGGACAGGGGCCTGAGCAGTAACCGCGCCGCCGAACAAGTAAGAAACCCTTTGGCCGAACACACTGTCTTTTATTCGTCACGAAGTTATTTCTGAGAGTCTCTTTTTGACCAGGACTAGCTAACAAAGGCGAAGATGATTCGGTGATTGGCCCCCCTCCCCGAGGGTTTGGAAAATCTGGTATTGGAAAAGATGCTCAAGGTCGGACCTTGCCCGGAGCCCTTGAAGGAAGATACCGGGGGGATAATACGGGCGGACGCGGGCCCCCATCGCTGCCCATTCCAACCGAGGGAATGAGCGTCTCCATGAAGGAGGACAACCGGGGGAGGAAAAGGACTGCTTCCGAGGATCCGGAAGCCGAAGCCTCCAAACGGGAGAAGAAGTCTCCCACAGAGGGTCCTGCCTCGGGGGGGTGCTTTTGCCGCACAAAGTCCACGGGGGGATCAACCCTCCAACGAGTCGTATGTGATCCAAAATACTTTAATAGTAAAGGTATGCTATCTTTTTTCTGAGAAAATAACCACTGCATATATCTTGCAGTTCGGGCCTTAGCCCCTCTCAGATGAGCTCATCTTCAGGGGATCTTCTTCCAGAGATGATGGAGAGCGAAACGCGTCCCCCGGACTCCTCCGCTCAAGAAGCGGGCGACCCCGAAGTGTCGTCACGGAGGGCCTCTCCGGATCCGGCGAGGCCCGAAGATAATACAATAGACCCCCGAAGTCCCCAGCGTCTGGCTGCCGAAGAGAGCAGACAAAAGAGTCTGGCACCGTCTGGTGTGCGGTCGGATGTTCTGAGGGAGTTGGTGGGGCGAGCGGCCATCTCAGAAGAACACCGTATGCTGATGGGTACGGTGATGGAGAGAATCTCGTCCGCCAAAAGCGGATTACATGAAGCCTTTATGAGTCTACTGACAGGCTTTGAGGTACGTGAGATAATATGTGATAGTACTGCACATGTTAGGTGTGCCTTGTGTAGATAGTAGCCCCTGAGACTCTGGTTGTCGTCGAGAACGGCGGCGAACAGAGGATCATATTCCCAGGCAATAACCAGACTGCCCCTATGTGCAGGTGGTGGAAACTCCGGTGGCTAGCCGGACTAGTGAGTTTGCCAAATTAAAACGGCAACTGGATGCGGCAGACGCCGACATCGAGCTTGTTAACAAGAGGCTTGACGAGGCACAGGGTAAGTGTTATTATCCGGTGAACGCCACATAGTAAGAGCAGCATGATGCCAGTATCTTTAATATGTTGTGACTGTAGATGGAGCTGCCACCGTGGAAGCTTTGCAGGCAGAACTTTCCCGAGCCAAGGAACAAGCGAGGATTAGTAATGCGGCTGCTTTGAAGGCGGCCGAAGAGTTGAAAGCCGAGAAGGCCGCACATTGCGAGAGCCAAGAGAAGATGGCCAAGATGGTCGTAGAATTAAAAGACACTGCCGACCGTTGCCGGGTCCTTGAAAAAGAAAACCGAGCAAAGGCAACGGACCTTGAGAAGGCCGCGGCGGCGGACAAAGACACCCGTTCTGCTATGAGAGCGAAGAAGGAGGAGCAGCGGGAAGTCGGGGATATTGCGGCTGGGAAACCCTTCATGTTACGGAGGAAGTTCGGAGATCCACGGTATGCCCCTCTGGATCGGCTGTGGAGTTCGGCAGATGCGTATATGGATTTGGCGGCGAGCGCTGCCGATGCGGCCAAGTACTTCCAAGGTCAGACAGATCGTGAAGTGGACAAGCTGTTCTGGACGCGATTCGACGTTCCAGAGTGTCCGCTTTCATTGACTGACCAGCTAGCCGAATGGGCCGAACTGAATAGGTTGTCCGGACTCGCCATGAGGTCTGTTGTGGATCATCTATGGCCGGAAAAGCCAAAGTCGAACAGCTATTTCAGCTTAGTGCAGCAGTTCCTTGGTGCGGTGCCATGCATTAATGCGATTAAGAGGTCAGCGTGCATAGAAGGCTCGCGAATGGCCCTTGCCCGTGTTAAAGCATACTGGGCGGAGATGGATGCTACCACTGTTGCAGTGCAGGGTTCGGCCATAGGCTAAGTGGCTGCCGAGCATTATTTCGAGGAGGTTCTCGAGGGTGCTCGTTTGATAGAGGCCCAGTGCTCGAAGAATATTATGTTTGAGTGATATATATTCTCATTGTAAACACAATGCTTTTATGAAGTTTTTATAAGGCTATGTTTATACTTTTTCCTGAAAGTAGTATGATGCCTCCTGGGCGGCCGTTTATGTATACATGTGTATAACCTGAAAGATTGCAGCCGTCGGCTTCAACCCACACGCATATAATGCGGAGGTGCTCATAAAAAACGCGTGTTCACACTTAACCCAACATCTTGGTCCTATTAAGGAGGTGATAGCGTAGCGAGCGAGGCAACCGGACTATAATGCTTTAACACTTTCACTTAGCCATAGGAGTTTGACAGTGGGGCTACTATATAGCCCTTGGTGGCTCCGCACTCTCCCGATCGCGGGGTGCGTACATGCCTGGCCGGAAAACGGCCCTTCGTTAAGGCGGAGGAATTCTAACATTCTGATAGGTCATCGAGTGGTTGACCAGTCTCACGCTATATCATGACAGTCATTTTTTGGCTTTCTCTACTGAGGTGCTCGTCAGGATGATCCAGGGCACAATCGCAGTAGTTCTCCTGGTGCTACCTTAGCCGGTAAAGCGGAACGTAAGGCACCAAAACACAGGAGCCGGGCAAACCCAACATTTGACCAAAGACAATGATTCAGAGATGATGCATATAAGGCCAAACTCGCGACGCCGAACACTCCCTAAGGTATTCGGTCTTTATGGTATAAACCAGGCCTAAATAGTGCCCTTCGTAAGAAGCCCCTTGTGTCCAGGTACGTGCATTATTCTGACGTGGCCACATGCCAAGACGTCAGCATCCTTCTCAACTGTGCTGAGAATTTGGTGGATATGTATCAACAAGAGACAGTAAAAAAGTTTTACGCAGGGTCTTAATCTAAAAAGAATCCTTGGAGCGGGTCCCTGCTGCACGTCTGCGCCTGTGTCTCCGTTGTGCCGTATCCTGGACTGGTGTAGCACGATGATCATCTGTAAAAGAGAGGAACTTAGGTGAAAAAGTTGTCGTGCAAAAATATAGTTTTTAAAGAAACCATATATAATTCAAATTGCCACTTGTCTGCGGGCGTTGAGCCCCTTGTATTTGTAATAGGGGTGTGACCATTGATCCGGTATAAATTACATATAGCGGCGACGGACTCGATTAACCGTGTCCGAGGTCTTGATGACCTGTTAAATGCTTTAATTGGCGAGGACGTTTTTAGTGTTCGGTTGCCAAGGCAGCCGCACTCCCTTCGGCGCGCAAATATCGCTTAATACTTCCATTTTACTGTAATGATGCCACGTGGTTCGGGCATCTTGAGTGTGAGGGAAGCGTAGTGCGGTATTGCATTAAAGCGAGCGAAAGCTTCGCGTCCGAGTAGTGCTTGATAGCCACTTTGGAACGGAGCGATATGGAAGGCTAAATTGTAGCGCCCTCGATGCGGCTATATCTCCCACGTGTCGAAGCACGACTTAGAGGCATAACCGCATTGAAAGCAATGTCGCAAGTGAGGTAATCTTCACACAACCCATGTAATACATAAGGGAAAAGAGTTACATAGTTGGCTTACAATCGCCACTTCACACAAATACAAGAATAAAGCATTATATCATCCAGATACAATCAGGGCCCGACTGCGAAGCCAAAATAAAAGAAGACTACCCCAAATGCTACACAGATCCCCGATCGACCCCAACTGGGCTCCACTACTGATCAACTAGAACGAAACAACACATAGGACAAGTTCTTCATCGAGCTCCTCCTTGAGCTTGGTAGCGTCATCTGCACGGTTCAACGGCACCTGCAAACTGGTTTTGGAAGTATCTGTGAGCCACGGGGACTCAGCAATCTCACACCATTGCGATCAAGACTATTTAAGCTTATGGGTAAAGGTAAAAAGTATGAGGTGGAGCAGCAGCGAGCAACTAGCATATATGGTGGCTAACATACGCAAATGAGAGCGAGAAGAGAAGGCAAAGCACGGTCGAGAAACTATGATCAAGAAGTGATCCTAGAACAACCTATGCCGAACATAACTCCAACACCGTGTTCACTTCCCGGACACTGCCGGAAAGAGACCATCATGGTAACACACATGGTTGATGTATTTTAATTAAGGTCAACTTCAGGTTTTCTACAACCGGACATTAACAAATTCTCATCTGCCCATAACCGCGGGCACGGCTTTCGAAAGTTCAAATCCCTGCAGGGGTGTCCCAACTTAGCCCATCACAAGCTCTCACGGCTAACGAAGGATATTCCTTCTCCCAAGACATTCCGATCAGACTCGGCATCTAGGTTACAAGACATTTCGACAATGGTAAAACAAGACCAGCAAAGCCACCCAGATGTGCCGACAAATCCCGATAGGAGCTGCACATATCTCATTCTCAGGGCACACCGGATGAGCAAGACGTCGGGTGGGCCAGTCCAGAATTGCACTGGTAGCTCCGGACATTGCTCAGTTGGACCAACACTCAGAGGAGCACTGGCCCCGGGGGGGTTAAAATAAAGATGACCCTTGAGTCTGTAGAACCCAAGGGAAAGAAAAGGATTGGTGGCAAATGGTAAAACCAATGTTGGGCATTGCTAGAGGAGTTTTATTCAAGGCGAACTGTCAAGGGGTTCCCATTATAACCCAACCGCGTAAGGAACACAAAGTCCGGGAACATAACGCCGATATGACGGAAACTAGGGCGGCAAGAGTGGAACAAAACACCAGGCATAAGGCCGAGCCTTCCACCCTTTACCAAGTATATAGATGCATTAATTAAATAAGAGATATTGTGATATCCCAACAAGTAAACATGTTCCAACAAGGAACAACAACTCGATGTTCCAACAAGGAACAAACTTCAATCTTCACCTGCAACTAACAACGCTATAAGAGGGGTGAGCAAAGCGGTAACATAGCCAAACAACGGTTTTCTAGGACAAGGTGGGTTAGAGGCTTGGTTCAACAATATGGGAGGCATGATAAGCAAGTGGTAGGTATCGTAGCATAGGCATAGCAAAAGAGCGAGCAGCTAGCAAGCAAAGATAGAAGTGATTTTGAGGGTATGGTCATCTTCCCTGAGATCCCGCAAGGAAGAAGGATGAGTCCATGAAGAAGACAAACGGACGTAGCCAACGGATCCTCACAAACGCAACGTTACCGGATTACCGAGAAGAAGCAACACCGGAAGAAGCAAACAACATAGTAAACCATCACATAATCATGGCATGATGCACAAACAAGTATGATGCATGTCCGGTTTAAAGAGGGCATGGCATGGCAAAGTGCAACAACCAAAACTACAAATTAAGTGGAGCTCAATATGCAACGGGTTGCATATTGACGGAACACCACATCAATTATTTAGTTCTCTCTTGGTTATAAACTCACCAATATTAAATGTTGTTAAGCATGTCAAGAGGTGAAACATGAGTAGAAAACATAGTTAGGCATTTTAAATGAGGCCGGAAACAACAACAACAATTTCGGTAAATCCCCACATGCATTAGCAATTTAAATGCAAACAACAATTTAAACATTCTTGAAGTTGTTATCATGATGCGGATGACATGAACAAGTTTATGCAATTTTTATTCAAAGTTGACAAGAGCATTATGAAGCATTTTTCATCGTGGCGGAAACGAAAGGGGTGCCACGGCGACGATAACGAAACGGTGCCACGGCAACGTTCCGGTTCCGACAACTCATTGAGACGTCAGTGCAAAAGAAAATGTGACGGGAGTGTGCAAAAGATGGTGGGGTGATCCCTGTAACCGGGTTCCCACGAGTTAGGGGCATGGAAACGAGTGGCAAAACGGACACGGTGCAGACAAAGGGTGCGTCTCATACAACACAAGCATTCGTTCTCGGACGCCGATCTCGGTGGTTATACCTTTGTACCGTGCAAAGGGGACGGTTCTCGTTCGTAGAGGGAAGTAGGCGTTCTCGCGACGACGGTAGTGGAAGTAGTCGATCTCGCATGCTCTAGGGTCGACGGTAGAGGTTCACGTTTCGTAGTCGTTCGGGGTCGCCGATAGTTGTATCCACTCGTGGTTGGACTTGACGGATCCGATACCTCCGGACATAGTGGTACATGTTCATTTTTCGGAGAGGTACTTGGCGTACAACGGTCGTCGTGGTACTCGTTGGTCCATGAAGTCGTTCTCGTCGGTCTTTGCGAATCGTTCGGGCATCCGTGTGGTCTTGCCAGTGGGGTACTTGGCGCTTGCGATCCAACTCCGAGGTCTTAGCCGTGTAGTCGAACTTGACGAAAACGGGTCTGGCTGGGGACTTGGCGCATCCATCAGGAACTTGTGGTACTTGGCGATGTACTTGCTGGTCCAAAACAAACAAGACAGGAGGCTGGTGGTGCATCTGTCCGGTGAGGCCGAGGTGGATCCGGGGAGAACAAGTGTCGGTGTGGTCCCTGCTGTAGCTCGGGGAAGCTCCTGGCGAGGCCGTCGGGAACGTCGACGACAGGTGGGCGCGGAGGCAGAGGAGCTCAAGGGAGGCTTGGGCGGAGGAAGAAGTGGAGATACAGGAAGGCGAGGCCGCGGACATCTAGGCCGCCCGCGAGCAACAAGGGTGCAACAGCGCGGTGCCGGAGCATGGGCTCGCCGGGCGGCGCGGTCGCAGGGCAAGGCGAGGTCGAAGGAGCAGGAGGGAGCACGCAGGCGAAAGGAGCGGTGCTGGCAAAGTTCGAGGACGACGCCTTCAGTCAGCGAAGCATACGCGCAGGGAAGGCGGAGTTCGTCAGCACGGGGAGGCGCAGGAGACGGGCGCCGTGGTGCTCTGCTGCAGGGTGGCTGCTGATGGAGGAGGCGCGGGGAAAGGAGAGGGATCGAGAGGATGTAGGACAGCAGGCGAGAGGTGGGGGTTGAGCGTGGCTCTCTGGTGCCGGTGTGGGAAAGATCGATGGGAGAGGGAGAGAGCGAGAGATGGGGATCGGGCTCGGGAGGATGAGAGGGAGAGGAGTGGGATCGAGGGAGATGAGATCGGGCACGCTCTCCCTGGCGGCACTGGGTGGAAGGGGTACGAGAGGGAGAGGTGCGCGAGGGATCGAAGGAGATGGTGGTCTCGGTCGGGCCTAGTGGCTGCTAGGGTTAGGTCCGGTAGGTGGGCTTGGGGCCGGCCCAGTAGAGAGGAGGGGTCAGCTGGGCTTGCTGGATTGGGCTCTCCCTCTCCTCTCTTTTTTCTTTAATTGAAAAGAAAATAGAGAGAGAGGAAAAATAAGGGGGTTAGGGAAAAAGAGTTTGAGCAGGAGGACAATTTTCCTAGACTCATAAAAAATAACATGATGACAGAAAAATAGAAGTGGCAAGATTGCAGGAATTAAATTCAAATTCATTTGAATATAATTCAAATGGTTTTGAATTGGGACTAGGTTCGGTGAGGCCAAAAATGTTCGGGTTTTTGGGAGAGCTCCGAAATATGATGAAAGAAATTTATGGCCATGCTGGAGACTGAGAATTAAGATAACAAAGGCATTGGGATATTTTGCAAGTGTGTTTGCGGTGAATCCAAACGAATGGAATATTTTTATTTAGCTCCCTAATTTTGGGAGGATATGTTATAAAGAGAATTACCATGTGAATTCCCTCGATTTAAATGGAACGAAGATCCATGCAATTTATTTAGTTGAGTTGCAAAGATTTATGAGATGATGGCATGATGACATGATGCAATGCACATGGTGCAACGAACCAAACAAATCACACGACGAAACCCGGAAACCCTGGAAGGCATCTGAAGCTCCTGTCTTGGGGCATTACATAAATGTTCGCTACGGAAATTATCGGGGAAGCCGAATATAACTTTTAGTAGCAGGGAGCCCGTGCAATGAGCCCCTAGGCCTGGCGTTACTCCTTTAAAGGTAGTATTGCTATGGCAAATTTTTGTTGGGTCTATCCCCATTTCGCGGATTGTATCCTGATATATCAGGTTTAGACTGCCGCCGCCGTCCATCAAGACTCGTGTGAAGTGGTATCCATCAATTATTGGGTCTAATAACAGGGCAGCCCATCCTGCACGCCAGATACTTGCAGATTAATCACGATGGTCGAAAGTGATCGGTTGAGACGACCAGTGGCAGGACTCCGCGGTGATAGGCCCTTGGGCATATTTTTCTGGGAGTGCCGTTTTGTTTCTTCCCTTGATCACCTGTAACACGTTTACTGTTTTGACTTCTGGTGGAAATTTCTTTTGTTCCCCAGTGTCTTGCTTGAGAGGCTCATCCTCATCTTCGCTTGGTGTATCCTCCCCCTTGTGTACGGCGTTGAGCTTAACAGACTGCTTGAAGACCCAACATTCTCTATGGGTATGATTAGCAGGTTCACCAGGGGTGCTATGGATCTGACATATTTGGTCCAGAATTTTGTTTAGGCTGGACAGTTCGTCTCTGGCGCCTTTAGAGGGCGGCTTTTGCTGACCTGGCCGAGAGCTTTTGAATCCGGCGTTTACTGCCATTCTCTTCGTGTTGTCTTCTTTATTCCGGCGTTTGTTATTGTTGTTGCGCCGTGATTTTCCATTTCCATCTCTAACTTCAGATGTACTGGGGTCGCTGGTGCTGCATCTGGCTAGCCAGCTGTCCTCACCCATGCAAAAGCGGGTCATGAGGCTTGCTAATGCTGCCATTGTTCTCGGCTTTTCTTGGCCATGGTGTCTGGCAAGCCATTCGTCACAGACGCTATGCTTAAAAGCTACCAAGGCTTCAGCGTCTGGAAAGTCGACAATTTGGTTCTTTTTAATAAGAAACCTGTTCCAAAGTTTTCGGGTTGACTCTCCGAGTTGTTGAATTATATGACTCAAATCGTCCGCGTCCGGAGGTCGGACATAAGTCCCTTGAAAATTTGCCCGAAACGCGTCTTCGAGCTCTTCCCAGCTTCCAATGGAGTTTTCGGGGAGGCTTTTGAGCCAGTGACGAGCTGACCCTTTGAGCTTGAGAGGTAAGTACTTGATGGCGTGGAGATCATCTCCTCGAGCCATATGGATATGGAGGATATAGTCCTCAATCCAGACCCCAGGGTCTGTTGTTCCGTCGTATGCCTCTATGTTTACGGGTTTGAATCCCTCTGGAAATTCATGGTCCAGCACCTCATCGATGAGACATAGGGGGTGT
Source organism: Triticum urartu (assembly GCF_056163025.1). Classification (NCBI taxonomy): domain Eukaryota; kingdom Viridiplantae; phylum Streptophyta; class Magnoliopsida; order Poales; family Poaceae; genus Triticum; species Triticum urartu. The sequence goes on from NC_141876.1 coordinate 538,001,833, forward strand.
GCGGCACCCCTGTATCTGGGTGTACCGCATTGTTCGGATGTTTGTTGTGTTACATTGTTTGCTGGGGCGCGCTTGCGTGGTCCATAGATGGATCTGGTTGCGCCATCCTTTTGGTGTGAGCCCTCGCGTGGATCGCGTATTGTCTTGTGAGTGGCATTTTTTGCCGCTCTATGTTGGCCGTGAGGTCGTCTATCCGGCCAGGTGGCTGTTTTGCTTTTTGGTTGTGGGGGGTCTGAGGCCTCCTCATCGAATCCAGGTAGCAACTTCCGCTTTGGGTTGCTCTTGATGGGGCGATTGTCGCCGTACTTCGCTGATGTGTTGAGTACTTTACTCCATCTGATTTGGAGTGTGTCCTGCGCAGCCTTGAGCCTTTGCTTCTACTTTTTCACACTCCTCGCGGTGGCAACAAGCCTTTGACGTGCATTCTGCTGCTCCGGGTGCCTGTCCGGCGTTATGTCGTCCGGACTATTATCTTTGACAGAATTGGTTTGTTCGGTTTGATTCCCCGTATTGCCGTGGTCCGGCAGTGGTTCGCCCTGCTCCAATGCTGGGTCTGTATGATCGTTATTTCTGCCGAGGCAGGATTTGGGGCGACGCTTGCGCCGCCGCTTTGACTGCTTCTCGAGGGAACAAGCCATCGGTGCGTCCTTCCGTTCCTCGTCGTCGTCTTCTTTTGTGTGTCCACCATGTATATGTCATATGATGAAGTCCAGCGCCCTGTGGGCGGTGGTTCCTCTTCGCCTCCCGCATCGTCGTCCATACCGTCGATGTCTTTAGAGTCGAAGTCGAGCATGCCGGTTGAGTCATTGACAGTGGCTATTAAGTGGGTGGTGGGTGGGCATCGAATTTCTTCGTCGTCCGCATCCCAATCCTATTGGCCACAATCCGGCCAGGGCTCTCCTGACAAAGAGATATCCGCGGCGGTGAATTCAATGATCGGCGTCCAATCGGATTCGATTGGCAGAGGCGCGGATGGTTCGGAGTCCGGGAAGAGTCCGGCACCTTGGAGTCACGGGCTGCGTAGAGGGTTAGGCAGGTGTTCGGCTCGATCGCTGTTGAGACTACAGCCCCTGAGGCAGTGTCTATCCACCCGTCCTCGATTGGCACAGTTGGCTCCGAACTAAGGGTCGGAGCTGATGTGGGCACGGCCTCTGAGGTACTGTTCGGTGGCAGAGCTAGGTCATACCCATCACGATAGTGCGGCGCGAAGATGGACCGAAGAGAAAAAGAAGAGGAGAAGAAGAGGAGAAAATAGAATATATTCTATTTTCTCTTCTTCTCCACTATTCCTTTCTTCTTCTCCTCTTTTTTTTCTTCTTCTTTTTCTTCGATCTTCTCCTCTAGCTATTCCTTTCTTCTTCTCCTCTATTTTCTTCTTCTTCTTCTTCTTCTTCTTCTTCTTCTTCTTCTTAATTTTTATCGGGAATGAGGGTGTCGAGGATCGCCGAGGGGTCGAGGGTCGGGAACTAGGGTAGAGGGTCGAGGGTCGTTAAGGGGTCAAGGGTCGAGGGTTTCAGGGTCGAGGGTTCGAGGGGTCTATAGGGTCGAGGGTCGAGGGTTCCAGCAGGGTCGTCTAGGGGTTGAGGGTTCCAGGGTCGTCGAGGGTTCGAGGGGTCGAGGATCACCGAGGGGTCGACAGAGGTTTCCTAGTGTCGAAGTATTGAAGAAATCCATGCCTTCATCATAAGCCGGAAGTAATCAGGGCATGTTGGTACGAAGTTCTGCAAAGTTGTTCTGGAATGGAGTCCCGGATAGAATAATCCGCCTTTTGGTACGAATTCAGCAAAGGCCTTCCAAATAGCGATATTCAGAAGGCTCTTTCTGAACTTTGTACCAAAAAGCGAATTATCCTATCTGGGACTCCGTTCCAGAACAACTTTGAAGAGCTTCGTACCATCATGCACATGTTACTTTCGCCTAATGATGAAGACGTGGTTTTGTTGAATCCTTTGACACTAGGCAACCTCCCGACCCCTCGGCGATCCTCTCGAACATGAGAGGAAGAAGAGGGTCGTCTAGGGGTCGAGGGTTCCAAGGTCGTCGAGGGTTCGAGGGGTCGAGGATCGCCGAGGGGTCGAGAGAGGTTTCCTAGTGTCAAAGTATTGAAGAAATCCATGCCTTCATCATTAGCCGGAAGTAACCAGGGCATGTTGCTACGAAGTTCTGCAAAGTTGTTCTGGAATGGAGTCCCGGATAGAATAATCCGCCTTTTGGTACGAATTCAACAAAGGCCTTCCAAATAGCGATATTCGGAAGGCTCTTTCTAAACTTTGTACCAAAAAGCGAATTATCCTATCTGGGACTCCGTTCCAGAACAACTTTGAAGAGCTTCGTACCATCATGCACATGTTACTTTCGCCTAATGATGAAATGGTTTTGTTGAATCCTTTGACACTAGGCAACCTCCCGACCCCTCGGCGATCCTCTCGAACATGAGAGGAAGAAGAGGATAAAAAAAGAAGAGGAAGAAGAAAAAAAAGAGGAGAAGAAAGAATAGAGGAGATCTTCTCCTCTATTCTTTCTTCTCCTCTTTTTTTCTTCTTCTTCCTCTTTTTTTATCGGGAACGAGGGTCGTCGAGGGACATAGATGTAGTGTCGTCGTTTTCGATATATACCCCCTCCCGATAGCTTACTATGATTAGGTAGCTAGTTCTACGTTTGGCACTAATATATCCATCTGTCATGTTTGAATAATAATTGCCATGTTGTAAATATTTGTAGAAACTATGGACACCGCCCTAGACGAAGCAACAAAAGAAGCGTTGTTGAGGGACATAATCGTAGAAGGAAGTGATGCCATCTCGTTGTTTCTCAACGAAACCGATGGTCTGGAAGGAGAGGGTGAACAAGCTGGCTACGGTGACCTAATGCCGGTGCAAGAAGAAGAACATGAGGACGGCTCTGGTGACCCAATGCCAGTGCAAGAAGGAGACCGTGATGACAGCTCCGGTGACCGAACCGAGTCCGGCCAGGTATATATATTAGTTAAGCCTATGCTGACTAGCTGATTGATGCATTCATTGTTTTGGTATGTACACATATTAATTAAGTCTTTGTTCTTTTTTCTAGCCCTCCGAATTGAGCACAACTTCGGTAAAGAGACGAGGCCCGAAGAAAAAGTTGAGCTCGGATGAAAAGTTTGAGATCATAGCAATCGCGCCCGACGGCCAACCTATTGAACCCCTCCGGACAAAGAGTGCATTTGTTACTCAGTGCGGGGTTCTGGTTAGGGACAAGATCCCGATAAGCATCCAGCAATGGTTTAAGCCGGCTACAGAAGACCCTGAGGTGTCTTATGTCAATGATATGCAGAAAAATGATCTTTGGACTGAGCTGAAGTCAAATTTCACCCTACCGCCTGAGGATAATCCAGAGAACCCAGTTAAAGAGAAATTAATCAAGTCTTTTGCTCTGAAGAGGATGGCAGAACTATTCAGGAGGTGGAAGAAAGAGCTGAATAAGTTTGTCGAAAATAATGAGACACCAGAATTCAAGGGCAGATATGAGAAGATTAGAGATCACTGGCCCGCATTTGTGGCCCACAAGACATCAGAAAAGAGTAAGAAGATGTCGGCGATAAACAAGCAAAATGCTGCGAAGAAGAAGCTTCACCATTGCACGGGGTCAGGTGGCTACCTCGTAGCCCGGCCTAAGTGGTCCAAGACTGAGAATGATCTGGTTCATAAAGGGATCGAACCAGAGACAATTAACTGGCCAGACCATTGCCGGACTTGGTTCTTCGAGGCTGGCGGAACCCTGGACCCTGTAACAGGGAAGTGCATTTGGACGAACGATCAAATGGACATACCAGTCAGTAAGCTTAAGCAGTATATCGAAGCAGCGCAGGAAGGGACGTTCTTTCCAGACAGAGAGAACGACGAGCTCACAATGGCCCTCGGGAATCCGAAGCACCCTGGACGGACACGAGGCACGCCAGGCTCCATTCCGTGGAAGGTTGGGTTTCCGGACGCAGGCGGTTACAAATCCCATGAGAGGAGGAAAAAAGTGCAGCAGACCCAAATACAGGCGCTGCAAGCAAGGGTAGACGCGATAGAGGAATGAGAAGCAAATCGCAGCAAACGTACTGCCAAAGCCTCCCCCGAAGCTACCCCGCCATCTCAGCGCAGAAGCAGCGTGGCTTCCACCGAGCTGCTTCAGCTGGAGCATGCCTTGACGGCTCCTGCCAGCTATCCCGTGGATGCTATAACGGAGTCTCAAAATTGCCACCTTATGACGCAATGGATGAATTTTAAGGTCAAGGCGGCTGTTGGCTCTGTTTATCCTACTGAACCCGGCGCAACTTTTCACTGCCGGCCGATTCCAGAAGGATATGCTAGGGTGATGGTGGATGAGATAACGGAGGGATTTGAGGACCTCCAGCTTGACCACCCTGCCGATGAAGGGGAGACTCGGCTGGGGTCTGATCTAAAGACTCCATGCCTATGGAGGAAGGAGCTCATCAACCTTCCGACCTGGATTCCACCGCCTCCTCCTCCTCCTCCGGCGAGTCAGGGCACTCCGCCTCCACCACCTCCTCCTCCGGCGAGTGACGATCAGGGCCCTCGGCCGGCTCCTTCTCCGGCGTGTGGCGGCACTCCTCCTCCTTCTCCGCCTGTGCCGACGCGCCCGAGCAGCCAGCCTCCTCCTTCTCCGCCTCGTCAGCAAGGGCGGAAGAGACCTGCCGCCGCTCCAGCTGCTCCGGCGCGTCGTAGTCCTTCTCCTCCGCCTCTTAAGCAAGTAAAGAAGACAACCGCTCCGTCTCCTCGGTCGGCGTCTAGCTACAACCAGAGGCGGGAGGACATACAGATTTGGTCCTTCTCTGAAGACTCCAGAGAAGTTACCATATGAGAGGACCCTAGAGGAGAACGCCGAGATCGCGTGAGAAGAAGTGAGGAACTTCTTTGAAGGGGTGAAAGCAAAGAAACATCCACCTCCGGAGGAGAAGGTAGATCGGGTGAAAGTGAAGCACACTCTGGCTGCCCTGACAAAACCACCGAAGTCTAATCCGCCGAAAGGAAACTATGACCGCATTATTGGAAAGGAATTTGCCGAAGCGGAGCGGTCGGGAAGTACTGTCAGTGATCAAAGGCTGAAAGAACGACGAGCTGGGAAACAAATTGCCCAGCTCGGCGAACAAGCGAAGCAATCGTGCCCCCCCCTCAAGGTGCCTAGCCACAACGTCGCTAATGATCCGAGGATGGTGCTCGGTTATAGCAATCTTGCAGATTACCTGCCCGATGAAGTACATTATGAACCCATGGACGTGCAGACACAAAGATACGAGTACGGTAAGCCTCTCGTCAAAGATGAAAGATCTCTATCAACGATGATGTGAAGATTGCATGATTGGTACTTGAAAATCTGCAGAGACTCTGGGGGGAGGAGTACTTTGTATGTGAAAGTTAAAAAGGAGCATGACCTCGTTGGAATTGATCTGTTGCCTGTTCCATTTGAGGAGTTCTATCAGTTTTTCAATCAATTGGCCCTCGATAAAACAACGGTCGCCTGCTACTGTCTGTAAGTAGTACTACTTCTGTCATTAAGTTTCTCAAAATAGCTTAGCTCTTTCATTGCATGTATTTATAATCATCCTCACTATATTATGCAGATTGAAGATCGCCGAATTGAAGAAAAGACAAGTCGGTGATATTGGGTTCATTAACACATATCTCATAGATGCAACTCAGGTTAAACTTCATGCCGCAGCTACCAAGGCCAACTTGCTACGATCGTTCGTAATAAATCAAAACAAAGATATAATACTCTTTCCTTACAACTTCAGGTGAGTGTTACTATCTTGTGCGTATTCGGTTTCCCTTATATATTAGTCAAGGTTATATTAATGTAATTCATGAGTTATGCATGTGTGTGCAGTTTCCACTATATTCTCCTAGAGATTAAGCTTGAGCAGGGAGTAGTAACCGTCTTGGACTCTAAACGAAAAGATCCCCAGGAGTATGCGGACATGACTGAAATCCTCGAGAAGTAAGTTAAATCGATCATTATCCACCATATCAGCAACTTTTTTCATTTCCTGATATCAAGTAATTGTTTTCTTTGTCCGGCAGGGTTTGGAGAAAATTCACCAAAACAGTTCCGGGACTGCCGAAGGAGCTGGAGTTTAGACACCCGAAAGTAAGTACTATAGTAGCATGTTCCGCGCATCTCCTAGTGATTCAAGCGCTAGTTTCATCAATACCATTTAGCATTCTTGCTTATCAGTTTGATTGACCTCTATTTCTTGTAAAGTGGTTGTGGCAGGAACAAGGGAATGATTTCTGTGGATACTACATCTGCGAGTCCATCCGCCACACGACCTGTGAGCGGGGCGGGTACTCTAACGAACAATACGAAGTACGTAAATAACAACATTCACAATTTTATTTTATTACCATCATTTGTGTTGAGTTTCATTCATTTATATATATATGTATTGACCCCCTTCTTCAAATTAGATGTTTCGGAAGCGGGATGAACTCCTAGCACCAGCTCGCATGCGAGCAATTCAAGAGGAATTGGCGGCATTCTTTCTTGACCACGTGATCCCTGAAGACGGAGAATTCTATGTGGACCCTGAGTCCGTATGATTATATTTGTAAGAGATAATTATTGTATATATGTAGCCGGTAGTGTCAGATAGATATACGAGAACTTGTTGTTCGACCAATCTCTCGGAGAAGGAGAGGTGGTCGATATCACTTCTCTCTGTATGCATATATGTTCATGACGATCTTCTGTTTCCTTCATTTGCTTACTAGCTAGCTAGCGTGTCTAGTCCTCTCTATACGTATGTATAGTACGTAGCGTCGACCAAGCACGGACATAACAGAGGACACTTCTCTCTATTAATTATAGCTAGCTAACACAATATATGAAACACCTAAATTAACCCCCCAAAACCCCCAACCCCCTCCCCCTTCAAAAAAAAACAAAAACCCCAGCCACAGAAGTGCTGACGCGTGGATGCCTATTGGTCCCGGTTGGTGCCACCAACCGGGACCAAAGGGTCTCCTGACTGGGCTCTGCGCACTGCCCACGTGGAGGGCCTTTAGTCCCGGTTCTGGATTGAACCGGGACTAAAGGGGGGAGGTATTAGTACCGACACTTTAGTCCCGGTTCCGGAACCGGGACTAAAGGCCCTTACGAACCGGGACTATAGGCCCTTTTTCTACCAGTGTGAGAAGAAAAATAACGAATAATGATGAACTAGAAGCTCCGTTAGGATCTTCATGAGAAACACCGGGTAAGAACATTGAAAGGAAAGAAAGAAGAGACTTCACATCAATAAAATGATACTTGATTAAGACATCCGAGTCCTCGAAGAAAAGAGGGTGAGAGGGTGGGAAAAACAAAGACAACTTGGGATGGATGAAACGAACAATGTTGAGAAAGCTGAGATTGAATCTTGCGGATGTTGAAAATGAACGGATCCGCTTGAAGAGAAACACACCGTGTCACGATCGGGTTTTCCAGACATAAATTTCCAGAAAAAGACCGTCGTGCTCATCAGCCCCAGGATTACTGTTAGCTGATGAGGCTCCACTTGATACAGAACTTCCAAGCAAAATACAAAATATGTGGTACAAGACCATTCTAGCCTGTGAGTACAACAATTGGGTTTCTAGTGGTTGATGGCGGAAGCGGTTTGTGAATCATCAGTGTATGGGACTCCATTTCCCACGGGAACAGCTGACCAAGTTAACTCCTATCTTCGCGAGGCTGCTATCGCCGTTGCTTAGTTTCCGGGGCTGTCACCGCAACGCTCCTCTCCATGCAGAAATCTGGCCAAGACAATAGCCAGGGACAAGCCAGTGAGTACTTTGAATGTACTCGCAAACATTATGAACACTGGGATAATATAATTGATAATCATGCACTGAAATATTCTATGATCACATCATCAGTCACAAATAAAATATCTTTTATGCATGCAAGCAGGTTATTTATATGCAACATGAATAAGCAATAATAGAGTGGGAATAAAATGCCGCAGTCGGGCGTCTGAGCGACACCACATAAAGGGCTTTTAAAAGAAATGCCACACTCGGGCGTCTGAGCGACACCACATAAAGGGCTTTAAAAGAAATGCCACAGTCGGGCGTCTGAGCAACACCACATAAAGGGCTTTAAAAAGAAATGCCACAGTCGGGCGTCTGAGCGACACTACATAAAGGGCTTTTAAAAGAAATGCCACAGTCGAGCGTCTGAGCGACACCACATAAAGGGCTTTTAAAAAGAAATGCCACAGTCGGGCGTCTGAGCGACACCACATAAAGGGCTTACAAAATAAATAATCACAATGAATATCCAGGAGGTAGAACCGTCCCAGGGATACTCAATAATATAATTAATGCAACGGGTTAGTCCATTACAAAATAATAATCATGGGCCTCACAAGTAACCAGTCAATATCCAAGTTTGGTTTAACAATATCTCCTCCGAAGACCGACAGTAAGACCAACACTTGACCCATCCCAGACTGTAATCCTTAACCATGGACACGGCTGTTCGAATAGGTTTTAATCTCTGCAGAGGGTGTACTCTTTACCCACGAGTAACGGATTCCTTTAGTCCATCGGGACTAATTCCATCTACGGCCTTTTAGTTGAAAACACGCCTAACTTGCACACACCAGCTTAACTCATCGGTGTCTGGAATCACCCACGACACTTGTTAAGCAAAACTCTAAGTGGGGAGGCTACAACCTCGCGTAGCATGGGATCAAATTTATATCGCGCGCTCTAAGGGGTGGCCTCCCCTCTCGGTCTCAACCGGAAACACCCATGCCACCGGACCTGGTGGCATGCCTACCGGCTACAACCGATATCTTCCACCATGGCCTCTCTGTACGGTGTGTGCTTGAAAGGGGTTGACGACTTACTGAACCATACCCTACCTGCGGCAGGGACAAGTGGTAGTACATAGCAAGTATGGGGGGTTACTGGAAACAAGACTCGGTCTACGATCAGACTCAGGAGGTTTATAAGTTCCCTGCATGACATGTAAACAAATATATTTCAATCAACAAAATCACCACTCAATATACCTTACCATGCCATACCGGACATAACCGTCCCGACGGGGACCGGCGACAAGCTCACTCCTACCCAAGGCAGAGGCTTTCCCGGATTCCTTTCCGGCATGCATGCAAGGCACATGAGGATGATTACCATCACAATTATATTTATTTCCAACAGCAAGGAAGTCACTAATATGCTTCCATGCAAATGATCATGTCACATGAAATAACAAGTCCTCTGAAATAAGGTGGTGTTATAAACGTGTCAAATAACACACCAAAACATTATGCCAGGGTTCAGAATGCTTGCCATAAATGGTGTGGAGAGGTGGGGGTGCTCTCCAAAATTTTTGAAAGCTTCCTTCTCTCCCAAAAATCCTATCTCCAAAAATATGCAAATAACACATATTTCAAAAACAGTACAAAAAAGTTGTTTGGAAAATTTTCAAATAAATCTTAAAGTAAACTAGACAATATTTGAGAGATGTAGGAAAAAGAATTAATTTATTTGGAGTTATATTTAAAAAGTTATAGGCAGTCAAAGTTGTGGTCAAAATCTGTTATTAATAAAATCAGGAAAAAGAAAACGTTTCAAAAGAGATTACGCTTTCGGACAGAGAAGACGTATTTGCGCCCTTTACGCCTCCACTTATCCAGTGTGGCTGCCGCATGAGTCACCGACAGTGGGCCCGCCTGGTCCACTGGTCAGGTTTGACTAGTCCACGCGCGCGTCGTCTCCCCCTGACCGAACAGGGGCGGAGCTCCGGCGAGGCTCGCCGGCGAATGGCGGTGTCCCTCGGTGATCTGAGTGCATGGGCGTGCTCAGGAGGTCGAGACGAACTCGGGGGTACCCGCTATGGTCGCCGACGTGGACGGAGTTGCCGGCGACGAGCTTCGCGGCGGAGATGGTTTCGGGGGCAAAGTGAGTTTGGGGCTGCGGTGGTTCCCGATCAAAATTGAGTAGGGGGACGGGTTCACGGGAGGATGAGGAGGTTCCTGGCGAAGCGAACGGAGAGGGGGAGGTACTGGAGGTGCCGGATTGGCCGGGGCGGTGGCGGCGGCAGGAGTTGCCGGAGATGAGGAAGGAGGCCTCCCCGGGTCGAATGCGAGCTAGGGGAGTGCCATTGGGGTGGCCTGAGGTTGCCTGCGTGCTCAGGGAAGCTCGGGGGCCTCCTTTTATAGCTCGTCGAGGTCGGTTCCGCGGCGGCCGGATAAGAACGACGGCGGACCGCCTTCCTGTAGTGGCAGGGCGTCGTGGCGGCGACGAGAGCTAGCCGACGAGTGAGGAGATAAGTTCACGCTGTTCCCAGGGGCATGTGGCGAGCCGGGGTGGCTTTGGCGGCGCCGACCGTGGCAGAGGCGCGCTACGGACGCCGGTGTGCCGCCAAAAGCTCTATCGGCGTCGCTGTAGGCTGCCAGGGCGGCTTGGCGCGTTGCTATGAGGGGGATAGCGAGTGGCGTGGCTCTGCAGAGTGGGCCAAAACCAGGGGGGCCAGCGTGTCGGCTCGGCGCACGTGCGTGCCAAACGCACGCTCTGCTCGTGCCCTGGGCGTGCACGGGATGTGCTCGACGTAATGCCAGAGCATGCTACAGAGCTTGGGTGAGGCTGGCATTTAGCAGATCTAGGTTAGGAGTAACGGGGAGTCTAGTGGACATGCTTGGTTGATCAGAGGTGCAAGTTCACAGTGCAATGCCACGATTCATGTCAAAACAGATCATGCCCGTAAGGTGTTTGACAAAATGCTAAGGGCACTTAGGCAGGTCTTGGAGTGGCCAAAAACTCTAGATGGTGGTCTCTTTAGATGTACACGAGGGTGGTGAGGTTAGTTTGCCAAAAGAAGAAACTTGCTAGTGCAAGTTTTGCAAAACTACAATTCTGGACAGGAAATAAATGACATTATTTCATGAACCAAAATTAATCCAATGGGTACATGCTCTTGGATTTAGGGGTTTGGTAGGGCTGTCTACATGTAGGGGAAAGCACAAGATCACTAGAGCAAAATTAAATAGGGTTGCAGTAGAAATCACAAGGCTGGACCAGAATGAAAATGAGGTTGATTCACTCAAATTTTTCAAATAACAACACAGGGTTTTTGCATAAAGTTGAATCATATGTTACTACCAATATCCCATAAATTTTGGTGGAGGCTAGAAAGAATTATTTAAATGGGTTATAGTGCAAATTGCACTATGGACCAGAGAAGAAAAATTTTGTGTAGAGCTCAAAATATTTCATGAATAAGAGATATTTTTGCACAAAAGTTATTGAATAACATCACATGACATCTCCAAATTTTTGTGGGAATTTTAAGTGAATCTATCAAATGGTTGTAGTTCAAATATGGCCATTTAACCTTGAAAAACCATTTTCAAGAAAGTAAAGATCAAGCAACTTAATTATTTAATTAGTTATATTAAATAAGGGAAAGTTTCTCTTGAGAGATTAAATATGTCCAATGACATATTTGAAAAGTTTTCTCTTTGGGAAAAACTCATCATAACAGGGAAGGAAATGATTTAAAAATCAAAATGGATCTCAGAAATTCAAAGTTTTAATTCCTGGCAATTTTTTTAATTCATTAAAACAAGGCCAAATTTTTGGGTGTCACACACCGGTTGAGAAGAGGATTGACATGACAATCTCGATGATCAAGAAGGAGTAGTATTCACATCGTAGTATGAGAACACCGTTTGGGAAAGGTATGAAATCAACATTTGACTTTGAAACAACTCGAATAACACAACGCAGGACAAAACAAAGGATTGGCTTGCAGAATAAGCCGGAACAAACATATGATAGAGATTTCGTCTAAAGTTTTCGTGGTGGGGCCTACACGGGCTCGATCGTACAGCACCATCATGTACAAGGCAGTGCACATGACATACGAATCGTCCTCCAGTCGGCATAGCCAAGGAATCTTTAAGACACAGCGAGACCACTGTAAAATCAACCGTGGATAGGCGGACCACTAGACGTCGAACCCCAATTTCATATCATACATCTGTCGGAAAGATATCTTAAGAGCTACTTGAATTCCCACTTATAAACTCCCGAAACATTCCGGTTATGCAATCAGGTGTTGGGGATACGGGGGAAGTATAATATCTCACCCAAACTAGCAAATCCTACATCCAGCTGTATCCATCCTTCAACACATAACCAAGAAACCTTTGGAAATCATCTACCTCAACATCTGAAAAGCATCCGTTATACGAGTTATGGCAATACTCCCGAACTCCCGCCCCAGTACCGGGTGGCGTCGAGGTTATCTCACCAACAACTGCATAAAAGAGATTTTCGATGTCGGCGAAACTAAACTCAGGTATTCCAGAACTGCAACGATAAAATTGTGACGACAACACCTCAGAGCTCAACTCCCTGGGACACTGCCACAACCCCTAAATGTCAAGAGGCACCAAGAACAACGTTCTCGTCACAAAACCATCGGAATGATTCCAAGATACCCGCGTGATCCTAAAAAAAATTTAGTGAAATTTAAGAAGAGAAGAGTCAAAACTCTACGTCATGATGCCTCACCAGAGCGATGAAGGGACTGGGGAGTAAAAAGAATTCCTAAACTCTCCAATATATAATTCCTAAATGACTCAAAACATTTTTCTAGACTCAACAACATCAGCTAATTCGATCAAGCAGGGGGGCTCCTAAGGTCGGGGAAGGCTCTGATACCAACTTGTAACGCCCTCGATGCGGCTATATCTCCCACGTGTCGAAGCACGACTGAGAGGCATAACCGCATTGAAAGCAATGCCGCAAGTGAGGTAATCTTCACACAACCCATGTAATACATAAGGGAAAAGAGTTACATAGTTGGCTTACAATCGCCACTTCACACAAATACAAGAATAAAGCATTACATCATCCAGATACAATCAGGGCCTGACTACGAAGCCAAAATAAAAGAAGACTACCCCAAATGCTACACAGATCCCCGATCGACCCCAACTGGGCTCCACTACTGATCAACTAGAACGAAACAACACAAAGGACAAGTTCTTCATCGAGCTCCTCCTTGAGCTTGGTAGCATCATCTGCACGGTTCAATGGCACCTGCAAACTGGTTTTGGAAGTATCTGTGAGCCACGGGGACTCAGCAATCTCACACCATCGCCATCAAGACTATTTAAGCTTATGGGTAAAGGTAAAAGGTATGAGGTGGAGCTGCAGCGAGCGACTAGCATATATGGTGGCTAACATACGCAAATGAGAGCGAGAAGAGAAGGCAAAGCACGGTCGAGAAACTATGATCAAGAAGTGATCCTAGAACAACCTACGTCAAACATAACTCCAACACCGTGTTCACTTCCCGAACACCGCAGGAAAGAGACCATCACGGTAACACACACGGTTGATGTATTTTAATTAAGGTCAACTTCAGGTTTTCTACAACCGGACATTAACAAATTCCCATCTGCCCATAACCGCGGGCACGGCTTTCGAAAGTTCAAATCCCTGCAGGGGTGTCCCAACTTAGCCCATCACAAGATCTCACGGTCAACGAAGGATATTCCTTCTCCCAAGACATTCTGATCAGACTAGGCATCCAGGTTACAAGACATTTCGACAATGGTAAAACAAGACCAGCAAAGCCACCCAGATGTGCCGACAAATCCCGATAGGAGGGGCACATATCTCGTTCTCAAGGCACACCGGATGAGCAAGACGTCGGGTGGGCCAGTCCAGAGTTGCCCCTGGTAGCTTCGGATATCGCTCAGTTGGACCAACACTCAGAGGAGCACTGGCCCGGGGGGGTTAAAATAAAGATGACCCTTGCGTCTGCAGAACCCAATGGAAAGAAAAGGCTAGGTGGCGAATGGTAAAACCAATGTTGGGCATTGCTGGAGGAGTTTTATTCAAGGTGAACTGTCAAGGGGTTCCCATTATAACCCAACCGCGTAAGGAATGCAAAATCCGGGAACATAACGCCGATATGACGGAAACTAGGGCGGCAAGAGTGGAACAAAACACCAGGAATAAGGCCGAGCCTTCCACCCTTTACCAAGTATATAGATGCATTAATTAAATAAGAGATATTGTGATATCCCAACAAGTAAACATGTTCCAACAAGGAACAAACTTCAATCTTCACCTGCAACTAACAACGCTATAAGAGGGGATGAGCAAAGCGGTAACATAGCCAAACAACGGTTTGCTAGGACAAGGTGGGTTAGAGGCTTGGTTCAACAATATGGGAGGCATGATAAGAAAGTGGTAGGTATCATAGCATAGGCATAGCAAAAGAGCGAGCATCTAGCAAGCAAAGATAGAAGTGATTTCGAGGGTATGGTCATCTTGCCTGAATCCCGCAAGGAAGAAGAACGAGTCCATGAAGAAGACAAACGGACGTAGCCAACGGATCCTCACAAACACAACGTTACCGGATTACCGAGAAGAAGAAACACCAAAAAGAAGCAAACAACATAGTAAACCATCACATAATCATGGCATGATGCACAAACAAGTATGATGCATGTCCGGTTTAAAGAGGGCATGGCATGGCAAAGTGCAACAACCAAAACTACAAATTAAGTGGAGCTCAATATGCAAAGGGTTGCATATTGACGGAACACCACATCAATTATTTAGTTCTCTCTTGGTTATGAACTCACCAATATTAAATGTTGTTAAGCATGTCAAGAGGTGAAACATGAGTAGAAAACATAGTTAGGCATTTTAAATGAGGCCAGAAACAACAACAACAATTCCGGTAAATCCCCACATGCATTAGAAATTTAAATGCAAACAACAATTTAAACATTCTTCAAGTTGTTATCATGATGCGGATGACATGAACAAGTTTATGCAATTTTTATTCAAAGTTGACAAGAGAATTTATGAAGCATTTGTCATCGTGGCGGAAACGAAAGGGGTGCCACGGCGACGATAACGAAACGGTGCCATGGCAACGTTCCCGTTCCGACAACTCATTGAGACGTCAGTGCAAAAGAAAATGTGACGGGAGCGTGCAAAAGATGGTGGGGTGATCTCGGTAACCGGGTTCCCACGAGTTAGGGGCATGGAAACGAGTGGCAAAACGGACACGGTGCAGACAAAGGGTGCGTCTCATACAACACAAGCATTCGTTCTCGGACGCCGATCTCGGTGGTTATACCTTTGTAGCGTGCAAAGGGGACGGTTCTCGTTCGTAGAGGGAAGTAGGCGTTCTCGCGATGACGGTAGTGGAAGTAGTCGATCTCGCATGCTCTAGGGTCGACGGTAGAGGTTCACGTTTCGTAGTCGTTCGGGGTCGCCGATAGTTGTACCCACTCGTGGTTGGACTTGACGGATCCGATACCTCCGGACGTAGTGGTACATGTTCATTTTTCGGAGAGGTACTTGGCGTACAACGGTCGCCGTGGTACTCGTCGGTCCACGAAGTCGTTCTCGTCGGTCTTTGCGAATCGTTCGGGTATCCGTGTGGTCTTGCCGGTGGGGTACTTGGCGCTTGCGATCCAACTCCGAGGTCTTAGCCGTGTAGTCGAACTTGACGAAAACGGGTCTGGCTGGGGACTTGGCGCATCCATCAGGAACTTGTGGTACTTGGCGATGTACTTGCTGGTCCAAAAGAAAGAAGACAGGAGGCTGGTGGTGCATCTGTCCAGTGAGGCCGAGGTGGATCCGGGGAGAACAAGTGTCGGTGTGGTTCCTGCTGTAGCTCGGGGAAGCTCCTGGCGAGGCCGTCGGGAACGTCGACGACAAGTGGGCGCGGAGGCAGAGGAGCTCAAGGGAGGCTCGGTCAGAGGAAGAAGTGGAGACATAGGAAGGCGAGGCCGCGGAGGCGCAGGAGATGGGTGCCGCGAGCAATAAGTGTGCAGCAGCGCGGTGCCGGAGCATGGTCTCGCAGGGCGGCGCGGTCGCAGGGCAAGGCGAGGTCGAAGGAGCAGGAGGGAGCACGCAGGCGAAAGGAGCGGTGCTGGTGAAGTTCGAGGACGACGCCTTTGGTCAGCGAAGAACAGGCACAGGGAAGGCAGAGTTCGTCAGCACGGGGAGGCGCAGGAGACGGGCGCTGTGGTGCTCTGCTGCAGGGTGGCTGTTGATGGAGGAGGCGCGGGGAAAGGAGAGGGATCGAGAGGAAGTAGGACAGCGGGCGAGAGGTGGGGGTTGAGCATGGCTCTCTGGCGGCGATGTGGGAGAGATCGATGGGAGAGGGTGAGAGCGAGATATGGGGATCGAGCTCGGGAGGATGAGAGGGAGAGGAGTGGGTTCGAGGGAGATGAGATCGGGCCGCGCTCTCCCTGGTGGCGCTGGGTGGAAGGGCTACGAGAGGGAGAGGTGCGCGAGGGATCGAAGGAGATGGTGGTCTCGGTCGGGCCTAGTGGCTACTAGGGTTAGGTCCAGTAGGTGGGCTTGGGGCCGGCCCAGTAGAGACGAGGGGTCAGCTGGGCTTGCTGGATTGGGCTCTCCCTCTCCTCTCTTTCTTCTTTAATTGAAAAGAAAATAGAGAGAGAGGAAAAATAAGGGGGTTAGGGAAAAAGAGTTTGAGTAGGAGGACAATTTTCCTAGACTCATAAAAAATAACATGACCACAGAAAAATAGAAGTGGCAAGATTGCAGGAATGAAATTCAAATTCATTTGAATATAATTCAAATGGTTTTGAATATAATTCAAATGGTTTTGAATTGGGACTAGCTTCGGTGAGGCCAAAAATGTTCGGGTTTTTGGGAGAGCTCCGAAATATGATGAAAGAAATTTATGGCCATGTTGGAGACTGAGAATTAAGATAACAAAGGCATTGGGATATTTTGCAAGTGTGTTTGCGGTGAATCCAAACGAATGGAATATTTTTATTTAGCTCCCTAATTTTGGGAGGATATGTTATAAAGAGAATTACCATGTGAATTCCCTCGATTTAAATGGAACGAAGATCCATGCAATTTATTTAGTTGAGTTGCAAAGATTTATGAGATGATGGCATGATGACATGATGCAATGCACATGGTGCAACGAACCAAACAAATCACACGACGAAACCCGGAAACCCTGGAAGGCATCTGAAGCTCCTGTCTTGGGGCATTACATAAATGTTCGCTACGGAAATTATCGGGGAAGCCGAATATAACTTTTAGTAGCAGGGAGCCCGTGCAATGAGCCCCTAGGCCTGGCGTTACTCCTTTAAAGGTAGTATTGCTATGGCAAATTTTTGTTGGGTCTATCCCCATTTCGCGGATTGTATCCTGATATATCAGGTTTAGACTGCCGCCGCCGTCCATCAAGACTCGTGTGAAGTGGTATCCATCAATTATTGGGTCTAATAACAGGGCAGCCCATCCTGCACGCCAGATACTTGCAGATTAATCACGATGGTCGAAAGTGATCGGTTGAGACGACCAGTGGCAGGACTCCGCGGTGATAGGCCCTTGGGCATATTTTTCTGGGAGTGCCGTTTTGTTTCTTCCCTTGATCACCTGTAACACGTTTACTGTTTTGACTTCTGGTGGAAATTTATTTTGTTCCCCAGTGTCTTGCTTGAGAGGCTCATCCTCATCTTCGCTTGGTGTATCCTCCCCCTTGTGTACGGCATTGAGCTTAACAGACTGCTTGAAGACCCAACATTCTCTATGGGTATGATTAGCAGGTTCACCAGGGGTGCTATGGATCTGACATATTTGGTCCAGAATTTTGTTTAGGCTGGACAGTTCGTCTCTGGCGCCTTTAGAGGGCGGCTTTTGCTGACCTGGCCGAGAGCTTTTGAATCCAGCGTTTACTGCCATTCTCTTCGTCTTGTCTTCTTTATTCCGGCGTCTGTTATTGCTGTTGCGCCGTGATTTTCCATTTCCATCTCTAACTTCAGATGTACTGGGGTCGCTGGTGCTGCATCTGGCTAGCCAGCTGTCCTCACCCATGCAAAAGCGGGTCATGAGGCTTGCTAATGCTGCCATTGTTCTCGGCTTTTCTTGGCCATGGTGTCTGGCAAGCCATTCATCACAGACGCTATTCTTAAAAGCTACCAAGGCTTCAGCGTCTGGAAAGTCGACAATTTGGTTCTTTTTAATAAGAAACCTGTTCCAAAGTTTTCGGGTTGACTCTCCGAGCTGTTGAATTATATGACTCAAATCGTCCGCGTCCGGAGGTCAGACATAAGTCCCTTGAAAATTTGCCCGAAACACGTCTTCGAGCTCTTCCCAGCTTCCAATGGAGTTTTCGGGGAGGCTTTTGAGCCAGTGACGAGCTGACCCTTTGAGCTTGAGAGGTAAGTACTTGATGGCGTGGAGATCATCTCCTCGAGCCATATGGATATGGAGGATATAGTCCTCAATCCAGACCCCAGGGTCTGTTGTTCCGTCGTATGCCTCTATGTTTACGGGTTTGAATCCCTCTGGAAATTCATGGTCCAGCACCTCATCGGTGAAACATAGGGGGTGTGCGGCACCCCTGTATCTGGGTGTACCGCATTGTTCGGATGTTTGTTGTGTTACATTGTATGCTGGGGCGCGCTTGCGTGGTCCATAGATGGATCTGGTTGCGCCATCCTTTTGGTGTGAGCCCTCGCGTGGATCGCGTATTGTCTTGTGAGTGGCATTGTTTGCCGCTCTATGTTGGCCGTGAGGTCGTCTATCCGGCCAGGTGGCTGTTTTGCTTTTTGGTTGTGGGGGGTCTGAGGCCTCCTCATCGAATCCAGGTAGCAACTTCCGCTTTGGGTTGCTCTTGGTGGGGCGATTGTCGCCGTACTTCGCTGATGTGTTGAGTACTTTACTCCATCTGATTTGGAGTGTGTCCTACGCAGCCTTGAGCCTTTGCTTCTACATTTTCACACTCCTCGCGGTGGCAACAAGCCTTTGACGAGCATTCTGCTGCTCCGGGTGCCTGTCCGGCGTTATGTCGTCCGGACTATTATCTTTGACAGAATTGGTTTGTTCGGTTTGATTCCCCGTATTGCCGTGGTCCGGCAGTGGTTCGCCCTGCTCCAACGCTGGGTCTGTATGATCGTTATTTCTGCCGAGGCAGGATTTGGGGCGACGCTTGCGCCGCCGCTTTGCCTGCTTCTCGAGGGAACAAGCCATCGGTGCGTCCTTCCGTTCCTCGTCGTCGTCTTCTTTTGTGTGTCCACCATGTATACGTCATATGATGAAGTCCAGCGCCCTGTGGGCGGTGGTTCCTCTTCGCCTCCCGCATCGTCGTCCATACCGTCGATGTCTTTAGAGTCGAAGTCGGGCATGCCGGTTGAGTCATTGACAGTGGCTATTAAGTGGGTGGTGGGTGGGCATCGAATTTCTTCGTCGTCTGCATCCCAATCCTATTGGCCACAATCCGGCCAGGACTCTCCTCACAAAGAGATATCCGCGGCAGTGAATTCAATGATCGGCGTCCAATCGGATTCGATTGGCAGAGGCGCGGATGGTTCGGAGTCCGGGAAGAGTCCGGCACCTTGGAGTCACGGGCTGCGTAGAGGGTTAGGCAGGTGTTTGGCTCGATCGCTGTTGAGACTACAGCCCCTGAGGCAGTGTCTATCCACCCGTCCTCGATTGGCACAGTTGGCTCCGAACTAAGGGTCGGAGCTGATGTGGGCACGGCCTCTGAGGTACTGTTCGGTGGCAGAGCTAGGTCATACCCATCACGATAGTGCGGCGCGCCCGGCTGTGGCTCGAATCCATCGAAGATCAAATCTCCGCGGATGTCGGCCGTGTAGTTCAAACTTCCAAATCTGACCCGATGGCCAGGGGCGTAGCTTTCAATCTGCTCCAGATGGCCAAACGAATTAGCCCGCAGTGCAAAGCTGCCGATACGAAGATCCGTCCGGGGAGAAAAGTCTCACCCTGGACCGCATCGCTATTGATGATAGTAGGAGCCATCAAGCCTAACGGCGACGACACAGAGGAACTCTCAATGAAAGCACCAATGTCGGTGTCAAAACCGGCGGATCTCGGGTAGGGGGTCCCGAACTGTGCGTCTAGGCTGGATGGTAACAGGAGGCAGGGGACACGATGTTTTACCCAGGTTCGGGTCCTCTTGATGGAGGTAAAACCCTACGTCCTGCTTGATTAATATTGATGATATGGGTAGTACAAGAGTAGATCTACCACGAGATCAGAGAGGCTAAACCCTAGAAGCTAGCCTATGGTATGATTGTATGTTATGGTTGTTGTCCTACGGACTAAAACCCTTCGGTTTATATAGACACCGGAGAGGGTTAGGGTTACACAAGGTCGGTTACAAAGGAGGAGATATCCATATACGTATTGCCTAGCTTGCCTTCCACGCCAAGTAGAGTCCCATCCGGACACGAGACGAAGTCTTCAATGTTGTATCTTCAAAGTCTAACAGTCCGGCCAATGGAGATAGTCCGGCTGTCCGAAGACCCCCTAATCCAGGACTCCCTCAACGACCGACTTCCATCGGAAGAGTACTGTATGTGGAGAGGCTGACAGCTGGGTCCACGGCAGCCGCAAGGAAGTGCCTCCATATTAGACGCAAAATAATTATTCCTCCACCTGACAGTGGGGACCCACCGGACAGGCCACCAGTATTTTGCAAAAAAATTCATTTCCCCCTGACTGCTGGGACCCACCGGATGGGCCACCGTATTTGACGAAACAAACGTTCCCCCCGCTGTCAGCTCGGACCCACCGGAAGTGCTTCCTTATTACGCACAAAAAAATGAATACTCCCCCGGCTAGCTGGGACCCACCTTGGTGGGAGGCTGATTTGTGGGCCTACTAAGTTGACGGGGATGAAGGGCTTTGTCAGCTTAGTCAATATGAACAATTCTAGCTCCAGTGAACGTACGATGTCCATCCAACGGCCGTAGTGCTTCTTCAACCTCTAGTCTTCTTGCTCCAGCCGCCCAAAGCAGCGCCGGTCATGCCGCATGCTCCTGCCTCCCGTGGCCGGCTATGCTGCCGCGGAGGCCTCACCGCCCCCTACTATTCCCACCGCTATCCAGGCCCTGCGGCGACGGCAGCCTCACACCGCAGCTGAACCAGAGAACCCTCGTACTCCTCTCCGCACGGGCTTTCACTGTCGCATCTTCCCTGGCTCTGCGTCGTCCCCTTCCTAGGCCTCGCCTCGTCCACCGCCGTGGTGCTCTCGGCGCGGCGTGGTCAATGTGGTCAACGACCGACTTCCATCGGAAGAGTACTGTGCATGGAGACACTGACAGCTGGGTCCACGGCCGCAGCAAGGAAGTGCCTCCTTATTACGCGCAAAATAATTATTCCTCCTCCTTATTACGGGCCACCATATTTCGCGAAAAAAACGTTTGCCCCTGACTGCTGGGACCCACCAGCTACATCTTCGCACGCAAGGAAGTGCCTGACAGTCGGGACCCAGCTGGTCGAAGCGTACGTAGCATTGTCATTCTGGTCGTGAACGTGTATGTACATATATACTAGTCGATGTAGAGGCGCGCACGTGTCGTAGTAGAGGCGCGCACGTAGCATGTACACGTACGTATAGCGGCCAGAGTGCAAGAAAGAAAATACGGCCACGTATGTGTACATACGGGCGGGGTCTCGAATGCCTACTCACGCATACATACGGCCAGGGCTCGTGTACATGGCTGGGTTGGAACGGAGAAACAGCGTCGTCGTCGTGTTCATGGGGAGCCAATGGAATGCGTCGTGTTCATGGGGAGGCAACGGAATGCTCGTGTTCATGGGGAGGCAACGGAATGCGTCATGTTCATCGTGAGAGCTTGGACGGAACAGGCGATGGAAACAAGGCCTGGCGTACCACAGAACGGAGGAAACGGCCTTGTGTTCGACCGGCCACGTTCGAAACGGGATCCTGTTAATCGGGAGGGGTCTGGCATACCGCAAAACGGAGAAAATGGACCTCCTACGGTCGAAACGGGGGTCGTGTTGATCGGGAGGGGTGTGGCGTACCGCAAAACGGACGAAACGGACTTGGAGTGCTACGGTCGAAACGGGGGTCCTGTTCATCTGGACGGGTGTGGCATACCGCAAAACGGGACTCCACGGGATACTGTTCATCTCCACCGTCGTCCCCCTCCAGCCTCCACGAGCTACTGTTCATCCACCGTCGACCTCCTCCAGCCTCCACCTGCGATTGTTCATCCACGGGCTCCTGTTCATCCAGCCTCCACCGCGCGCTACTCCACCGGCTACTGTTCAACTAGCCCTCTCCACGGGCTCCTGTTCAACCACCCCTCCACGGGCTACTGTTCATCCTGCCCTCCACCATCTATTGTTCATCCTGCCCTCCACGGGGTGGTCCTGTTCATCCAGCCCTCCACGGGGTCCTGTTCATCCAGCCCCAACCGGCTCGATCGATCGGGGTCCTGTTCATCCAGAGGCAACACCACGGGGTCCTATTCATCCACCCCCACCGGGATCTGTTCATCCAAACCCCCCTGCAACGCTAACCGTTCATCCAGAGGCAGCATCGATCGGCTTCAGTTAGCAGCAGTATCGAAGGAATCGCTCAATTGGGTTCAGTTAACAGCCATCGATCGATCCCTCAGGTTCAGTAATGCATAGCCTGCAGTGCAATCGCTCGGGTTTAGTTATAGCCCAACGCCTCGCTTGGGTTCAGTTAGAGCCAACGCCTCGCACACACGCGCGTACGAGAGAAACGTGCATCGCTCGGCCCCCGACCTCCCACCGTAACCGGGAACTCCCTGAAATTTTCCTCGCCCTCGCTTCTACCACGGTTTTTTCCGTCATGGACGGCCCAAAGAATGTCATGCAGCTGCGTCTCCGGCCCGCTCAAGACGAAAAGCCCATTTTCTGTCATGATTTTTTGTCATAGAAGTAGGAGCACACCACATCTATGATGATACCGGGTTTTGTCACAATTATTGTCATTGAAGTGTCATATGTATGATAGCAATTTTTTTCGTTCGGCACAAAATGTCACGGATGTGTCTTTTTTTTGTAGTGCTCCCCGAAAACTAAATTCGAAGTTGGGAAGAGCTTGAGGATGGTTTTAGGGCTAATTTTCAAGGGACCTATGTCCAACCTCCGAATGCAGACGATTTAAGTCATATAATTCAACAGCCCGGAGAGTCAGCCCGAAAGCTTTGGAACAGATTCCTCACTAAGAAGAATCAAATTGTCGACTGCCCGGACGCCGAAGCCTTAGCGGCTTTCAAACAGAGTGTCCGGGACGAATGGCTCGCCAGACACCTCGGCCAGGAAAAACCGAGGACAATGGAAGGCCTAACAAGCCTTATGACCCGCTTTTGCATGGGCGAAGATAGTTTGCTGGCCCGTAGAGGCACCAGTGAACCCGGCACATCCGAAGACAGGGATGGCAATGGAACACCACGACGCAATAAAAGCAAGCATCGAAACAATAAAGACAGCCCAGACAACACGGCGGTAAACGCTGGATTCAGGGGCTCTCGATCCGGTCAACGGAAAAAGCCATTCAAAGGCAGCAGAGATGGACCGTCCAGCCTAAACAAGATTCTAGACAGATTATGTCAGATTCATGGCACCTTCGACAAACCGGCAAATCACACCAACAGAGAATGTTGGGTCTTCAAGCAGGTCGGCAAGCTAAACGCCGAACACAAGGCGAGGGAGACACCAAGTGAAGACGAGGATTAGCCTCGCCAGCAAAACACTAGGGGACAGAAAAAATTCCCACCAGAGGTCAAAACAGTGAACATGATTCACGTAACGAAGAGGAGGAGCAAACGCACACTCTGAGACGTATGCGCTGTGGAGCCCGTCACCCCCAAGTTCAACCCCTGGTCGGCCTGCCCGATCACTTTTGATCGCAGGGATCACCCGACTAGTATCCCACACGGAGTGTCGGCTGCCTTGGTACTAGACCCAATAATTGACGGATACCGTCTCACCCGAGTCCTTATGGACGGCGGCAGTAGTCTTAATCTGATATATCAGGACACAGTCTGCAAAATGGGGATAGACCCGACAAGAATCAGCCAAAGCAATACTACCTTTAAAGGAGTAATACCAGGCCCAGAGGCCCGCTGCACAGGCTCTCTAGTACTAGAGGTTGTATTCGGTTCTCCCGACAACTTCCGAAGCGAAAAGTTAACCTTCGACATCGCTCCATTCGGAAGCGGCTATCAAGCACTACTCGGAAGAACGGCCTTCGCTCGTTTTAATGCAATACCGCATTACGCTTATCTCAAGCTTAAGATGCCCGGTCCACGTGGCATCATCATAGTTAGCGAAAACACAGAGCGTTCCTTACGTGCGGAAGAATGTGTGGCGGCTTTAGCAGCCGAACACTGAACGGCCTCTCCAACCAGAATAAATGATCGGTCGTCAAGACCGCGAACACGGCTAGACTAGTCCGGTGCACCACTAGCTGTAACAGCTCAGATAAACCTAAGACTGGGTCGATGGATATACCCCCATAGGTGGTGCTAGGGGCGTCCCACATGTGAAAAGGACTACAGTTCAGCTTGATCTTATTTAGACTGAATTTTAATGGTTTATTAAGAATAACCAATTTTTCACACAAAAACTTTCACCTGGGCTTTTCTCTCTTACAGATGATCATCGTGCTACACCCTTCCATGATATGGCACAACGGAGACATAGGCGCAGACATGCAGCAGGGCCCTGTTCAAAGGTTTCTTTTTAGATTAAGACCCTGTGTAAACCTTTTTTACTGTCTCTTGTTGCTTCACACCCTCCAGATACTCAACATAACCAAGAGGGAGGCTGGCGTTATTGTCATTTCGTCACGTCAGACTAATGCACGTACCTGGAAATTCAGGGCTTATTATCGAGGGCGTTACTCAGCCCAATATACATTGTAAAGACCGAATACCTTAGGAAGTGTTCGGCGTCGCGAGTTTGGCCTTATATGCATCAGCTCCAAATCATGTCTTTGGTCAATAGTTGGGTTTGCCTGGCTCCCGTGTTTTGCTACCTTTTGTTCCGCCCTATCGGGTAAGGTGGCACCGGGAGAACTACTGTTATTGTGCCCTAGTTCATCTGGATGAGCACCTCAGTAGAGAAAGCCGAAAACTGTCTGTCATGATAAAGCACGAGACTGGTCAACCACTTGAGGACTCAACGGAATCTTCGCGATTCCTCCGCATTAACGAAGGACCGGTTTCCTGATCATGTATGTACACGCACCGTATTCGGATAAGCGCGGAAGTACCAGGGGCTATATAGTAGCCCCACTGTCAAACTCCTATGGCTAAGTGAAAGTATTAAAGCAATATAGTCTGATTGCCTTGTTCGCCGCGCTATCACCTCCTTAATGGACCAAGACGTTGGATCAAGTGTGAATACGCGCTTTTCCGAACACCCCCGCATTATATGCGTGGGGGCTGAAGCCGACGACTGCAAACTTTCAGGTTATATACATACATAAAATGACCGCACAGGAGGCATCATAATACTTTCAGGCAAAATTATAAACACAGCCTTTATAATCCAAATAGCATTGTTTTTACAATAGGGATACATGTCACTCGAACATGATACTCTTCGAGCACCGAGCCTCTATTAAACGAGCGCCTTCTAGGACTTCTTCAAGATAGTGCTCGGCCCAGACCTGGCCTACGGCCGGACCCCGGGTTGCAATAGCGGTGGCATCCATCTCTGCCCAGTATGTCTTAACATGGGAAGAGCCGTCCGCGCACCCTCTATGCACGCCAACCTCTTTGCAGCGTCGATATGCGGCACAGCACCAAGGAATCATTGCACTAAACCAAAATAACTATTCATCCTTGGTCCTTTCGGCCAAAGATGATCCACGACAGACCTCATGGCAAGCCCGGACAACCTATGGAGCTTAGCCCACTCGGCCATTTGCTCATTTAACAGTAGTGGACACGTTGGAGCACTGAACTGCGACCATAACAACTTTTCCACTTCATGATCTTTTTGATCTTTGAAAAACTCAGTCGCATCAGCAACACTCGTTGCCAAGTCCAAGTACGCGTCTGCAGCACTCCATAATTGATCCAGAGGGGCATACTTCAGATCTCCAAACTTCGTCCGCAACAAAAAAGGCTTCCCAGCCGTGATATCTCCGGCTTGACGAAGCTCCTCCTTCGCCGCTCTGATTTTAGAGCGGGTTTCCTTGGCTGCTACCATGGCTTTCTTCAGGTCTGCCGTTTTCGCTTGGCTTTCCTTTTCAAGAAGATCATACGGGGCGGCGGCATCCTTCAGCTCAACAGTCATCTTGTCTATTTTATCTTCGCCCTGGCGATGAGCAGCCCGTTCATCTCTTAACTCTTCGGCCACCTTTAGGGCGGCCGCATCACTTCTCCTAGCTTGTTCCTTGGCTCGGGCAAGCTCCGCCCGAAGGGTCTCCACGGCGGTAGCTCCATCTGCAGTCACATCATGTTATATATACTAGCATCATGCTCCCCTTAATATCTGTTCACCACCGAGGAATACATACCATGTGCCTCGTCAAGCCGCTTGTTCACAAGTACGATGTCCGCATCTGCCATATCAAGCTGCCGCCTCAGTTCGGCAAACTCACTAGTCTGGACAGCCACCGAACCCTCAGCCTCCTGCACATGTGAGCAGCATGATCATTACCTAGGACTATGATCCTCTGTTTTCCGCCTCTGGACAGCAACCAGAGACTCAGGGGCTACTATTTGTACAGGGCACACCTACTGTGTGCGGTACCGTCAAAAAATATATACATTACTTTGCGTACCTCAAAGCCTTTTAGCAGGCTCATAAAAGCTTCAGGCAACCCACTTTTGGCGGTTGAAATCCTTTCAACCACCGTACCCATTAAAGTACGATGCACCTCTGAGATAGCCGCTTGCTCCAGAAGACCCATCAGTGCGTCCGGTCATGCACCGGACAGTCTCGGACTCTTTCTGTTGCTCCCCTTAGGAGCCGAATACTCTGGACTTTCGGTGGCCGAAGGGTTACCTTCCGGCCTTGGCGGATCAGGAGAAATCCTTCGTGACGACACCTCGGGGTCGTCCGCCTCATGAGGCGGGGAGACAGGGGGAGGCGTTTCGCTCTCCATCATCTCCGGAAGAAGATCCCTCGAAGACGAACTCTTCGAGAAGGGCTGCGATTCGAACTACAAGACATACGTCTCGGTTATTGTCCTTAGAGATGAAGCAGGATATATTTACCAAAAGTACTCTGGTCCACTTATTGCTCGGTGGAGGGCTGATCCCCTTGTGGGCACTGTGCGGTAAGTATGCCCTCCGGGGCAGGCCCCCCTGGCGAACGTTTCTTCCCTCGTTTGGAAACCCTCGTTTCCATGTCTTCAGAGGCAGTCCTATTCTTTCCTTGGGGAGAGGGAATTTTAGATTCTTCTCCCTGGTTATCCTCCTTCGCGGAGACACTAATTCCCCCTGTTTGGATGAGTAATGCATGAGGCCCGCTTTCGTCTTCATTATTCCTCCCTTTATCTTCCCCTGATGGCAGTTGATAAGGTGCGAGCTCAAGCATCCTGGCTAGTATAGGATCCGATGAGCCTTTCTTATCCAGTCCTGGCCAAGAGCTATTTTTTCAGAATGATGTTATGACAAATGAAAAGACGGCGTGTTCGGCCGCAGATTTACTTACGTGGGTATCTGGACGATTGCAGTTTAGACCCACATCCTCGGTGGTGTCCGAACACTTTATTCGTGATCTGAAGAACAATCCATACATCCCTTTGAGCGTCACGCCGAAGAATTGCTGAATAGTTCACGGTCCTTCCGGGCTGAACTCCCACATACAGAGAGGTCGACGTTGGCATGGCAGGACCCGACGAACTAGCATGACTTGCATTACCTTGACAATGCTAACATCTCTCTTGAGCAATCTTGGGGATATCGTTTATCGGGAACTTATCGGTCGACCCATGATAAGGGGTAAATCGGCCAATTTATCGGCATATCGGCCGATTTATCGCCATATCGGCTGATTTATCGGCCGATTTATCTTATCAGTCTGACAGCGGTAAGCGATAAACGGCCGGTTTATCGGCATATCGGAAGATATCTTGAACAGTGCTCTTGAGGAGATCCCGGATGCGACTCTGCAATGTCGGCACGTCATTAACTGGCCCCTAGTCCAGCCCCTTGTTGACCCATGACGCCAGTTGTGGCGGGGGGCCCGAACGGAAGGTGGGGGCAGCTACCCACTTAGTACTTCGGGGAGCTGTGACATAAAACCACTCCCGCTGCCATAAGTCGGACATCTCCGGGAAGGAACCCTTTGGCCATGGAGCATCGACACCTTTACTTATTATGGCACCTCCGCATTCTGCGTGTTTCCCATCAATCATCTTCGGCTTCACATTGAAGGTCTTAAGCCATAAGCCGAAGTGCGGGGTGATGCGGAGGAAGGCCTCACACACGACGATAAACGACGAGATGTGAAGGATGGAATCTGGAGCTAGATCATGGAAGTCGAGCCCGTAATAGAACATAAGCCCTCTAACAAAGGGATCAAGACTAAAGCCTATCCCTCGAAGGAAGTGGGAAACAAATATGACACTCTCGTTGGGTTCGGGAGTGGGGATGACCTGCCCTTGAGCAGGCAGCCTGTGCAAAACTTCGGCGGTCAGATACCTGGCTTCTCTTAGCTTCTTGATGTCCTCATCTGTGAAAGAAGAGGCCATCCACCGTCCTTGAAGGTTGGATCCGAACATGATTGAAGGTCTGAAGCGCTTAGCCTGAGCCTTGGGTGTTGGAATTCGAGGTGGGGGAAGGGAAGGATCGAGCGCGAGAAGAAAAGGATAGGCCTTGGCCCCTTTATAAAGAGGATGAATATCAAGCGTCCTCCGCGTGGCCGTTCGGAACTTGCCTAAAATCGAGGAGTCATACCAGCAGGCGCGATTGGGTTACCCACACCTGTATTGATGGGAATCCCGTGATAAGGGGACACGATCTCTGCTTCGACAAGACGTGCCAAGAAAATTGCCTCACAATATGTGCAGTTGCTGGTTGAGAAAAACGGTTCAAATAATGACCGGGCCATGACGTGATGTCACGTTATGGAAAGTTTTCAGCAGATTAGATTTGTGGAAATATTATACTCTCTACGGTGGTATGTGGAATTTGTTTTGTAGAGTCGGACACTATCCTTGTGTTCGAAATCTTCTATGGAGTATTCGGAGGAGGAACCCGCCTTGCAATGCTGAAGACAATCTGCGCGCCAGACTCATCCACTACAAAAAAATACACTTCCATGATGATACGTGTTTGTCATAGTAGGTTGCTTTTTTGTCATGCATGTACATCCATGAAAAATTTATGACAGAATCAAGATAGTCATACCTGTGCTGTCGTAGAAGTGTTCCATGACATTACCAAAATTATCATCACGGAAGTGTCCACTTCCATGATGATAAATCGCGCGTCACAGAAGTGCTTTCGTCAAGGGTGACCGACATGTGGCATCCACCGTAACGGAACACCGTTAAGCTATCGGGTCGAGTTTTGGATCCGATAACCCGTTAACAGCCCCGACCAATGGGGATTTTCCACGTGTAAAATCATCATTGGCTAGAGGAAACATGTGTCGGCTCATCGTTGGGACAGATGTCATCCACTCATTGGACAGGAGGCGCCTATGATAGGTCGACACGTGGCACGGCCCAACAGCGGCCCATTTCGGTGAAAAAGGTTGGCCCAGTAAAAATTAGCAGGTCGGCCCATATAAGGCCTACTTGTGTCAGGTCCATTTAAGCCCACGGCCCATACGAGATGTGCCAATTCGGCCCGTTAAATATTTGACACCATTGCAGCCCATCGTCAATTCGAGCTCGTTAACAGCCTGCTATATATTTGG
This sequence comes from Triticum urartu, assembly GCF_056163025.1. Classification (NCBI taxonomy): domain Eukaryota; kingdom Viridiplantae; phylum Streptophyta; class Magnoliopsida; order Poales; family Poaceae; genus Triticum; species Triticum urartu. The sequence continues at coordinate 538,031,532 of NC_141876.1, forward strand.
GCACAATATCGGCCCGATGAGATTTTGGCCTGTTAACTGCCCATCTAATGGATGGGCAAATTTTCAGGATGTACATCTTTCGGCCTTTTAGCGACCCATTTAAATGTTGAGCTAATTTCCGGCCCGGTGTGTCTTTCAGCCTGTTGACGGCCCATAAATCTGATGGGCCATTTGTAGACGGATCTGAGTTTCAGCCTTTTAGCGGCCCATTTAAGTGTTGGGCCAATTCCCGGCCCGGTGTGCCTTTCGGCCTGTTAACGGACCATAAATGAGTTGGGCCATTTGTAGTCGGACCTTAGTTTTGGACTCTTAACGGCCCATGCCCTTCATGGTCCAGCCCGGTTTCTCTTTCGGCCTGCTAAAGGCCCACAACACAGTTGGGCCATTTACAATACGACATGACTTTCGGCCTCTTAGCGGCCCATGCTCTTCATGGTCCAATACATGCCCACTGTCTCTTTCGACCTGCTAAAGCCCTACAGTATAGTTGGGCCATATGTAGCCCAAACTTAGTAACGGCCCGTGAAATAAATTGGGGCCACCTGTTGCCCGCTTTGATGTCGGCCTGTTAACGACCCGGGAGGTAAGAGAGCCGACCATTAACTTTCGGCCTATTAACGGCCCATTAACTTAATGGGCCCACTAAAGTTCGTTCATGTCTTTAGGCCAAATTAGATAATTTGATCCCATTACGACAAGAAAAGGTACGGCATACAGGGAATAACGTTGCACATCCAGAATATATTACAGGAAATTACATCCACTAGGCAATCAAAGATTGATGCCAGTGCAAATAAATGAGCAGAACCTAACGATCTACAACGTCACAATCTGCAACCTCAGCACAGATGACGCCCATAAGCATGTGGGCAAGTTCTTGCTGCTTTGCTGCACTGTCTCTGAAAACATTGATCAGTTGTTCTGTCGCACGACTCTGCACCTCTGATTCATCCACCATTTCCATCATTACTTCAGCCATTAATTGGTTCACAAACATACATTTATTCCATCGCATTCGAGACAGAGGATATTGAACAGATTCAGATGGCGATTTTGGCAGGCTTGTATTATTGATAGTGGAGAGTGTCCTGAGCACTGCATCATAACATAAATTAGGACGGGAACCAAACAGATTAATCATGAGTTATTGCAATATTACCTGGCCTAGATTTACTGGAAAGAAACAATGGGGTTGCCTTGCTGTTTTCAGAGTTTGTCTTCTTATCTTCAGTAGCCTGCACAAAATTAACACACTAGCATTGCTATCATTGGCCAAGTCAGATAATAGGAAAGCAACATTGACACAACGAACGTTTGGGCAACTAGCCTACACCAAATTAACACAATATGGCAGAGCTATCATCAGCCAGGTAAGGTAATACGACAGCAACATTGACACAATGAATGAATGGGCAACCAGAGAAGCACTACAATTCAGTAATGTGCGTGATATGAGATAGCACATTCATGCAGCTCAGTATGCAAAACTACCAGGCAGTTTTCCTTACAAAAATCAACATTGGCGCCTTTAACATTTTGCTACAACTAATTTTAGATTAGATAAAGGTTAGATTCAGGTCGATTAACAAAATACATGCTGATCTAAAAATATAGTGATATACAACAGGTACTTACATCAGCACTGGAGCACAGAGAATTCCCGCAAGATATTTTCCTCGAATACGATCCCAGTGGAGGAAGTCTTGTATCGTTTAACCTTATTTTCTAAAAGAGAGACGGGTAAGAAACATGTAGAAAATATGATCAGAATGCTATAAAATTTCATGATGCAAGGACACGCACACGCTTCTTAGAGTTGAGTTGACATATTTTTGCTGCACTAGAGCGGACTAGTTCTTTGGCCACTGGAATCTGCTTATTATCAGTGGGAGTTGGGTTTTTCTGTGCTGGAGCAGTATCTATGCAAAATGGAGTTGGTTTATTATCTCCTGGCATTTGGATCTTTTTCAAAGACCTGGTTTGTAACCCTTCATATTCTAACATAGCCATCTTCCCCTTGCATGCCTTATATAGAAGAATGGTGCTTCAATTATAAAACATGCTATAGCAGAGATGGAATAGGCACTGAAGAATAGAAAGGCATGACATATTGACATGTATTCCCTCCATCCAGAAATAAATGGATGGGTCTAGGCGTATTTTAGTTCTAGATACATCCAGTTTTATCCATTTCTGCGACATGTAATCCGGGCGGAGGGAGTATGACGTAAGAGCTAGGGATACGACAGGATAACACATTAAAAAAACACTGAAAACCCACTGCAGAACCAAAGTAATCAAACCCACTGATATGAGATAGTACACTCATGCCGCTCAGGATGCAAAACTACCAGGCAGTTTTCCTTACAAAAATCAACATTGTGGACTTTAATCATACATTTTGCTACAACTAAATTTAGATCAGATAAAGGTTGGATTCACGCCGATTAACAAAATACATGCTGATGTAAAAATATAGTGATATACAACAGGTACTTAAATCTACATTGGAGTACAGAGAATTCCTGTAAGAAGATTTGCTCATAGATGATACTAGTGCAGAAATTCTTCTATCTGTTAAGCTTATTTTCTAAAAGAGAGATGGGTAAGAAACATGTAGAAAATATGATCAGCATGCTATAAAATTTCATGATGCAAGGATACGCACACGCTTCTTAGAGTTGAGTTGATATATTTTTGCTGGACTAGAGCGGACTAGTTCTTTGGCCACTGGAATATGCTTATTATCAGTAGGAGTTGGGTTTCTCTGTGCTGGAGCAGTATCTTTAAAAACTGGAGTTGGTTTATTGTATCCTGGCATTTGGCTCTTTTGCAAAGGCCTTGTTTGTAACCCTTCAGATTCTAACATAGTCGTCTTCCCCTTGCATGCCTTGTATAGAAGAATGGTGCTTTAATTATAAAACATGCGGCAGCAGAGAGATGGAATAGGAACTGAAGAATAGAAAGGCATGACATATTGACATGTATTCCCTCCATCCGAAAAAAATGGATGGGTCTAGGCGTATTTTAGTTCTAGATACATCCTTTTTTATCCATTTCGGCAACATGTAATCCGGATGGAGGGAGTATGCTATAAGAGCTAGGGATACGACAGGACAACACAGCAAAAAAACACTAGTTGAATGTAAAACTTTATGCTAGCAGAATACATACAGAAATAAGTAAGGCAACATACCCGTGTATGATTGGGAAAATAAGATGGCATTGCAACAGAGCACTAGAACAGCACTTCAATGTAAAAAAACATGGTATGGTAGACAGATGAAGTACATACTGATGAATAACAATGCATAAGATATTCAGAAGCATGATGTCCAAATTAAGCAGATGGCATTGCGATAGAGTAGAATGACAGTACTTAAATTTGAAAACATGTTATCATGAATGGAATAGGTACTAAAAAATAGGAAGGCATGACATATTTACATGCATGATCAGCATGCTAAGCACATGTCATTGTAACAGAGTAGATACACTGCAGGACATTATATGCATGTTGTACCCATATCACAGGCCAAGTTAGAGCAAGGACCTTGTGGGGTGAAGAGCATTCATCATCTTTCTGCAAGTCTTCTGAAGAACTGCCTTTACATGTTCCATCATATTGGGTATCATTGACATCAAGTTTATTGGCCTTTACATTGCTCCGTGAGGTTCTTGTGTATATATCAGTGTGTGCAATTATATCTAGCATGCATGGAAGACAACTAGTAGTTAGATTTATGTAATGAGTGCCTGTAGGAGACGACATAAATAGTAGGACTGGGGTTAACTGTCGGATTTGGGGTTCCGGCAGACCCTTGAGGTTCGAACACTGGGGTGCGCACGGAGATTTCGCTTCCTACCTAACTGCACCCCTCCGCCTCGCTAAGATTTAAGCTATGGAAAGAACAACACAAGAGACACAGGGTTTATACTGGTTCAGGCCACCGTTGTGGTGTAATACCCTACTCCAGTGTGTGGTGTGGTGGATTGCCTCTTGGGCTGATGATGATGAATGATACAAGGGAGAACAGCCTCGCGAGGGTCTGTTCTTGGCTGGGGCGATGAACTGCTGGGAGGAGTTCAGCCACCCTTCTCTCTCTCTCTCTGATTGTCTTTCTCCGATTCAACCTCCTATTGAACCTCTCCTCTTAACCATTCTGAACCCCCTTTCTCTTTCTTCTATGGGTGGCTGGTCCTATTTATAGAGGCCCTGGTTCTCTTCCCAAATATCGAGTGGGAAGGGAGCCAACAACGGCGGGCTAATTTGAAGGGGGACAGCTAGTACTCGCTACCCTGACAAAAGTAGTCTTCGTCTGCACAAAGCTCTGGTGGTGACGCCGTCCTGGGCTCCACGATGACCTCCTTCTTGCAGTCTTCCTGGCCCTGGTCTCGTTGCACCGAAATGGCAACCTTTGCCTGATGCCTCGGTGCTCCATGGCTGCGCTTGCCCCCTTTGCACCAAAGAGTAAAGGAGGACACTGCGCGGGCTGGCACCCGCTTGGCGCCCTTGGTCGTCATGGCTTGCGTCACGGGCACCTCGTGAGGTACCCCGCCTTGATCTCTCCGCCTCCTCGCGAGCCAGCCTGATGAGGCCACGCCTGAGGAAGCTCCGTGTCGTCCGCCCCGCGAGGCTTGGCCCCTCATGAGGGTCTTGGGTCTGTGTTGATGAAGATGGGCCGTGCTGCCCCCCCCCCCCTTGAGCCACGCCGCAAGTAGGCAAGTCTGGGGACCCCCGTTCCAAGAACGCCGACAGTAGCCCCCGGGCCCAAGGCGCGCCCGGACTTGGCCGTGCAGGGAGGGGGAAGGGCAAGAGCGAAGCGTCGCGGGCCCTAACAGCCTGCGGCCTTGGGCGCCGCGTGGCGGTTGACTGGACGTGGGCGTCTCCACTTCCCCATGGCGCCTCGGCTACTGCACGGATTGGACAAGTCCCTGCATGCAAAGCGGGTCATGATTACCTGCGATCGTGGAGGTCGGCGGTTGGCCTTCGCCGGCTATAAGTACGGAACAGCGCGCGACCTTCCAGTCCATCCCTTCTTGCTTCTCCTTCTTCTCGATCCTTGCTCCGTCTTGCTGCGATGGCTCCGATCCGCCGGTTCTCGATGGCAGAGAAGGGAAAGGCTCCACGAGAGGAACCAGACCCACTCCCGCTGAAGAAACGGCTCGTCCCCCGTGGCCCGGACGAGGGGGCCCTTCAGGTGGTGTCGAGGCCTTGGAGCAAGCGGGCGCCGCCGGGGTTCCCGCTTCCATTGTACGCCCACGTCGAGGGCCCTGAAGGAGCTGATGCTGACCGCCACGGGCGGCACCGCCATCGGCGCCGACGGGTCATGAAGGTGTGGGTCGTCCCCCCTGGGGTCCACACCGAGGGCTCCTCTTGAGAGTTCATGCTCCATGTCGCCATTCCTGTTCAGTCTTGGATTTGCCTTCCTCCCTTCTTCGCCTCCATCATCCTGAAGGGAGAGCCCCTGGAGCTCTAGCTGCAGCATGCCGGCTGCAGCACCCTCGCGACCGAGGTAGAGGTCGCGGTCGTTGCCCCGGGCGAGGTCTTCATGACTCGGGGCTGGAGAGAGATCGCCCGGGTTTGCAGGACAAGGGGCGTCTTCGCGATCCACTTGGATTACGACGGTGCTTCGGTGATGCTCTTCAAGGTCTTCGATGCGAGCGGGCGCCGGCTGGAGTGCTTCCCCGGGAGAGGTGGCCGGGGCCCTGCTGCGGCGAGGACTGGGCCCACCGCCAGCTCCCTCGGCGGCTCCTCAGGCGGAGGAGGCGGAGGAGGTTCCAGCGACTCTGGCGAGCTCTTTGCGACTCCAGAGACGAGCGACGACAGCTACGAGCCCCCGAGCCGGCTCCGCTCCTGGAGCAAGGCGGGCTCATCAGGCCGCCGCCGACTCTGATCTGGATGGGGTTGGCGCCGGTGCTTGACGGCCCACTGTTGATGATGGAGTCTTTTGCTGGGGTGCGCGTAGTTAGTGTCCCTTTAGGATCTGTTACCTGCGAGGAATCAAAAACGCATCCCGTGGGGGCTTGTAAGGTGCCTGTGATCCTGTTTTGTTAATATAACCCTTTTCGTAGAATTGTGCGAGTTGCTCATTCCGTCTCAGCTCAGTCCTCCCTTTTGAACCTCACGAGGGCTTGGTGCTCTGCGCCGACAGGTCCCGGTCCCAAGGCGGCTTCGGCCATCGCTGGTATGCCAGGTCGCGATGCCGTGGTCAAGGCCAGGAGGTGAGCAACCCGGAGTCCGGTAAGAGCCCCTGAGTCGCGATGCTTAGGAGGCCCCCTTTGGTGCCCAAGCAGCCGTCATTTGGTGAGAAAGGAGAGCGGCGTCGCTAACACGGGATAGCATTAGGTGCGGGGATGGTGCCACGATAGCTGGCACTTCCGGGGGATGACTTATCTCGAGAATCAGGGGCCGCTCTCTGGCGTGTCACCGGGTCCATGCATCGGCAGGCGCGAGGGTGCTCGGCGAGGTCCTCGGGTGTCTCTACCCTCTCGCCTTTGTTCCCCTTTCTCCTCTACGTCCTCGGGTCCCGGCCCCCGAGCGAGTCTCAGCCGTCGCTGGTATGCCAGGTCGTGATGCCGTGGACAAGGCCAGAGGGTGAGGGCTGGAGAGCCAGTAGGAGCCCTGAGTCGTGATGCTCAAGCACCCCCCCCTTTAACGTGCAAGCGGTTCACGCGGATGAGAGTGGAGGAGACACCGCCAGGGCCTGGCCTGACGCAGCTCGTTTAAGAGATCCTGCAGACCCATCATAGAAAAGAAAATGAGGGGTTGCCATGAAAATTAACAGTCAGCCATTGGTTGCTTCCGAGGGGTAGTGAGGCACTGAAGGCTTGATGAGGTGACACTATGCGGGGCTGCCGCGGCCAGATCTCAGCCATTCAGGTTTGTCGGCGTTGCAGGGACAGACCCATGCGCAAGCTTCGTGCCGTTTGGGAGCAGCTCCGTTAGTTGGCGTCAGCTGAGCAGGCAACTAGGTAAAACACATTAGCCGCGAAGGAGTGGATTCGTTCAAATAGATGCTGGGAAGGCGGACATCATTGGGTCAGGCCCGAGCGACTTGGGGATCATGTAGCTCGAGGGGCGCCCCCAATAAGGTAAGCTAGCAACATGAAATAAAAGGGATACATGCCATAGGGACGGACCCACGCGGCCTCGGAATAATGCAGCCCTGGGCGGCGCTCCCAGCTGGAAGTGAAACTTGAAAGATGTCACCTGATGACGTTGAGGACGAAGTGGTGTTGGTGTAGCAGACTCGGTGGGCTGCGGAAGCCAATCCTCACGAGCCCCCAGGCCCGGGGGCCTCGGGAGGCTCCGAAGGTGCTGGCGGCTCCCCGCGGACCATCTCCATCTCCGCCAGGGCTGCGGAACGCCTGGCCTCTTGTGCCTCCATGATGCCCCTCATGAGGCGCTGTTACGTGGCAGCCGCGTTCGGCAAGCCGTATGGCATGCGAACGTAGCTGTGGGGTGGACCTCCACAGCGCCCCACTCGCGAGGGCCAGAGGCGCTCCAAAGAGGCGACTCGGTTGAGCCCTGATATGTCGATGCAGACGCGCAGCCCACCATCCTCGCCTGGATGGGGAGCCACTGCTGGTAGACGGCGGCCGCCTTTCATGACTCTTGACTCCTGTAGCTCCTGAATGGCCTTGCTGACGAACTCCTGGGGTCTGGCTCTCCTTGCCTTACTCCTTCTTGAGGGAAACGTGCTTCAAAACACGCCTCCATGTGGTGCCCAAGCGCCTCCCTCGTGACCCTAGCCAGGTCGGTGGCCCTCCAGGGGAGAGCCCCCGAGCCCTGCCTAAGGAGGGCGCCGGGCGCGCTGTCCTATGCGATGGAAGGAGGTTCCCCCTGGGCAGGCACGGGCCCAGAGGGGCCTGCCTCCTGAGGAGCCGGGCCGGACGATGTCTTCTTCTTCTTGGGGGCGGTCTCGGGAAGCCTCCTGCTTCCGTGATCCGGGTCTTCTAGTGACGCGGCCTGAAAGGCTCGTTCCAGGGAACACACCGCATCCTTCTCTTCACAGGGCACCATGATGACTCCGCCACTTCCTGGCATCTTGAGGACGTTGTAGCCGTGGTGGGTTATGGCCATGAACTTGGCCAGCGCTGGGTACCCGAGGATGGCATTGTACGGCAGGCGAATGTGAGCGACGTCGAAGTCGATGAGCTCGGTGCGGTAGTTGTCGCGTGCCCCAAAGGTGACAGGGAGGCGGACCTGCCCGATCGGGACCATGGAGCCGTCGGTGACTCTGGAGAAAGGCTTGGTTGGGTGAAGCTGGCTGTAGGGCACTTGGAGATTGTTGAATCTTTCCACAGACAGGACGTTGAGCCCTGCCCCGCCATCGATGAGGGTCCTGGTGACCACCAGGTTGCTGATGATTGGGGAACAGAGCATCGGGAGGACTCCGACTGTAGCCGCACACTTGAGCTGATCTCCCGAGCTGAATGTGATGGCGCACGCCGACCACCTGAGAGGGCGCGTGGCTTCGAGCTTGGGGAGGACTACATTCACTTCGCGGGCGAACTGCTTGGAGATGCGCTGAGAGGCTGGGGCTTGAGCCCCGCCCAGGATGCAGGCGATCGAGCGCGGCTCCTGGAAGCCCCCAGCCTCCTCGTCCTGGTGGCGGTCCTCATTTCTCCTTGGTTGCGGCGGCAGCGGAGGGAGGCCTGCGTTGCCTTGCGGGCGATCCTCGCGAGGCGGGTATTGCCAGCGATCCTCGTGAGGTTGATCGCGCCACCCTTGGCGCGGGCCACGGTCTTCCCAGCGTCCTGCGTTCCTTCCTCCTCCTCGACCGTAGCCCCGGTCACCGCGGTCGGGGCGACGGCCGGTGCTTCCTTCTCGCACGGCTCGGAGCTCTTGACATTCGTTGGTGTTGTGGGTTTGGAGGTCGTGGTACACGCAGTACCGGCTGCCCTTGGAAGGCTCGGGATGATCTCTGCCCCGCTTGGTGTCTGGTTCTGCCGCGAGCATGGCAGCCCCCTTGCGCTTCACATCCTTGGCCTTGGGCTTCTTTTCTTCCGGGTCCGCGGCAGGCAGCTCGAGGAGGGAGAGACGCCCTTCCTCAGCCCTGGCGCACTTGGTTGCCAAGTTGAACAGCTCCAAAGAAGTGCACAGGTCTTCATGCATCGCCAGCTCCTCCTTCATCTTGACATCGCGCACGCCGTCGGAGAAGGCTGAGATGATGGCCTCTTCAGTCACCCTGGGAATCTTGAGGCGTGCGTTGTTCAAGCGCTGGATGTACTTCTGCAGGGTCTCCCCGGGTTGTTGCTTGATGCGGTGCATGTCGCTCACAGCGGGTGGCCGGTCGCGAGTACCTTGGACGTTGGCGATGAAGCGGGTGCGCATCTCGTCCCAGGAGGAGATCGTGCCTGGAGCCAGGTTCAGGAACCAGGTGCGTGCCCCGTCCTTGAGCGCCATGGGAAACCAGTTCGCCATGACCTTCTCGTCCCCGTTGGCAGCTTCGATGCCCATCTCGTAGAGCTGGAGGAACTCCGCAGGCTCAGTCGTGCCGTCGTAGCGAGGAGGCAGGTCTGGCTTGAACTTGCCGGGCCACGCGACACTGCGTAGCTCGGCGATGAAGGCACGGCAGCCTGCTGTGGCCACGGGAGGTCTTGGGTGACGGAGAGCTTGGTCTTGCATGTCCCCACGCGCTGTAGCTGGGTCTTGACGTGCGGGAGCAGGAGCATGGTCGTGACGTGCTGGAGCAGGGAGCGCCCGGGCAGCTTCTTGCGGGCGAGGGACTTCCTGGCAGCTCTGCTCTTGCTGCGCTGGCACCTGATGGAGCGGGTCCCGCCCAGGGGCCACGCGCCTTGGAGCCATGGCGCCTTCTTCAGGAGAAGGCAGCCGGGGCGCCACTGGAGTTTCGTCGCCCGCGCGGGCGGGGTGCGGTGCAGCAGAACGGATGGCACAGGAGAGCCCCCTGCGGCGCGGACGAGCTCGGCGACGCGGTCGAGCCATTCTTCATAGACGTCATCGACGAGGCGGTAGCGCAGGAGCGCGTTCGCCGCGATGAGCGCAGCTCGAGCCTCCATGGGTGCGCGGAGCGCGCGGGACGAAGAACCAGCTGGGGGGAGCGAGGGAGTTGCGGTGCGGCCGTCTTGCCGCACGGACGGATGCTGAGACGATGCTTGCTGCTCGTCCCCTGCCGGGCCGGTGGCGGCGTTGACGGCAGGTGACGGGGAACGGTGAGGACGCGGGAAGCAAGAGCGGCCCGGCGCTCGGCGCGGGCCCGACGAGCGTCAGACATGGGTGCGATGGTTGGAGGAGAACGGGGTGGTGGAAGACGAATTTCGGCGCACCCCTACCTGGCATGCCAAATGTCGGATTTCGGGTTTCGGCAGACCCTTGAGGTTCGAACACTGGGGTGCACGCGGAGATTTCGCTTCCTACCTACATGCACCCCTCCGCCTCGCTAAGATTTAAGCTATGGAAAGAACAACACAAGAGACACATGGTTTATACTGGTTCGGGCCACCGTTGTGGTGTAATACCCTACTCCAGAGTGTGGTGTGGTGGATTGCGTCTTGGGCTGATGATGATGAATGATACAAGGGAGAACAGCCTCGCGAGAGTCTGTTCTTGGCTGAGGCGATGAACTGCTGGGAGGAGTTCAGCCACCCTTCTCTCTCTCTCTCTCTGATTGTCTTTCTCCGATTCAACCTCCTATCGAACCTCTCCTCTTAACCTTTCCAAACCCCCATTCTCTTTCTTCTGTGGGTGGCTAGTCCTATTTATAGAGGCCCTGGTCTTCTTCCCAAATATCGAGCGGGAAGGGAGCCAACAATGGCGGGCTAATTTGAAGGGGGACAGCTAGTACTCGCTACCCTGACAAAAGTAGTCTTCGCCTGCACAAAGCTCTGGTGGTGACGCCATCCTGGGCTCCACGATGACCTCCGTCTTGCAGTCTTCCTGGCCCTGGTCTCATTGCACCGAAATGGCAACCTTTGCCTGATGCCTTGGTACTCCGCGGCTGCGCTTGCCCCCTTTGCACCAAAGAGGAAAGGAGGACACTGCGCGGGCTGGCACCCGCCTGGCGCCCTTGGTCGTCATGGCTTGCGTCACGGGTACCTCGTGAGGTACCCGCCTTGATCTCTCCGCCTCCTCGCGAGCCAGCCTAATGAGGCCGCACCTGAGGAAGCTCCGTGTCGTCCACCCCGCGAGGCTTGGCCCCTTGCGAGGGTCTTGGGTCTGTGTTGATGATGATGGGCCATGCTGGGCCCACCCCCTTGAGCCACGCCGCAGGCACGCAAGTCTGGGGACTCCCGTTCCCAGAATGCCGACATTAACTAGCAGCAACATGTCTCATAAACTAAAGGGAGAACACAGATGAAAGCTACATAATATGTATCGTTTGTACTCGAGATTAACTTGATGGCACACTAAAGTATTAAAGAACAACATAGGAAATACTAGAAGTGGTATAATACTATAATCAGCAGCCTGTGGGATAGCATTGGCTGATGGATGATAACTATGGAACAGTGTTACCTAAAGAACAAGTATCTTAGCTGAACTATGGAATAGCGTTAACTCCTGAACAAGACCCGTAAGAGATCAGCATGAATATACAGTGAAATGTGATGATCTATTTTCCATGCTTAGATGAATAACAAAGCCATAAATGTTGCTGCCATCCATATACAACCTATCTGGCTGCCATCCATAGGAGTGAGCATCATGTGCTGACTTGTGGATGGCCCAGCAGTTGTTGTGGTTGTGCATGTCGGGAACGCGCATTCGATGCAAGGAACTGTTGCGTGGGGACTATAGCTCCCTTCTGGTGTATGCTTCCCTTGTTGGAGCAGCTGCGGTGAGTTGGAAGACGGTGTGTCTGAATATGCAGATAACACATAATCTTAAGAACGACATATCTCTTTGATCTGAAGAAATACACTAAGAGATCAACAACAAGGTACTAGGGTGGTCACACGTCTGTTGACTGAAGACTAAATTGGGGTCACATGATTTTATTTTATTTTGGTACTTCCTGATCTACGCCGGATGGCTGGCCGTCTTCTGCCTCCTGGCTGACACTGTTCAGAATCTTCCGCAAAGAGCCAGCGACCAACGGCAGAGCAGCCTACCTCCGCCGTCTGTGGCCCCGGCCAAAACCCCGCTCCCCGCCCCACCGCATTGCCGTGGTTGCGCCGCCCCCGGGCCAATCCACAAAGACTCCCCGTCGTCCAGATCCGGCGGCGGCAGTACCTTCAACCCACGCAACTCTAAAAGATAGCCATCTAAGCGCTGCTTCCGCGGCAAACTTTGCGGCCCCGCAACCTTATGTTAGACACCAGCTAACCGGCAGCCTAGGAGCTCCGCCGCCTAGAGGGGTGCTGCTTCCCATTGCAAATCGATTGGCCTAGAATAAAAATTCAGACAACTGACGCCTAAATAAAGAGATTTGAGATGAGGGTGCGACCTATTTAGCGGCATGGTGAAGTAGGCAGGTCCAGCTGCCGAGTCGGTGAGGCCTGCGCGGTTGCGGTGGCGACCAGCGGCAGGGAAAGAGCGATGTCGCGACGGTCGATGGCTACGCCAAAGCAGCGCCATGACTCTGGACGGATCCAAAGTTGGAGCCGCTCTGGCGCCGTGAACAACGACGGGGGTGAGTCGGCTCCGGTACGGTTCACGCGGCCCTCGTCGAGGCAACACCAGCAGCACGGAGTAAGAGGCGCACGGCCCAGTGCACGACGGCAAATGGACAGCATCTCCGGCATTAGGGATGAGGGCGGCTGCGAAATTGGTGCGGTGGGGGCGCCATGGAGGTGGGGCTGAGGTTTCACGGCTCGGGAGAAAGGAGCTTCCCGTGGAGAAGGTGATTTGGCGCCCACGAGGTATGAATGGGGGTGGACGGGGGAAATTGGGAGGGGAGTGGAACCATGTCTTACAGACGCATTTGTCTGAAATGTGAGGGGGAGTTACAGTTCTACCCTTCCCTATAGGCTTCTCGGATTGGGTCTGTGTACTGAGGGTCGGGGATAGTAGAGTAAGTTTGCTTCTCTAGGCAGGAGCAATTTCGGGCGAGGAGGGCGTGTTTTGAACTATAGTGGGCGCGAGCTATTTCGGGCGAGGAGAGCGTGTTTCGCCGACCATGGTTTATGAATTAATCGGCACATGTCATTTCGACCGAGGAGAAGGCGCGCTTGGATGAAGTTACGAACCTACCCTCGATGTACAATGGGCCAATTGATGCGTGTCCCACATAGGACGGTAATTTTGCGTCTCCCATTTATTTGCTCGGGCGAATTCCACCAAGCAGAGAGGATGTTTAATGGTTCGTTCAAATTTTGGGAGAACGAGCATCCACGTCTACCTTACCAAGTCGATTCGGATCAAATTTTGAAATATTAGCTTGCCACTTCTTTTTTAGATGGAGAGATGATGCTCGGGAGTAATATGTATTTACATGCTTGTTGCTAGCGATTTGCTATATGACAAATAGTTGACCCACTCAAAAACACGAATCAAACACAAAATGAAACATCTCGATTCAATGAAATAGCTCGTTCAGTAGGTCAAAATAGTGAACTAAATCCAAAATTGAACACCTCAATCGAGTAGCATGTTGTACAGTATTATAGTACTCCATGAACATGTTAAAAGTCAAATTAATGAACTTGTTTGATATACGCATATATCCGTTCATGTGTGGATTGCAGACAACATGTTCTCCAATTTAAATTTTTTAATGCAAGTTTATATCGAAACATGGTTTATATCAGTCTTTGATGCATAAAACGCGACCCCCCCCCTCTCCCAGACTCCTGTTCTCTCTCTCTCTTTCTCTCTCTCGCCGACAATCTTCAATTCTGTCGCACGCATCCGACACAAAAACCTTGTTCGTCCCTCTCCCTTTCTCTCCATCTCTCTCTCTCTCTCTCTTTGTGTGTGTGTGGGGGGATCTTTCTAGTTCGCATGCATATATACACCATCTATAGGTCTCTTGGGTGCACTCATCGTACGCACACAGATTCCTTGGCCCTTTGCCTGTAACTCTCTCACGCACCACTATGTCGTCTCGGAGCTCTTCCCCCCTCTCTCAAACTCTCCATCCACCTGGGTCACACATACACACGCATATCTCACTCGCACTCGATAGGCCCTATAAGTGCATCTAGTGCCACCCCTAGTTGGTTTTGGAGTATTGACGACAAACCTAGTTGAGGGACTAATGTGTTCGTGAGAATTGCAGGATAACACTGGTAGAAGTCCCTCATTGATTCGGTTTTCCTACCAGAGATGACCCCTAAAAATGTATCAAGACATTGATGTCAAAGGTGGTATATGAAGATATTCACATTAAAGACTATGACAAGAGAAGACATCGCATGAAGCCTATGGATCTCGAAGACTTAGATCTTTCGTAGTTCTTTTTCTTCTTTGTTGAGTCATAGGAACCACCATACTGTTAAGTGGGGTCCAAGGGAACCAGTCAGAATGACTGAAGTGATGCTTAACCAAAACCTATGTCTTCGAGTGAAGACTATGAGAGCGAATCATGTCCAGAGTCGGACAAGTCAGCTTTGCTTGTAGCCCAAGTAAAGTTGCCGTGTGAGTTTGAAATCTGACCGTTGGAACACGTGTCACTTCCTTAGTGACCCAGGGTCATTTCGGACAAATCAGGTCGGGTTGCCTAGTGGCTATAAATAGCCCACCCCCTACAACCATAAATGGTTGGCTGCTCAGAGTTAGAGTACGGCTTTTGTCGTTTTAGAGCAACCCACCTCAAAGCCTTTGAGAGAGAATTCCTTGCGAGGATAAAGCCCTAACCACCCAAAGCCAAAGAGAATTAGCCATCACTTAAGTCTTCTTGTCTCTGTGATCTGAAGACTTATTACACTTGAGGACTGTGAATCCTCCAGCCGGTTAGGCGTCGCGTTCCGAGCATCCAAGAGACATTGTGGATTGCCGGTGAACGAAGTCTGTGAAGGTTTGGGAGTCTACCATGAAGACTTACCAGAGTGATTGGGCGAGGTCTGTGTGACCTTAGCTCAAGGGGAATACGGTGAGGACTGGGTGTCCTGAGCTGCGTGTTCAGGACTGGGTGTCCGGGACTGTGTGTCCTCAGGTTTAAATACCTAGCCGCCCTAACCAGACGTACAGTTGTCACAGCAACTGGAACTGGTCCAACAAATCATTGTCTTCAACGAGTCACTGGTTTCATCCTTCCCTTCCCTTCTCTTTACGTACTGTTACTCCTTGTGAAGTCATTGTATGATTGCACTATCTTTTATCTTCACTGAGTGACTGCGTGTTCTGTTTGGCTTCATAATATCTTCCTACCTGATCCTTACTACATTGCTGCTATTAGTCATTGTGCTTTCACTCCATTGAATACTGGACTATGGCTTGCCTAGTGTAGTCTACCTTCCGCTGCAGGGTAATAGGTTTATTTCTATCGTTTGTCTTCATAACTTCCACGTTTTGAAGACTTTCATAAAAATCACCTATTCACCCCCCTCTATCGATATAACGCACTTTCAATTGGTATCAGAGCAAGGTACTCCCTTGTTCTGTATGATTCGATTTAACCACCTGGAGTTTTAGCTATGTCGACTCCAGGGATAATTAAAGTCTCTGCTGCATGCCCCGTCTTCGATGGAACTGAATATCCCTACTGGAAGTATAAGATGCGCATGCATCTTGAAGCCATTGACGTCGACCTATGGTATGTCGTCAAGAACGGCGTTCCCAAGGCTGGAGAAGGTGTCACTACTGCTGATGTCAAGAAGTCCGTTCAACTGGACTCTACTGCCAAGAATATCATCTGTGGTCATCTGACCAAAGGACAATATGGCCGCGTGAGTGCTTTGGAAACATCTAAGCTAGTCTGGGACTGGCTATCCAAAGTCAACGAAGGCGTCTCAACCCAGAGAGATCAGAGAATTAGTGTCCTTCGCAACCTCTTCAACCACTTCAAGAGAAATGACAATGAGAATGTCCAGCTCACATTTGATCGACTCACTGACATCACGAATGAGCTTCAAGCCCTTGGCGCTACTGAGATCACCAAGCATGAAGTCGTCAAGACACTACTGAGATCACTTGTCAGTTCGTTTGACACCCTAGCCCTGATGATTCAAGAATGACCTGATTTCAAGACACTCCATCCGTCTGACATACTTGAGAGGCTCAACACACATGAATTTCAGCTTTTTGAGAAAAGAGATATCTACGGTCCAAACTATGGGCGAACTCGTGCCTTGAAGACAAAAGCTGTCTCCTCATCTGAAGAAGAATCTGACAGCAGTTCTGATGATCCTTAAGACATTAGAAGGGAACTTGCTATGCTTGTGAAGAAGTTCCAAAAATTCACCAAGAAGAAAGGTTTCAGAAAGACTTCACGATCAAGCTCAAGGAATGATGAAGCTTCTGCTCATGACTACAAGAAGAAAACATGTCACAAGTGCAAGAAACCTGGCCACTTCATCTCTGAGTGTCCGTAGTGGGACAATGAGAACAAAAAGAAGAAGAAGAAGAGCAAGGAATATGACTCTGACGACAAGAAGAAGAAGAAATACTCAAAGTCTTCTTCCAAGTCTTCCTCAAAGTCTTCATCACACAAGAAGAGCTCATCTGGCAAGGCACGTGCGTTTTTTGGCAAGGAAATGGATTCAGAGGAGGAGTCCGCTTCTGAGGAGGCGGAGGTGGAGTCTGAGGAAGAGTCCGATTCTGGCGTTGCAAGTCTGGCTACAGCATACGTTGCCAAGTCCATCTTCAACACTGAAGACAATGACTTCATCACCGACACCGATGCAAATGACAAGGACTACTCCGCTCCTACCTACTGCTTCATGGCACGCGGTGCCAAGGTAAACACATGCACTACTCACTATCAAACATCTAGTGAAGATGACTCTGATTGTGGTTCAAAACCCAACTACAAAAGACTTGCTAAAATTGCAACTGAACAACAGAAAGCTATGGAACATATTCAAAAACTGTTAGACAAAGCGATGATATGTTAGGCGCTGAAATGACTCGATCTGATTCCTTAATTGAAGACATAAAAAATCTTCACGTTAAGTATGAGGAACTTGAAAGTCGTCATGAAACGATCTCAACAACTCATGAAAAGCTTTCCTATGATTATCTTCAAAGGAAGCAAGATCTTGAGAAATTGAGAGTGGCTCATGAAGATCTTCAAAAGGAAAACGAGTCACTTTATGCCGAATAGATCAGTTCCGCTTAGGAAGGATTTGAACCACCATGTCTTAAATGCATTGAGCGTGATAATGGTACTAGTATTGCTGAATGTTCTACTGCTGCTACTGTTGCAATATCTTCAACTGTTGATGTGGGAACTAACCCCTCTGCTGAGGATTCCACTGCTATTGCTGATGAGAATGCTAGGTTGAAGACATTGCTTGAAACAGGGATGTACAAAAGTCTTAAAGGGCATCAGACACTATGTGATGTCCTCAAAAAGCAGATCTTGAACCGAAACCCGAGGAAAGAGGGTGTTGGGTTCGTAAGGAAAATGAATGCTGATGGCTCTTACTGGAAACCTGAGCAGTACCCCAAAACCACATGGGTTGCTGCAAAGGAATCTTCAGCAGATCTATCCACTCTATCTGGCTTCACTTGTGCAAACCCCATTGTCATTGATGAATCCTTTGATGCAAACTATAAACTATTTAAGAATTAGAATGCTGAAGTGTTTGCCAGGTACATTGGTACTAACTGCAGGAACGGACCACCTATGAAGAAGATCTGGGTTCCGAAAAGGTGTCTGGAGAATCTTCCTGTGAATGTCATCATGACACCACACGTGAAGAAGACAAACCTCAGACCACAGGCTTCATACGGTCCAAAGGCTTCATACAGACAGAGGACTCACCTGAGTCGCACTAACGCAAATGTTTTGCAGGGAAACCATACTCAGGCCTATGAATATGAGCGCGGTTCATCAAACCGCCATGTTCATAAGACCAAGAACTATTCTGCTTATTCTTATGAGTACTATTGTCCACCTGCAAGACTTTTTGCTAGGGCTCCAAAGCCAAAGTTCTCAGACGCTGCGCTTAGACTTATTGCTTCTAAGCCACCCTTGAAAATGTGGGTGGCTAAGAAAGCTTAACTCTCTTTTGCAGGGAACGGTCTCCAGCAGAAAACCAAAATCATCTAACGCTATTGCTGGGGACCTTAAACATCTTGTAGGGCGCAAGATCAAATGCCTGAATGGTTTTACTATGTACTTTGTTCCTGAATCGCTTGCTACTCTCCCTATTAGTCCTAATCTGGATCTAAGCTTTCATAACCAACTGATTCGTCAAATGTTTTTGCTTCAAAATTCTCTTCGTGAAGCCTATCCCCCTAACTGCACTGTAGGGTACGACACCAGCGTCTTTAGAATGGATTATTGATAGTGAGTGTACTAATCACATGACTGGCAAAAGAAGCCTTCTTATGGACTCAACCTTACGTCCATCCGACAAGAGTCACATCACATTTGCTGACACTAGTAAAAGTAAGGTACTGGGTCTAGGTAGAGTTGCAATCTCAAAGTATCAACACATGGATAAAGTCATGATTGTTGAATCCCTTGGCTTCAACTTAATGTCTGTCTCAATGCTTTGCGATTTGAACATGATCGTAATATTTGGAAAATAACGCTGCCTTGTACTAATGGAATCTGACAAGTCTCTAGTGTTTGAAGGGTATCAGAAAGATGATTTGTACGTAGTAGATTTCTCGGCAGGACCATAGCTTGCCGTATGTCTTCTAGCAAAAGTTTCAGAATGCTGGCTCTGGCATCGGAGGCTAGGGCATGCTGGCATGAGGAACATCCACACCCTTGCAAAGAAGAAGCATGTCATAGGCATCGAGGGCGTCAAGTTCAAGAAAGATCACTTATGCGGTGCCTGTGAAGCAGGAAAGATTACGAGGGCCAAACATCCCTCGAAGACAATCATGACAACCACTCGACCCTTTGAACTGCTCCACATGGATCTTTTCGGTCCCACTCATTACTCAACTCTTACTACTACTGCTTGTCTCTATGGCTTTGTTATTGTTGATGATTATTCTAGATATACTTGGGTGCACATAATCCTCTACAAGACTGAAGTGCAGGATGTCTTCAGACGCTTCGCCAATTGAGCAATGAACAACTATGGCGCCAAGATAAAGCACATCAGAAGCGACAATGGCACTGAATTCAAGAACACCGGCCTTGATACATATCTTGATACCTTGGGCATCACACATGAATTCTCAGCCCCGTACACGCCACAGCAGAATGGCGTCGTCGAACGCAAGAACAGAACACTCATTGAGATGGCCCGAGCGATGCTTGATGAATACAAGACTCCAAGAAAATTCTGGCCTGAAGCCATTGATACTGCATGCCATACAATCATCATGTTTATCTTCACAAGCTTCTGAACAAGACATCTTATGAGCTCCTTACTGGCAAGAAGCCAAATGTCAGTTACTTCAGAGTATTTGGCACCAGGTGCTGGATCAAGGATCCACATCACACTTCAAAATTTGCACCAAAAGCACATGAGGGTTTTATGCTTGGATATGGAAAGGATTCGCACTCCTATAGAGTCTTCAATCTCTTTCATTATAAAGTGGTTGGAACAGTGGATGTGCGGTTTGATGAGACTAACGGTTCACAAAGAGAGCACCTCCCAAATGTGCTAGATGAAGTTCCATCCAGCGAATCAATCAAGCTTATGGGAACCGGAGAAATCATACCCTCTGAAGCTCAACCCGAAGAGGAACTTATCATCTCCGCACCTGATCAACCTGAAGACAATGCTCAGCCTGAAGACAATCCCACTAACAATGACAATGATCAGCAAGAGCAAAACCTTCGCCCTGTACATCCTCGTGTTGCCAATGAAGTGCAGATTGAGAGAATAATTGACAACATCAATGCACCCGGTCCACTCACTCGATCAAGGGCAACTCAGCTAGCAAATTTCTGCGGGCACTTCGCATTCGTCTCAATTACAGAACCCAAGAAAGTTGAAGAAGCCTTCATGGAACCTGAATGGATTCAAGCTATGCAAGAAGAGCTTCAACAGTTTGAGCTGAATAATGTATGGGAACTGGTTAAGCATCCTGATCCTCGGAAGCACAACATAATAGGCACCAAATGGATATACCGCAACAAGCAAGATGAGCATGGTCAAGTTGTCAGAAACAAAGCTCGTCTCGTTGCTCAAGGATATACTCAAGTGGAAGGCATTGACTTCGATGAAACATTTGCTCCTGTGGCTAGACTTGAAGCCATACGCATATTGCTGGCCTATGCAAATCATCACAACATACTTCTATATCAAATGGATGTGAAGAGCGCCTTTCTCAATGGCAAGATTGAAGAAGAAGTGTATGTTGCACAACCGCCTGGCTTTGAAGATCCAAAACATCCTGACATGGTATACAAGCTCAACAAGGCACTGTATGGCCTCAAACAAGCCCCTCGGGCCTGGTATGACACACTCAAATACTTCCTGAAGAGCAAAGGCTTCATACCTGGTTCCCTAGACCCCACTCTCTTCACGAAGACATATGATGGTGAACTATTTGTGTGCCAAATATATGTGGATGACATTATCTTTGGCTGCACCAATCAGAAGTACAGTGAAGAGTTCGGATATATGATTCAAGAGCAATATCAGATGTCCATGATGGGAGAGCTGAAGTTCTTCCTCGGTCTCCAAATACGACAGCAACACAACGGCATCTTCATATATCAAGAGAAGTATCTCAAAGATTGCCTGAAGAAGTTCGATATGCAAGACTGCAAAGGCTTCACAACGCCAATGCCAGCCAAGCATCATCTGGGTCCTGACGATAATGGTAAAGAGTTCGACCAAAAGGTATACCGCTCCATGATTGGTTCTTTGCTTTATCTATGTGCATCTAGGCCAGATATTATGCTTAGTGTTTGCATGTGTGCTCGATTTCAAGCGACACCAAAGGAGTCGCATCACTTAGCTGTGAAGCGAATTCTTCGATATTTGGCTCACACCCCAACTCTAGGATTATGGTATCCAAAGGGCTCAGAGTTTGATCTGGTTGGATTCTCGGATGCTAATTATGCTATTGACAAAGTGGATCGCAAATCTATGTCAGGCACATGTCACTTTCTAGGACGATCACTTGTATGTTGGTCTTCAAAGAAGCAGAACTGTGTATCTCTCTCCACTGCTGAATCTGAATACATTGCTGCTGGATCTTGCTGCGCTCAGCTTGTGTGGATGAAGCAAACACTCAAGGACTATGGCATTCATCTGAAGCAAGTGCCACTCTACTGCGACAACGAAAGCGCCATCAAGATTGCCAACAACCCAGTTTAGCACTCGAAGACAAAGCACATTGAAATTCGTCATCACTTTCTGAGAGATCATGTTGTGAAGGAAGATATTGATATCATACACGTCAACACTGAAGAGCAATTGGCAGATATCTTCACCAAGCCCTTGGATGAGAAGAGATTTTGCAAGTTACGGTGTGAGCTAAATATCCTGGAATCCTCAAATGTCCTGTGATCAGGCACACATCCTAACACTTATGCATATTGATAACTTAGATGTGCAACACACGAAGTAAAGTATATCTTCAATCAATGAAGACATACATTCTAAGTGTGAATACATTAATGTGGAATTTGACTTCGGAGCGCCACGATAATTGTGCGCCGTGTCTGGGTCTAATACTTCCTATACGGTGGGTAACGCCACCACCAAATGTTTTGTTTGAAGTGTTTCACTCATGGGGATACATTTGCTATGTCTTCACATTTGGTTTGGCTTCAATTTCAACATGCCTTCATGATTATCTTCACTATGTTGATTATATATATATATATATACACTAGTGTTCTGTCCTCTACATCATTCACTTATAGCTATGTCTTCTTGTTGAATCTTTTGAACTAAGTGAATGTGATCGGACCCTAACCTCTCTATGCTTTCTATCTCAAACTCTATCTCTCCAAATCATATGCATTCTATTGAAACTGTCGAATGTCTTCTCTGCGTCCTTGTCAGCAGAAGATACAGAGACAACCATTAAGTCCGTTTTCAATGCTCATTCCTTCACCCGAAACCCGGAGAAGTGGGAACGACCACCCGACAATCCAGGCATGCATGGGACGTGGAACAACCCCCGATATTCTGCATGATGGCCACGTGTTCCTCAGATGTGAATCGCCAGGGGCACCTGTGTAATAACGCGGTGCCGTCCCTGTACCTATAAATACACACCTCACAGCAGTCATTATCTCTTCTTCCACTCTCGCACGAACCCTAGCGCCACCGCTAGCCCTCAACGACGCCGGCGACGAAGCGCTTCGCTGCCACAACCTCTCCGACGCCGTCTTCACGCCGACCACGGACATCGTCTTCTCCACCGTCGCCGTAGGTGTCCTCCGTCGCCAAGTTATGGCACGGACGATTGAACTGCTCGGCCTCCTCTTCCACTTCGTCTAGCAGTTCTTCGTGTGGTAAATAAAACTTCCTTTTTACGGCCCCTTTGATCCTATAGCTTTATCACTTTCTACCACAAGCAGTTTCTATTCACACAAGTTGGATCTCTTTCATACTGCATCTCATAACATGCCTAGTATATTCACTTATGCTTCACAAAGTAGTTAGATTCCTCACTTGTACTGATCCGTGGATTCGTACAAATCTGGAACCAACTCCTTATCTATGAGTGAATATCTTCGCACGATGAGGTCAATGTCTTCTAAACTGATTTATCTTCAAAATCTTCTAAGAATGCATATGACCTCTTCCCCTTCCCTCGCACCTTAATGCTGTCACAGGTACATGTCCGTGGGAGAATCCCTTGGTTCTCATAGTCTGCATTCATTTGCAGAATTCTTACAGCATCACATAAATTCTCCCGAAGCCAGTTCCTGTTTGTCCAGCAAGCGAAAACCTTTGAAGCCTTTGAACGTATTGAAGCCTTTCAGTTTAAAGTTCATGGCTTCAGAGAAATCAGCAAGGAAGGGTGGCAGAAAGCGTCGAGGAGAAACATCAAGAGATCTGCCCGATGACCTCTCAGAGCTGTAAAAGACAGATCCTGAAGAGGATTACAATCAGCGCAAGACACGAATCCAATGGATTCGACGCTATTGGGCAGAACAGTGGTTCAAGTACAGATTTGTGACCAAGGAATATGTTGAAAAGAATGCCATCAAGCGACCATGGGGAGACATCCTGTACAAAAATCATCAACCCAGGACCAGAGATGAAGCCATTGAACAAGGCTTCTATCCCTGCATGGTCTGTGGACCACAGCCTGCGGATGCTGACCCACCGTCCCTGCTATGGTGTCATGACGACAATCTGTTTAAGCGCAACTTCCAGTTTGCCCAGAACTCAGCGAAGCAGAACAAGAAGACTTTGGGTTTAGATTTCAACCCTGGTCCCTCTGCTCCCCGTGCCGATGGAACACGCGAAGCTAAACCCAATCTTCTTGGGCCCTTCTACAACCTTGAAGGTCTCATCACTCACATCGTGGTTCAAGGGACAGCCGTGAATGAGCCTGCAGATGACGCTGAATCAGATGAAGCGCCTGCAGCGCCGAAGCCAAAGAAGCTGAAGCAGCCAAAAGCTTCAAAGCTGGCTTCTGCACCAAAAATCTCACGGGCGAAGCCACTGGCAACTGCACCTCCTGAAGACAGTGTGCAGTCTGAAGATTTGTCACGCATCTCCAAGCCCTAGAAGGTCAAGATGCCTCTGCCACACACCTGCCAAGAGCTAACAGTTGCTGGCATTCTGCGCAACGATGCCATTGATCTGTCAAGTGATGAAGATCTTGCAGATGACGCTCTTGAGCAACTCATCAAGAGCAAAGAAGAAGCCGAAATCTTCAATGATCTGCCTCTCTTTGACGTAACAATCATCCACAACTTCATTGATGAGTGGTTTGACACGCCAAACATCAGCTTCGAAGATCTGCAACTACCCATTGGCCTCAGTGTCGCCTTCCATGGCGCCATTGCTTCAGAGCTAGCTCTCGCTCAGCGCATCGTCGAACTGAAGCAAAAGATTGACTATGAAAAGGCTCAGTTCAAGAAGCATATGGCCAAGCTCAGCGTGCAAGAGGTGAAAAACTTCAAGATTATGCTGCACGAGCTGAAAGAAGCCTTTCTCAAGAAATGCGCAGAAGCTCAGGGTTCTCGGGAGCGCATGAAGAGCCTGGCTGACAAGTGTGTGCAAGGCTACGACGAAGCTGAGAAGCGCAAGGCCCTTGGGCGTCCAGGCATTGATCCCAGGATGGCTGCTAAGCAGAAGAAGAAGCCAATTGTGGCCGAACCTCTCGCACCAAGGCAGGAAGCAGATCCCATTGTCTTCCCAACCAGCATGACTGGCTCGAAGCCAAAAGCCCGGTCAACCGCTTCAGAGCTGAAGAAGATGAGGACTGCTGAGGCTGAAGGCAGGAAGAGGAAACATCCTGAAGCCTCTCCTACTGCCCCCTCCAAGAAGAAGAGGAAGACCAAGAAAGAACGGGTTGCTCCCATAGAGCCTTTGATTGTTGATTCCAATTGTTCGTCGTGACGCTGAACGCCAACTGACAATCCATGAGCCTGCTTTGACAGAGGCTCATGAAGCTGAAGACTTTCCAGCAGCTGATCCCATCGCTGCTGAAGACATTGGTCACCATGACCATGTTGAAGATGATGCAGTCCTTCCTCAGCTAGAACACCAACAAGTATCATCACCTGTGCTAATGCACAGCGAACTCATCAGCATTGGTCGTCCTCTGACGCCAATTGCTCAGGATGCTTCATGCGCTGATCGCCCACAAGAGGAAGAAGACTTTGAGGCCCAGCCAACTCCAACTACACAGGCATCGCCTGCGTTGCGCAGGCTTCGCCAAGGACCAAGGCCTCCAGTCTCTGCATCTGAAGCTGAAGCTGATGAAGACATTCCGGCTGCATCAGCCGATGAAGAAGAAGTCCCACAAGCTGCTACTCCCCTGTCCCACCAAGAAGAGGTTCTCGAGGAGAACGTGATTGTGACCGACCCTCCAGCTCATCAAGTGGAGGTTGAAAATCTTGAGGCTGCCACCACCAACACTAATGAAGCCACTGATGTTGTCATGGCTGAAGCTAATGTGGAGCCCTCACCAACAAAAGCACCAGAAGTCAGCGAAACCACTGATCCCACTGCTTCTGTTCCTGCGCTTGCTGCTGGTCCTCAGTTCGACTATCATGTTGAGCACATGCCTCGGGTACAGAAGCCAATCCCAAGATTGCCCAGGTTCCCAGGTCCTGCATTAGCACCTGGATCCTTCAATATCAATGCCTTCAGAGCAGACAACACATTCTTGAATAGCTCCAGGAACCCCCCCTCAAGGGAAAGAATATCATCTGATCGGTTCTGGAGCTATCTGCAGCGAAGCTATTACTCCTGCATTCTATACAATCAAGGTCACATCTTCCCACACAAGCGTCTTGACATTGAAGCAATAGCTGGTCTGCCCTGTCTGGAAGAGGCTCTGGATTGCTTGCTGCCGTTCGTCACTGACCAAGAGCATTGGAATGAAGAGTTGCTGCTCCAATTCTATGCCACACTTCACATCCGCGGGTATAACAGAGATCTGAAGACTTGGATCCTGGAGTGGATGACAGGAAATGTTCATCACGAAGCCAAAGCATTTGACATCATTGAGCTCACTGGTCTACCCACTCCCGGCGATCTCTACGAATCTGGCTGTCAACTTCACACTGAAGCTGTGGAGAACATCTTTCAGAAGCCTGAACCTAACATGAGTCAGATGCTCAGTATGATGAAGCCACTGCCCCAAGATGCTGCATATCCCAAAGAGTTCTTTGTTGAAGACCTTGAGTATCTGCCAAGGACTATTTATCACATCATAAGGCGAACTCTCTGGCCCATCAAAGGACTCTCTCCACATGCCAAGATGGAAGGTGCAATGAAGACTTTGGTCTTCTATATTCTTCATGGCAAATGCTTCAATGCACAGGACTTCTTCATTCGCCAACTTGCTGCATCAGGCTCTGATCTTTTTGGCTTGAAGTTCTACGCCCCATGGATAATGCGGCTGATCAAACTTCACTTCGCTATCTCATATCAGCCATCTGCTTGCAATCATCGGATTATTCTGCCTGATGTGGATATGTCTATTGAAGCCATCTATCCTGAGCCTGCCAAGGAACCTCTAAGTCTTCAGAATGCGGAGCATCAAAGTTTTTCTCAGAACATTGAAGCAGTTGAAGCAGTCACTCGTGTGTATCCTTTGGCTGGCACTACACGTGCACCGCATCCTGCTCTCACTGAAGCCACTGATAGTACAACTGCCCCACGACCCAAGAAGTGCACTCGTGTTCTCAATGACCGAGAGCTTCTTGTGGCTCTTCATCAGAAACAGGATAGGCATCATGACTGGCTGAAGCGTCAAATGCAAAGCCTCTTGGTGGATGTTAATCGCATTCGCAATCTTGCCACCAAGAATGCCTTTGTTGCCCATGAAACCTCTCGACGCACATGGAAAGGGCTGACGCTGATGTGCTCTGAAGATGATCTTCAAGAGGATGGCTTCTCTGAGCGCTTCAAGTTTGACTCCACACTTCCTCGAAGGGCAATGCTGCGACGAACTCCATCTCTTGAAGACTCTGAGTTCTCTTCCTCTGCTGAATGCCAGAGTGATCGAGGATGAAGACGATGCTACTTCACCACCACCTCCTTCAGCACGCTTCGACACTGCTCCAAGTTCTTCTGCACCGCCGAACACCACCGACGACCCTGCTGCTTCACCTACTCTTCATGGGAACGAGTAGATGCTCTATGTCTTCAAACCTTTTTGGTCCTTACTGACAAAAGGGGGAGAAGCATATGAGTTTGATAGTCTTCAAACGGGTCCATATGGGCGGGTGCTTCATATTTTGCTTCGTGTTTACAACTCTCGTTTTGATACATTTGGTTCTTTAAGTTGTAACACTTAAACTCGATGGTCGTCTGCTACTTATTTTCCATTTTGTGATGCGATGATAAATTCCGCATGTGCGACGATAAATTCTGCACTTAGATAATTTTGCAGACGTCCATTTTCCATTATGCATGTCATTATCTTCACATACCTTCACATGCATAGTGGATTGTCATCATAAGTTGAAGAGGATCTCCACGAGCACAACCTGCCATGTGCATTTGCATTCCAAAAGCAAATTACTTATATGCACATCTTCAGGGGGAGCCCTTACAACTTATGAAGACAATTCCTTATCCTTTACAATTTCACATATTATATTCCCTGTTGAAAACTTCAACTAGTTTGTCATCAATCACCAAAAAGGGGGAGATTGTAAGTGCATCTAGTGCCACCCCTAGTTGGTTTTGGAGTATTGACGACAAACCTAGTTGAGGGACTAATGTGTTTGTGAGAATTGCAGGATAACACAGGTAGAAGTCCCTCATTGACTCGGTTTTCCTACCAGAGATGACCCCTAAAAATGTATGAAGACATTGATGTCAAAGGTGGTATATGAAGATATTCACATTAAAGACTATGACCAGAGAAGACATCGCATGATGCCTATGGATCTCGGAGACTTAGATCTTTCGTAGTTCTTTTTCTTCTTTGTTGAGTCATAGGAACCACCGTACTGTTAAGTGGGGTCCAAGAGAACTAGTCAGAATGACTGAAGTGATGCTTAACCAAAACCTATGTCTTCGAGTGAAGACTATGAGAGCGAATCTTGTCCAGAGTCGGACAAGTCAGCTTTGCTTGTAGCCCAAGTAAAGTTGTCGTGTGAGTTTGAAATCTGACCGTTGGAACACGTGTCAGTTCCTTAGTGACCCAGGGTCATTTCGGACAAATCAGGTCGGGTTGCCTAGTGTCTATAAATAGCCCACCCCCTACAACCATAAATGTTTGGCTGCTCAGAGTTAGAGTATGGCTTTTGTCGTTTGAGAGCAACCCACCTCGAAGCCTTTGAGAGAGAATTCCTTGCGAGGATAAAGCCCTAACCACCCAAAGCCAAAGAGAATTAGGCATCACTTAAGTCTTCTTGTCTGTTTGATCTAAAGACTTATTACACTTGAGGACTGTGAATCCTCCAGCCGGTTAGGCGTCGCATTTTGAGCATCCAAGAGACATTGTGGATTGCCGGTGAACGAAGTCTGTGAAGGTTTGGGAGTCTACCTTGAAGACTTACCAGAGTGATTGGGCGAGGTCTGTGTGACCTTGGCTCACGGGGAATACGGTGAGGACTGGGTGTCCTGAGCTGCATGTTCAGGATTGGGTGTCCGGGACTGTGTGTCCTTAGGTTTAAATACCTAGCCGCCCTAACCACACGTACAGTTGTCACAGCAACTAGAACTGGTCCAACAAATCATTGTCTTCAACAAGTCACTGGTTTCATCCTTCCCTTCTCTTTACGTATTGTTACTCCTTGTGAAATCATTGTATGATTGCACTATCTTTTATCTTCACTGAGTGACTGCGTGTTCTTTTTGGCTTCATAATATCTTCCTACCTGATCCTTACTACATTGCTGCTATTAGTCATTATGCTTTCACTCCATTGAATACTTGACTATGGCTTGCCTAGTGTAGTCTACCTTCTGCTGTAGGGTAATAGGTTTATTTCTATCGTTTTTCTTCATAACTTCCACGTTTTGAAGACTTTCATAAAAATCGCCTATTCACCCCCCCTCTAGTCGATATAACGCACTTTCAGGCCCATGTAAAACTCTATCTCTCCCCCTCGCTCTCTCTCCATCTCACACGCACACACACACAATAGCATGCCTAGCTAGCCAAGTATGATGGTCTCTCACTCAATTGTAGGCACACACAGTCCCTCCTATATGTATATGACTAGCTAATCTTAGTCTCAATCACAAACATGTGCATCTTTCTCTCGGGGCATCTTTCTATCACGCACGCACTCCTTCGATCTCCGACCCATATAGTCCCCTCATGATCTCGACGGGATCTCTCTATCACAAACACACCCTCTCCCCCTCCTCATGTGTTCATGCCATCCATGTGTCCCTCTCGACCTTTGTTCCTTGTTGGCCACACCTCTATTGGACATGTGCTACAGGGGTGTCTCTCTCCGTTGCAAACAATCACACACTAGCTATCTTCGTGTATCTCCTCGCCTCGCTTTTCCATCTCGGAGATGCATGCTGATATGTTCGCATAAGAAACGAAAAACCAGACACTCTCTCTCTAATTTATCGTTTGTTGTCACTTTCTCTTTCACACACATACTCTTTTTGCACACTTACTCATTCTCCTTCACACGCACTTGATCTGTCTCGACTGAGGCACTCTCCTCGGTCCATAGCATATAGATTTATTGAAAAGTCAAACATCACAAAGTTTGACCATGTACGTGGAGAAAAAGAATTACCTCTAGTACGGCAAACATATGCCATTAGATTCACCATTAGATGTAGTTTTGTATGATATAAATAACATTTGCGTAAACCTGATCAAAGTTTCCAAAGTTTGACTTCTAAAAAAATTACATGCACTGCATTATCGAGCGGATGGAATATCTCTTTCCCCCTCTCAGCTATCTGACGCACCACTCAGCCTTATCGGGGCTCCTCAATCTCTCTCAAACTTTATTGGTCAGTTTGGTTCGTGACCTAACCCTCATGCCTTGATGGCCGGTACTGCCTGGTGTGGACGTGAGATGTAAAATATTTCTGTCTGGCCAGGCTTGTGTGGTGCTGAAGCATTTGGTTCATGCTTGGGCCAGGCAAAGCATCAACGTCCCATCAATCAATCCATGCATCAATTATTTTATGCTAATATCCATCCATGTTGCTGTTAGCCTCATGGCCACACGACCAGGCACGACCAGGCGTTCGAAATCGGTCGCCTGGGCCAGGCTACTTGCAGTGTCTGGAGTTTAGCCAGGCTCCAGGCGGGCTTTCTTTTTCACAGGGTAGCAACCAAACAAGCGTGCATGAAATCCAGCCACAACCCCAGGCCAGGCAAAAGATGCTCAGGACGCAAGACAAACTGGCCTTATATCTCCCTGGTTCACACATACACATGTCTCGCTCGCGCTATACATATAGACCCATCCAACACTCTCCGCCCTTGTTCTCTCTCCATGTGACACGCACCGCCGTAAGTACCATAATCCATCAATCCATCATAGGCGCAAGCACTCCCCCCCTCCTAAGTATGATTATCTCTTACTAGCCAATAGGAACACACGTATTGTCTCCTTCCATCCATACGTCTATATCAATATCTCTCGGGGCATCTTCTATCGCACACACACCTTGTCACTCGATCTCCCACCCATGTAGTCCCATCACGATCTCCATGGGATCTCTCTATGACAAACATACACTCTCTCCTCCCCATGTCTGCATTTTCTCTGTACGTCTCTCTCGACCTCTCTCCCTTATTTGTCAGACCCCTCTTGGCCACGTGCTAGCTTAGGGGTCTTGCTCTCTCGGTTCCAAACAACCACACACTATCTCCTCACCTTGCCTCCGTTGTCGAAGATGCATGTGTGATATGTTTTCATAAGACACACACGCTTTTTCTCTACTTTTACCGTGTGTTGTCCATGTCTCTTTCACACACGCACACACACTTTTTTCACTCACTCTCTCTCTCTTGTTAGGGACTCTGTCACGTCCATAAGCATATGGATGTTTTGAGAAGTCAAACTCAGAAACGTTTGACTAGGTATATGTGGAGAAAAACATTTACATCTGGAACGATCATTAGATTCATCACAACATGTACTTACTTCATACTATCATTTATCTTTGATATTGGAGATATAAGTAATTTCTTTATAAAATTGGTCAAAGTTTCAAAAGTTTGACTTAAAAAATGTTGGAACTACATTATCGAACGGAGGGAGTAGCTCTTTCTCTCTCTCTCTCTCTCTCTCTCTCTCTCTCTGCTATCTCTCACGGGCCTCCCCTCTCACTCGAACTCTCTATACCGACGGATTATATGATCACTGTGTCAGCGTATAGCTCCGTATATTGTTTAGTTGACCGGTCAACCAATCCACATGTTGCCTTGTCAGCTCGTGTTCTGTATCTTCGTGTGCTGGCCCATGTGGCAGTGGGTGAAAATAAGTAAACTAGAGGCCCATCTGACACGCGGTGAAGTAAACAAAGTTGAAACCACTTGGGGTAGCACCCCGCACGCTAGTAAATTGAGGGCGCATTGAGGACAAACTTCTTGCGCGCGAAGGACGCACTCGGACACAATTCACCACTGCACGGCAGCATGCATAGAAGGACGCACTCGCGCACACCCAGCACACAACACACACCAGCACACGTGTACACATCTAGGAGTAGAAGGCCGTTGAAAAATCTGGCACGATGGCCGCTGCCGGAGCCGTCCACCCCCAATCTTGGTGTTCCATGCAATGCACGGGCATCTACGCACGGGAAATTATGTCGAACAGGGCTAGTTGTAAGCAAGCTAGCTCTACAGCCATCATGATAGTGACTGCAGATGGTGAGGCTGACTATGGTATGCCGAACATGGCGCCTATACTCAGGTGTCATCTCTGGCGCAGGGTCATGTCACTTCACTATGAGGAGCAGCACGTAATAATTTGACCAACGGGTAGTACAGTGCTAGTACTCCTACTACTACATTGGTTGTACTACTACTAGTATTAGTAGCACCACCGTCTGGATCTAGGAGTACTACCACTTCCACCGGCACCGAGGAACGTCTCCAGGTAGTATTGCTTGAGGCCGCCAGGGCGAGGGGCCGCTTGGATGACAGCTTCGTCTCCTTGTTCGACGAGGTCCTCGTCAGTTTCCTCGACAAGTTCACCGTCGTCAAAAGCTTGCGGACGACTTTGACGTAAGCCTCCAGCCGATGCGCCCAGGCTCTACGATGCCCGCCACCCTCAACAGCCACTATGGTAACAACCTCTTCGACGCATTGGTGGCCCTGCAACTGCCCGCCGTCGCGCCGGAGAATGTCCACCTCGAGGTCGCGCTCACCGCGCAGCGCCTAGCGCAACAAGACACCATCGACATAATCACCCACGTCTACGCGCAAATCGTCCACAAGGACTACTACATGCAAGAGGAGGACGATAGGACGCTGGCCTTCTTGGAGCGCAGGGCGACCTTGGACAACACTGTTCAGAAGCACGTTGAGCTCGCCGCCAACGCCGCTGCTCCTCACACGTCGGTTGGTGACCTGGCGCACTAGGGCGTGCGGATGTCGTTGAACGTTGATGGATCCGTATGTATTTTTATCTTTCCGTCAAATCCATGTAGTAGTATATGATACTACAGTAATCATCTGACCTTTCGCATCAACTTCATAATTTTCGTACGTACACCATGCATGAACGGCGCCAGAACCAAACTTCTCATTACTCTAGGCAAAACCGTTATTTTCTATCTATCGGTCGCGCCATGGAGCATAACCAAATTTTACAAGTTATGAGTTCAAAAGGAAAAGCCTGTCGTGTTCGCGTCGCACCCCCACATAGTTGGTCCGGCACGCCGCTCAAGCGGGAATGCGTGCGGTGTTGCATTTTCACCTACAAGCGGGACCGCAGTTGAGCAAACCGACTATCGGCAAACCCCCACCCCGCCCACCGTGCGATGGCTGAGAAAACAGGAGGGAGAAGAGATGGCTGTAGCATGGACTCCAAGAAAATTGGTCTCGAATGGGACTCGTGTGGGTGGCGTGTGCCGTACTAATAGACATGAATGGTACTGAGTTATGGCCCATGCCACCCCACTATATCGAGCCTATATCGAGGTACGTAGAACAAATTTCCTGTAGTCCATGCTTAGCCCTCCTCTATCTCACTTCTCAGCCAGCCAGCGGACGCGCAGAGCCCATCGTCTGTTTGCTCACATGCGGCCCCACATGTCAGTGAAAACGCAAGAGGACCCACTGAACCTGCACATCTTTCACCTCGACGTGCTGGTGATGAAAAACAAATCCAATAAAGATCTTCGGTGGCCGCTTTTGGAGTTACTCAAGAGTAGTAAGATTCTATTTACAGTTTAACCCAAGATGCACATCTTGTGGCTTCAACTACCACTCTATTTTCTTTCATGACACGACCTGGATGCTGGATGTCCCACCTGTCAGCAAAAGGAGGAAGAACCTAACCAAATATTCGGTTCTGCTCTTGGATTAGACTAGTTGTGCTAACTTAAAAATTTTATTGTGTACTCCCTCCGTTCCAAAATACTTGACTTCCATTTGTCCAAAAATGGATGTACCTATATACTAAGACATGTCGAGATACATATATATTTTGACAAATAGAAGGCATGTATTGTGCAACGGAGGGAGTAGAATGGATGCAAGTTTTTGTATTGGGAAGAAGAGTACATCCATATATTGATAGAGCGCAATTTAGTAGATGTTCTATCACTTTTAGCTAGCACAGACGCAAGATCGAGCCTCCGCAGATCAACAATGAATGCATCGAGAAGGCACTAATCCAACTTACAGGAGTAGTAAAATGTATTCTTGTGGTTCTTGTTTTCTTTGGTCTTGCTTTTCTAGTCAAAATTATCGTTGGAGTCCATGCAAAACGGAGGTGCGTTTGGGGTCGTGCGTTGGAGTTGGCCTTACAAGTGGGACCGCAGTTAAGGAAACCGACTATCGGCAAACCCCCACCTCGCCCGCCGCGCGATGGCCGGCGTTAGAGAAACAACAAGGTTGCAGAGATTGCTCTAGCACGGACTCCAAGAAATAATATGGTGTCAGATGGATGTCGTGGTGGTGGCGTGTGCCGTACTCCTGGATGTGAATGCTTGTTCTGGCCCATGCCACCCTACTACTCCCTACTACTTACTCCTACTATATAGTACTAGTATCGAGGATTCGAGGTGCTGGTTATTTACAGCGAACACATTAACATATGGCTACAGTAAAAACACCCGCCCGACGCGCGAAGCATCTAAAGCTAGTACAAATAGTGTACTACTATTGTTGATTGGCCTCATCCGATAACCTGTTGCAATGCACGTACAATTATGTGTTCGGAAAATATTTTTTTGCCCGTCGCACCACTCACTCAGAGAAGCGACTCAAAAGCCATTCATAAATTTAGTAAGTTTATCACACTCATATCATTTTATTACATACAACAGGTCATCAACCCACATCCACAACGAGGATACATTATAAATACTAAAGTTTTCACCACACAACAAATAACAAGCAATGAAATGAACTTCAACTCAACCATTCGTCGGCGTTGGAAACGCTTGCTTTGAACCACAAGTGATTCTCTGGGACGGGCCATCGATTGTTGATCTGGAAACCAACGCATGACTGATCATCCAGGCTGAAGCGGCCTACTATATCCCTACCAAGGTAGGGAACCACACAAATGTCCGAGGTATAGACACAGTTGCTTCTCATAAATGTGTCAACAACAGTTGGATTGCCTTTCACCATCATCGGATAGTTTTGTCTAAGGAAGAGCGAGTTTTCTCCAAGACTATCAATTCTGTACCAGGGAGAAGGAGTTGGCGGTAGCACACTAGTATCCATCCCGAATACCATGCAACAGGTGTTGGAATAGGTCCGGAGAGTGCGACCATGGGAGACACCTGCTTCCTTACCAGTAACATCATCAGTGGGCTGTATAGACACAAGAAGAGGTGATCCATCGGAATTAGTTGCCAGGCGCCACAGAGTATATGGGCGCTGCTCGTCCTCATGCTCGTGATCATCACCATCGTCATCTCCCCCTTGGTTATAAAAATTTTCAAGTATAGGTGGTGGGATGTTCACAGGACCTTGGAAACACAAGAAGAAGGTTAATTAGTAAAGGGAAACTTGCTAACCCGCATGCATGTGGATGAAACAATTATAATTACGGTGGAAGACAAACGTACCAAAACTATGAGGATGCCATGCAAAAGCAGTGCCACAAGTGGTGGCAGCAAACACAAGGCGCTCGTATTGAATTGCATCACAGTACTCATCCGTGTACAGAAACTAATTTTTGAGCAATATCCATCGAGTGAAACCATCA
Source organism: Triticum urartu (assembly GCF_056163025.1). Classification (NCBI taxonomy): domain Eukaryota; kingdom Viridiplantae; phylum Streptophyta; class Magnoliopsida; order Poales; family Poaceae; genus Triticum; species Triticum urartu. Next base: position 538,066,501 of record NC_141876.1, read on the forward strand.
AGGAAGGCAACAAGCTTGTCGAAGATAGCAACAACATCATAGTCGCTGTAATTCCAAGAGCGGTTGGGAACTCGACAAATTGCTATCTTCCGTAGAATATAGTCACCATGATCGTATTCTCAAAAATCATGTGCTGAGATTACCGGTGTGCTCAACCTCTGGGCAGTGTGCTGAGATTTTTGGAAGTGGAACCCGGTGACGAGTGTACACATTCACAAGTTCCCACTCGCAGTTGGACCCAATGTAAACAACCCAATCTCCATTTGCGCCCGCCCAAGCCTTGCCCTCAAGTGATGGCATCTTAACATCATACGTATCATTATCAAGCGGCATCAACTTGCACAGGGCGAGGCCTCCGTCGTGCCAGCGCCAGTCATCATCAGGGTCACGGCGAAGAAGATACGGGAGATAAAACCGCTCCTTGACTCTTGGGTTCTTTGTAATGATGTTATTAGTTGAGACGAGAATGGGCTTGAACGAACCTTCCATGCTAGCCGAGGTGATGATGTTGCACCGATCAATGAGTTCCTCCACCACGTCATCTTTCAGATCGGGGCAAGAATAACGGGGTCATTTTCAGCCTGTTCCCTCCATGGAGAAGACGATCGAACAATGGCAGAAGAAAGGGTGAAGGGCTGGAGGAAAATGGAGGAGGGAGAGGAAGAGCGTGCGATAGCAGTTCCAAATCGAGAGGGAAAGGCGAAGAGTCGGTGGACGGTTGCGAGTTTGCCACGGTTCACGAAGAGGCGCCCCGGCCTACACGTCCGTTCGGAAATACTCCTACTACTCGCCGTCGTCTCACTGATATGTTGGAAAGGGACCATATGTCAATGAAACATGGTGTGTAATTTCTCGTGCAAAATGCGATCTGGCCGCGTTGGCCCGAGGTTCCGCATTAGTTATCGACCTTTATTTTTTTAATGGCGTGCCGATCAGTTTTGAAGCACGACTAACTCGTACTTTATGCAGAGAAAATATAAACTACTCTACCACTACTCCACCTCCAGTACTAGTAGTATAAAAAGATATATAGGCTAGAGCTTGAGCGATTTCATGCTAAGGGCTTCCCACTTGCTTCTCACACTACCACCCTCTCTCCAGATCTAAAAAAGACGGCCCCTCTCTCCCTCCTCACCGGTGGTCACAGATCCGTCGGGGAAGAAAAGGACATGCAGCGTTGACGCACTCGTCGTCGGCGAGCGAGGTCATGCACTGACGACAAGGCCGTCCTCTCAGACCTAGCGCCCGCGCGGGATGGCCTACGTCCCCAAGCTTGCTGCCGTAGTGTGTGCGGAGGACGACGACCACGAGCGAAGCCACATCCCGCTGACCCTCAGGTATGCTACCTCTTTTTGAACCATAACCTTGTTCTATTGCCCCATCTGCCACGTCGTTGCATGTGGATCTTTTTCCACTCCACCATCTTCCCAATTTGCTATCCTCTGCTCTGCTGGCCACGCATACGAAAACCATAATTTGCACTATTAAAGGAAACCCTACTTCATGCAGACTAATCCATGTCTAGGTTGAATAAGGAAAGGAAGGGAGACTGTACTGTCCAAGAGAGTTGGCATCAAACGCGCATCTAGGTTGAAAAGGGGAAAATCGGTAGCTAAGGAACGAGTCTCGTGTCTCTTGGTTGAAGAAGGGTAGAAAGGCATGACAACAAGATAGAGAATGACCAGGTCGATCGGTTTTTTGTCCTCGCATAGGAAAAAGGTGGCTAAAGAGAGCAAAAATGGGACGTAATCCACATATGCTGCCTGGATATTTGTTGCTCTGGGCAACCATACCTCCCTCACCACTCTGCGTCCGTGGAGGTACATCGTACTGGTGCACCCACTGTCCGAATGGGCCTCCCATGCTCTTATTGCCACTTTTTTTGCTATTAGTATAACGCCAGCAGTCAAGTCAAGCAATGCTACTGCTAAAGTGATGCCACATTTAACTAATGCCGCTCTCAGTCTAATGCCACTGATAAATTTAAGCAATGCCAGCAGTCTAAGGCATTCTAATGCTGTTGCACAGCCAGTATACCAACGATGAAACTTGTTACTACCTTCAGATTTTTGCACTGTTAATGCTTATAGATTACATACCTCACTTTCATGAGATAAGTTAATTTTTTTGTACAGTGTCACCAAAATGCCAAAGCACTGATGTCATTTTATTTTGGTTAAATTGCACAGACAATTATGAAGACAAGAGGAAAGGTCTAGAGTGGGCACCTCCTCCTCCGGCTGTTTTCTTGATTCGTTCGATAAAGTTTTTATGTTTGATTGATTATCAAGATTGGGATAGCAATTTTTAAGGTCCCCTCGAGTTCGAAATGATATTTACCTTGGAGGTACATGGTTTGCAATTTTTTTTATACTGTCATTAGTTAATAATGCTAGTTACCTTCAGACTTTTGTATTTGGTTTAATGCTCATGCAGAGCTAGTATACCAATGCTGAAACTTGTTACCTTTACATTTTGTATTGTTAATTCTTATAGAAACCTTCCAGTGCTAGAGTTTATTGAAATCTGTTAAGTAAAACCATTGTACTGTACCCTGTAATAAACTACCTACTCTACTGTTGCACTAGCCACTGGATTAGTGTATATTTGTAGTATTCGAATGGTGTTGCATTAGCGTATGGACATAAATAAAGTGTGGCAAGCTTTCCCAGATATGTGCTCAAGAAAACTACTACCTGTTTTTCTAAATACTAGATGTTTGGGTACTATAAATTGAACCGCGAAAACTCCTTATATTAAGGAACAAAGGGTGTAGAGTTCACTCAAATTATCCCGGTAAAGCTAGTCACACCTTTGTTAAAATTAATGTTCATTATGTTATCGGAGGAGGTCTGTATGTTTGTCTCTAATGCCTGTCGACTACATACCTGACATCATGATGTAATGTTAAGTCATTTCCTTTTGTACAGTGTCACTGAATTGTCAAGGCGGTGATGGCATTTTATTTTAGTAGAACTGCACAAAATTTGCTTAAAAGAAGAGGAAAGGTCAGGAATGGCTCAGTTTTTCAGAAAAAACTATGTATGCCATCCTGACATCAGCCGCTGTTGCTTTATTTATTCCTTCAAACAGGTTGTTAGAAACAGTCTTGCTACCTTTTCCCATTATGAAATTGGAATACTTATATTTGTGAGTCTATGCTTCAACTAGTGCCACTTTTAGAGTAATCACACTTTCAATATCTATGCAAACAGGGATGGTCGATTTTAGTGGAACTACACAAAAAGTCCAATTGGTTCAACATTAGGAGCATGTTTTTTCCAAACCTTTATATCCAATTGGTGGCACTATGAGCTGTTCATTACGAAGGTACATGGTTTTCTACTATCTTGCTACTCTTTTTGTACTATCATTAGATAGTAATACTAGTGGTTTTCATGTGAATTTATTGGCAGGGTGGAACTACATTGGAGGTGCAGTACAGGATTCAATGATTGGATGCTCAATTTCGGCTGTATTGATTTCACCTCTTCCATCACTGCGAACATGGATATCCTTGGTCTGATGAAGAATAGGTGCTATATTTCTGCTCTGAACCAGCAAATCAATTCAATATGAAATTGTCCAGGGCAAAACATAACTATATCAGATTGTCCAGTGCAGAATATGACAGATGCTAAGCGGAAGAGACATGTTTAAACCGAAAATACAAGGTGTCGTATATGTTTACCAGCTGCTTGATATTTGTGCAGACAAAGATGCCTGCCCATTGCTATTTGGCAAACAAACAAAGTGTCCGCAATTTTGGTTGAACTGCACAAGAGAATAGTATAGTCACTGCATGCAGTGCCATTTGAAAATAGACACAGAAAGATTGGATAGTCACTTCATGGACTGCAGAAAAGTACTACTGTACTATTTATTGGCCAACACTAGGTGCTTCATTGCTTTGGTCTGATTATACAATGGGCATCATTTTGCCAAAGTTAAAGTTTGTATTCCAAAAATAGTCTCGCGGTGTGATTGAGAGAAGACCAAATCATATTGCAGTGGATGTTCCTCCATCATGTGTGGTTCATTCTCATGGTTCTAGCTGTTGGTGAAACCACTTACGTTTGCAAGTGGAATTGTAGACTTCACAAAAAAAATCGTCTTTCAGTCTGTACTGAATGTTGGCCAAGAGAAGCATCCATGTTAGTAGGAAGAACATATGTTTTTTCTAGATCTCTGCTTTTGGAGCTACATATTTGTATATGACCTGTTATTGTATATCTTAATATTTTGTTGTTGATTTGTTATTGTATATCTTAATATTTTTGTATATAAACTTGGTCAAAGTTTGTAAAGCTTGACTTTGACCAAAGCTAATATGCAAACTAAATAAAAACGGAGGGAGTACCTCCTTTCCGGTTTGCAGGGCTTAATTCAAACCTCTCACCAACCAAGGTACTTCCTCCGTCCAGGCTTAATTAGTCCCGTGAGCAAAGCAGCAAGACCAAGGCATGGCAATAATTAACGGCATGCGGAAGTTTAAGCCTGATTAATTCCAGCGATTTAAGTGGCTGCATGAGTGCCCTCGGCTGCGACTCGTTGCATGCTTCTTCGCGTACTGCCTGCGAGCGATTCTGAGTGCCTGCATGCAGCCGGCCGTAATTAAGGCAGCTAACTGATGTGAAAAAAGATACGCTTTAAATCCGTGGAATCATTATTAACAAAGAGGGAGATGATTCGAGTGCACTCATTTGACCGCCATGCCGGCGTGCGACCCAGACGGGACGTGACGGCACAGTCATAATTTCAGTTTCTCTAGTTTTCCATGGCAAGCTGGCGCGCTAAGCCATTATGCATTGAATTCCGATGACCATCGCGCTACCTTCCGCCTAGAAGTACTGTTTCCCGGCCTTCTCAGGTGCCACCGTGACCCAACTCGCCATATCCTCATAAGCCCCCACCAGCCCGACGTCGCTCGCCACGTCCGCCATGCCCCCGCCCGTCCGCGGTAGGTGACGCCGGAGGCGGTCACCGCCGGAACTAGTGTTCGGGTTTTCACTGGAAGGCAGACGGAGGGAGGAGGCATTCTATCTGTCTTTAGATGGCAATGCGGAGATCGAGGAGTTGTTGCAGCGCGACTGCATGGCGGAGGAGCAGGAGTTGTTGGAGCGCGACCGCCTGGCGGAGGAGCAGCGTATCACCGATTTGCGCCGCCAGCGGGACATGGAGCAGCAGCGCACCGACGCTCTGAGTCGCGAGCAGAGCACCCGCAATCGGGCCGACTAAGTGGAGGGCGGCGCCCGGCAAATAGCCCTGGAGGCTGTCGGGCACGCACGCGTTCGCGACACCAATTTTTACTACCAGCTCGTCAAGTGGGTTTCCCGCTTGGAAGCCGAAGCTTCGGTGGACCACGCCGGCATGGAAAGGGCCAACGCGCGCGAGCAACGCGCCCTATCGCACCTCTGGCAAGTCCGAGGCGAGGCGGAGGACGCTGGTGCCGGCGATTAGCATGGACAGCAGATGGTGGCCGGCATCGTCTAGTTAGCTAAGAGTAAGTTAGTACTTGTACGCTACTAGAGTGTTAGTGGGAGTAGATAGTTAACTTGGCTATGATGGTTGTCAACGTGGAAGTTCAGTACTCTATATGTGGATCAGACCTGTTACTTTGGTTTGAATGTTGAACTTTCTGTTTGAACGTATGGAATGGGCTGTTATTTTTTTAAATGGATTGTATTTGTCCTCCACGGTTTAGAGGCTGACTTGTGGGCCTAGCAAGTTGACGCGTACACAATTAGAAGATGATTATACATGGAGAGGATGACAGCACGGACCCACCAAGGTCACGGCAGTACGCAAGCAAGTGCCTCCTTATTTCAAGCCAATAAAAAAATGACTCCTCCTAGTGGATTTCTGACATCTGGGTCCCATGCCATTGTCAACATAGTCAATAAACGAGAGAATTGCACAACGAGCGGCTGACACCAGGGACCCAGCAGCTCGCCCAGTTATTTTTGTTTTGGGTTAATTTGCTAAATGCCACTCCAAATCTGGTGTATCCGAGAAATGCCACTGCAATTTCCAAACTTTGAAAAATTCCATTTCAGGCCATTTCTAGTGGCATTTGTCGAAGTCTGGAGTGGCGTTTTTCAAAGTTTGCAAACTGCAGTGGCGTTTTTCAAAGTTTGCAAAAATTGCAATGGTATTTTTCAAAGTTTGGAAATTGCAGTGGAATTTTTGTGAATCGCCATAATTGGAGTGGAATTTATATAATTTGTTTTTGAGACGGAAGCAGGGTGTCAACTGGGCTGTGCGGGACACTCTGGCCTGTCTAGACAGCCTTTTCTTTTATGTTTACCACAGACCAACCCAGTAGTTTTTTTTCTTTCTGAAAATGGCTAGCCCAGTTCTTTTGTGATTTGTCAAGTAAGTCGCTTTATCAGGCCTGTTGGGCTGTAAATCTTTCAAGACGAGAAGAGCTTCATTCGGCTGGCCGAGAAAATGGCCTATCAGTAATGAGAAATGGGTTGTACATTTTTAGAACACATCAAACCGGCAATTATTTTCAAATATCTTTTTTTCATTTCGAGATTTTAAATTGCATTGATTTTTATGCGTGGGCAATTTATTGGATTTTATATTGATATACATTTATTTTTAAAATCAGTCTGAATGTGACTCGAAATTTTGGGATTAAAAACTGTTCAGACCGCACCGACATATGCAAAATTTCGTATAATTTTTTAACCATGGCCACAATATGGGCTGTAATGCTAACATAAAGAATATGGGCTCCAAAAAAACCCGTAAGAATTAGCGAATGGGCTGTAAATTATTTGAAATAATGGCAGATGGGTTGGATGCTGTTTTCCACAGATTTGAGGCTTTCCACAGATGGCCTGTATACTGTTGGATGTCCATCCAATGGCCGTCGTGCTTCTTCAATATCTGCTCTTCCTGCTCCAGCCGCTCAAACAAGCGCCGGCGGGACTGCCTGCCCCCTCCTCCCCGCGGCCGGCTGTGCTGCCGCGCAGGCCTCACCGCCCCACCGTACTCCCATCGCTGGCCTAGCCATCCCTCTACTAACCCACACCTGTTGTTATTCTCCGGCGACGGCAGACGAACCAGTAAACCCTCGTACAGTCGGACTCCCCTCCGCGTGGGAAACAAAAACAACGGCCGAGTCTTCCCTGCCTCCGTTTCGTTCCCTTCCTAGGCCTCGCCGTCGTCCACCGCCCTGGTGCTCTCGGCGTGGCGTGGTCAGCGTGGTCAATGACCGACATGCATCTGAAGTGGACTGTACGTGGAGAGGCTGACAGCTGGGTCCATGGCCGCACGCAAGGAAATGTCTCCTTATTACGCGCAAAATAATAATTTCCTCCACCTGACATCTAGGACCCACCGAAACAGCCTCTGTATTTCGCGAAAGAAACGTTACTGCCGCTGACAGCTCGGACCCACCAGCTATATCTTCGCACGCAAGGAAGTGCCTCCTTATTACGAACAAAAAAATGAATACTCCCCCTGCTAGATGGGACCCATATAGTGGGCCTACTAAGTTAAAGGGGATGAAGGGCTTTATCAACTTAGTCAATATGCACGATTCTAGCTCGACTGACCGTACGATGTCCATCCAACGGCCGTAGTGCTTCTTCAACCTCTGGTCTTCTTGCTCCAGCCGCCCAAAGCAGCGCCGGTCGTGCTGCCTGCTCCTGCCTCCCATGGCCGGCTGTGCTGCCACGGAGGCCTCACCACCCCCATACTACTCTCACCGCTGGCTAGGGCATCCCTCCACCCCACTCACCCACACCCCCTGTTATTCAGCGGCGACGGTGCCGCAGCCGAACCAGTGAACCCTCGTACTCCTCTCCTTGTGGGCATCCACTGCCGCGTCTTCCCCGGCTCCACGTCGTCCCCTTCCTAGGCCTCGCCGTCATCCACCGTTGTGGTGCTGTCAGCGCGGCGTGGTCAATGTGGTCAACAACCGAATTCCATTGGAAGAATACTGTACGTGGAGAGGCTGACAGCTGGGTCCACGGCAGCCGCAAGGAAGTGCCTCCTTATTACGCGGAAAATAATTATTCCTCCACCTCACAGCAGGGACCGACCGGACGCCCACCAGTATATCACGAAAAAACGTTTGCCCCTGACTGCTGGGACCCACCCGATGGGCCACCATATTTCGCGAAAAAAACGTTCCCCTGCTGTCAGATCAGACCCACCGGAAGTGCCTCCTTATTACGCATAAAAAATGAATACCCCCTACTAGCTGGGACCCACCTTGGTGAGAGGCTGACTGTTGGGCCTACTAAGTTGACGGGGATGGAGGGCTTTGTCAACTTAGTCAATATGCACGATTCTAGCTCTAGTGACCGTACGATGTCCATCCAATGGCCATAGTGCTTCTTCAACCTCTGGTCTTCTTGCTCCAGCTGCCCAAACCAGCGCCAGTCGTGCCTCGTGCTCGTTCCTCCCGTGGTCGGCTTCGATGTGGCGAAGGCCTCACCGCCCCTACTACTCCCACCGCTGGCCAGGCCATCCCTCTACTCACCCACACACCCTATTATTCTGCGGCGACGGCAGCCTCACACCGTAGCGAACCAGTGAACCCTCGTACACCTCTACGCGTGGGCATCCACTGCCGCGTCTTCCCTGGCTCCGCGTCGTCCCCTTCCTAGGCCTCTCCGTCGTCCACCACCGTGGTGCTCTTGGCACGGCATGGTCAATGTGGTCAACAACCGACTTCCATCGGAAGAGTAATGTGCATGGAGACGCTGACATCTGGGTCCATGGCCGCAGCAAGGAAGTGCTCCTTATTACGCGCAAAATAATTATTCCTCCACCTGACAGCGGGTACCCACTGGACGGGCCACCGTATTTCGCGGAAAAAATGTTTCCCCCTGACTGCTGGGACACACCAGCTACACCTTCGCACCCAAGGAAGTGCGTTCGGGCAAAACAAAACAAAACAAAACGATTCGCCCCCCTGACTGCTGGGACCCACTAGCTACATCTTCGCACGCAAGGAAGTGCCTGATAGTTGGGACCCACCTGGTCGAAGCGTACGTAGCGTTGTCATTCTGGTCGCGAACGTGTACGTACATATATACTGGTTGATGTAGAGGTGCGCGTGTGTCGTAGTAGAGGCGCGCACGTAGCATGTACACGTACGTGCAGCGGCCAGGGTGCAAGAAAGAAAATACGTCCATGTATGTGTACATACAGGCAGGGTCTCGAACGCCTACTGGCGCATACGTACAGCCAGGGCTCGTGTACATGGCTGGGTCGGAACGGAGAAACAATGTCGTCGTCGTGTTCATGGGGAGGCAACGGAATGCGTCGTGTTCATGGGGAGGCAACGGAATGCGTCGTGTTCATGGGGAGGCAATGGAATGCGTCGTGTTCATCGGGAGGCCTTGGACGGAACAGGCGATGGAAACAAGGCCTGGCATACCGCAGAACGGAGGAAACGGCCTTGTGTTCGACCAGCCACGTTCGAAACGGGATCCTGTTCATTGGGAGGGGTCTGGCATACCGCAAAACGGAGGAAACGGACCTCCTACGGTCGAAACGGGGGTCCTGTTGATCGGGAGGGGTGTGGCATACCGCAAAACGGACGAAACGGACTTGTGTTGGAGCGCTACGGTCGAAACAGGGGTCCTGTTCATCGGAGGGGTGTGGCGTACCGCAAAACGGGACTCCACAGGATACTGTTCATCTCCACCGTCGTCCCCCTCCAGCCCCCACGAGCTACTGTTTATCCACCGTCGACCTCCTCCAGCCTCCACCTGCGACTGTTCATCCATGGGCTCCTGTTCATCCAGCCTCCACAGCGCGCTACTCCACCGGCTACTGTTCAACCAGCCCTCCCACGGGCTCCTGTTCAACCACCCCTCCACGGGCTACTGTTCATCCTGCCCTCCACCGTCTACTGTTCATCCTGCCCTCCACGGGGTGGTCCTGTTCATCCATCCCTCCACGGGGTCCTGTTCATCCAGCGCCAACCGGCTCGATCGACCGGGGTCCTGTTCATCCAGAGGCAACAACACGGGGTCCTGTTCATCCATCCCCACCGGGAACTGTTCATCCAACCCCCCCCCCCCCCCCGCAACGCTCACTGTTCACCCAGAGGCAACATCGATTGGCTTCAGTTAGCAGCAGTAGTGAAGGAATCGCTCGATCGGGTTCAGTTAACAGCCATCGATCGATCGCTTGGGTTCAGTAACGCGTAGCCTGCAGTGCAATTGATCGGGTTTAGTTAGAGCCCAACGCCTCGCTCGGGTTCAGTTAGAGCCAACGCCTCGCACATATGCGCGTACGTGTACGGGAGAAACGTGCATCGCTCGGCCCCCGACCTCCCACCGTAACCGGGAACTCCCCGAAATTTTCCTCCCCCTCGCTTCTACCACGGTTTTTTCGTCATGGATGGCCCAAAGAATGTCATGTAGCTGCGTCTCCGGCCCGCCCAAGACGAAAATCCCATTTTTCTGTCACGATTTTTTGTCATAGAAGTAGGAGCCCACCACATCTATGATGATACCGGGTTTTGTCACAATTATCGTCATAGAAGTGTCATATGTATGACAGAAAAAAAAATTGTTCGGCCCAAAATGTCATGGATGTGTCTTTTTTTTGTAGTGATCGTCATTGAAGCCTGGTTCAGGGGCTACTGAGGGAGTCCTGGATTAGGGGGTCCTCGGACTGCCGGACTATATACTTTGGCCGGACTGTTGGACTATGAAGATACAAGATTGAAGACTTCGTCCCGTGTCCGGGTGGGACTCTCCTTTGCGTAGAAGGCAAGCTTGGCAATTCGGATATGTAGATCTCCTCCCTTGTAACCGACTCTGTGTAACCCTAGCCCCCTCCGGTGTCTATATAAACCTGAGGGTTTAGTCCGTAGGACAGGAACAATCATAATCATAGGCTAGCTTCTAGGGTTTAGCCTCTACGATTTCGTTGTAGATCAACTCTTGTAATACTTATATCATCAAGATCAATCAAGCAAGAAGTAGGGTATTACCTCCATCGAGAGGGCCCGAACCTGGGTAAACATTGTGTCCCCCGCCTCCTGTTACCATCCGCCTTAGACGCACAGTTCGGGACCCCCTACCCGAGATCTGCTGATTTTGACATGACAATGACAACATACATCAAAGCTTTAGATAAAGATATAGAGAATAACAAGTAAAGCTTTGGAAAGACATGCAACGTGCATGGGCTACCCCTACATGTATGCAATCATGTCAATATGGAATGTAAGAGCATGTGAATGCATAATCATGACAGAGCAAGCAATGTGTTACACGTATCTTGGCTATATGCATTAGAGCAAATGATGTGAATATGGGAATTGTAACTTCATGTTCATGATTCCTCCTTGCAAACAATATGTACATTAGCAAGAAATCTTCATGCACATGAGTGTGATGCATATACTTACCTTGTGGTCTTGAGCTGGCTTAGGAAGAGATGAACCTGAGTAAACAAGGTTAGATAACACAAATACATCTACTAGATAGAGCAAACAAAAGAAGCCACAAGAGTACCAAGATTGGGATGACATGTAGAGAGTGAGTACTGGGTACTCTATAGGATATAGACATGTCCCCAATGGATAAGATATGCAATGAATTCAAGGATTTGCTTCCCTAGCATTCTTCCCCCCTGAATCTTGTATTGGATAATGGGAGAACATAGGGAAACAAAATCAGAGGAAAACAGATCATGAACATAAACATAACGTAGACATGTCTTTCCTCTCTTAAAGACATGTGACTTCTCTCCTCTTGAACACCAAGCATCTGGGGCCTTCTCTCTCCCTTTTTCTCTCTCTACCCCTTTGAAGAGAATAAGCTTTGATGTGATCCTCTGTCCCCCTTTGACATCAATTTCCAAGAAGGGATCTTCTGGAGTGTGAGTCAAAATAGGATTGGTCCTCGAGTCACAGAGCAAAGTAGCATATAGATTGTGATGCTAGTAGAGGACAAGAATCATTGAGTGGAGCTAGAACAAAAGTGCAGGAACAAGTGGCAAATTGTTTTCTCTGCAGTGAAATCGGTGACACCGAGTTATATTTTTTGCTTGCACGGAAATGCTTCGGCTTGACCAAAAGAGATGAATCGGTATGACCGAGTTTTAGACAGAGAGAACATTTGTCACCTCAGCTCACTAGGAAAATAGGATCTCACAAAGATTTGCCAGGAATTAACTGAAGGATTTGCAATGAATTGGATGCTCGGAATGCAGAACAGAAACAAGGCAAAATAAAAGAAATCTAGATGAAGGGAAACAAATATGCAAGAGAAAAATGCAAGAATACATAGAAACACTAGAGAACTTCATCTAGAATTGGTCGGCGGTAGAATCACCTATGTTAGAGCATATTGACTGAGGAGTCAAGTGAGAACACTTGATCGTAGGTCATGCTCATCGTTTAAGCTCAAAATGGGGTTACCGTTTTTCATTTACGCTTTTGATGTATTCGCATCTTGTTGAGCTGCTTTGACCCATGACTTGGAGTAAATCTTCTCTAAGATGGAATAGCATACCTTGGGTGGTGGTGTTGAACTTGATCATGTAGTTGAACTTGTGTGGGTTGCTCAAGGTCGATGTAGCTCATCAAGAGTTGGGAGCACCACTTGTAATTGAAGTTCATCTACCTACATGGGTTAGTCTTGTAAGGAAGAGCACTTGTGTATCCAACATGACAATCATGAAATTTGAAACCAATGAAATTTGATATATGGAATTTGTCAAAGGATAGGCTGAGGGGTTCCATGCTTCCTTGTCTTCAACCACCATTGTGTAGAGATTGGAGATGTAGAGATTGCTCAAGATGTGAGTGAGTTGCAATCTCATGGATTTAGATTTATCCAACTACCTACAAGGGTTAGATAGCATGCAAGGGTGCATGAATATCCAAGACATATGATCATCATCATAAGAGAAGTATCAAGGTTTGGTCATAGGCTCATGCCTTGCATGTATCCAAATGGAGTTCCTAGTCCAAGTTTGAAGCATCAATGATGTTCAATTCACCCCTCAAATGGCAAAAGACTTTCTCATCAAGTGGTTTGGTGAATATATCCGCCAATTGCTTATCAGTACGAACATGGTTAAGATTAATGTCCCCTTTAGCAACATGATCTCGAATGAAATGATGACGAACTTCAATATGCTTAGTTCGAGAATGTTGCACGGGATTGTGAGCAATCTTAATAGCACTCTCATTTTCACAAAGCAATGGAACATGTTTCACATTGATCCCATAATCTTTAAGAGTTTGGGTCATCCAACGTAATTGAGCACAACATGAACCGGCGGCAATTTATTCTGCTTTAGTGGTGGATAAGGATACCGAGTTTTGTTTCTTGGAGGACCAAGACACAAGTGATCTACCAAGAAATTGACAAGTACCCGAAGTGGACTTTCTATCAACCTTGTCTCTGGCATAGCCCGAGTCGGAATAGCCAATAAGATCAAAAGAGGACCTCTTAGGATACCAGATGCCAAAATTTGGTGTATGTATTAAGTATCTCACTCTCCTTTTCACATCCTTAAGATGACATTCTTTGGGGGGCGCTTGATATCGTGCACACATGCACACACTTAGCATAATATTGGGACGGGAGGCACATAGATATAATAACGAACCAATCATAGAGTGATAAACCTTTTGGTCAACCAGTTTTCCATCCTTGGTTAAATCCAAATGTCCACTAGTTGGCATGGGAGTTTTCATACCTTTGCTTTCTTGCATGTTGAACTTCTTGAATAAGTCCTTGGTGTACTTTGTTTGAGAAACAAAGATGCCTTCCTTAGTTCGCTTAATTTGCAAACCAAGAAAGAACTTGAGTTCACTCATCATAGACATCTCAAACTTCTCCGACATTAGCTTCCCAAACTTTTCACTAAAATGAGGGTTAGTCGAACCAAAAATGATATCATCAACATAAATTTGGCATACAAATAATTCACCATTAACCTTTTTAGTGAAAAGAGTAGAATCTATCTTTCCAATCTCAAAGCCTTTCTCAATAAGGAACTTGGTTAAGCATTTATACCACGCTGTAGGAGCTTTTTAAGACCATAAAGAGCTTTGTGAAGTTTGTAAACGTGATCGGGTTTCTTAGGATTGACAAAGCCGGTAGGTTGTTTAACATAAACTTATTCCTCAATTTCACCATTTAGAAAAGCACTTTTAATGTCCATTTGGTATAAAGTGATATCATGGTGATGAGCATAGGCAAATAAGATGCGGATGGACTCAAGTCTAGCAACGAGGGCATATGTCTCACCGTAGTCCATACCTTCGACTTGAGTGTAGCCTTGGGCGACGATACGAGCTTTGTTGCAGATGACTTGACAATCTTCGTCTTGCTTGTTGCGAAACACCCATTTGGTACCAATGATGTTGTGGTTGTTGTCGGGCTTCTCTACTAATGTCCACACTTGATTTCTCTCGAAGTTGTGTAGCTCTTCATGCATGGCGTTTATCCAATCCGGATCTTCCAATGCTTCTTCAACCTTCATAGGTTCAATGCTACACTACTAGAAAAAGGGCTATAGATGGGATTGACACTAATGGCGCACCAGACAAGCGGTGCGCCATTAGTATATACTAATGTCGCACCACCTTCTGATACGCCATTAGAGTTGAAACTACTAATGGCGCACCTGGCCCAGGGTGCGCCATTAGTATCAAAAAAAAATTTAACTAGTGCGCCTGTCCAAACATACTAATGGCGCATCCAGACATAGTGCGCCATTACTAGTTGTAACTAGTAATGGCGCACCTGCCGGATAGTGCGCCACTAATGTTGTTTTTTTATTCCATTTTTTGCAAAACTACTAATGGCGCACTGTTCCACCGTGCGCCATTACTAGTTTAAACTAGTAATGGCGCACTGTGGGACAGTGCGCCATTAGTATGTTTTGTTTTTGCAAAACTACTAATGGCGCACCACCAGAAGGTGCGCCATTAGTAACCTGGATTACTAATGGCGCATTTAGAGTTGGTGCGCCATTAGTAAGTGGGCAGCAACAAGATATTTTGGACAGCCTCTCCTACCCACACTCACTTTCTCCCCACTTCATTCTCTCCACCTCCTCCTTGTCTCGGGTGCCTCCTCTTTTTCACCTCATTTCCACCATAGATTCATTCAATTTAAGTGGTTAAATTACCTTGTTTTGATAGGTAAGTAAGGGGGGAAGCTATATTTATGTTGTTCTCCCTACAACAATGTGCACATGCACTTTTTATGGCCTAGCTAGATCTATGTATGTTCGTGGTGTTGCATATGTTTGTGGTGTTGCATATGTGTTTGTGTTTGGAGGTGTACCGGTATTTGAAATGCGATAGTTGCCAATATTTTGCCGGAATGTTGATTCATTTCCGTTTCAGCGAGAATTTTGGCATTAAGCATTCTTTTAGGTCCTATTTTTAGGGAAAGTCATGCCAAATTTTTTCTTGGTTCTAAAATATCGTTTTGCTCTACCCTGCAGGCGACCATGGTCCGCATGATGACCGAAGGCATCGTGAATAGGTTTTTGAGGTCCGCGAAGGACGAGATGCTTCAAAAGAACGAGACGGAGATAAGATGTCCGTGTCGAAGATGCAAGCTGAAGAGCCTTATTGCGGACCCGGAATCCAGGCAGGTGCGGGACCACTTGCTCTTGCGTGGTTTCATGGATGGCTATCGGTGGCAAGGTGATGAAGATGACTATGAAGTCGTCCATGGGGGCCGGGCAAGAAATGAGGAAGGGCAGCAAGACAACCACCGCGGCTCGGGCGGGTGAGAAGATGAAGAATCCCCAAGAGATGATCACGACGGTGATGCTGTACACAGTCATCATGTAGAAGATGCAGGACATGATGATGAGGAAGATGCTGGAGCAGACGACGGGCATGATCATGAAGATGATGATGCCGGCGGAGCAGACGACGCTGGACCATCGATGGGCTGGGTGCAGGACCCTCATATTCAAGAGCTACTTCTCAAGCAGACGGATAACGCAAGAGCTGCCGCCCGAGAGAAAGACAAGATGGATCAACTTGAGTTAGACGCGGTTACTCCATTGTATGAAGGATGCAGGCCCGAGGATACCCGCCTGAAAGTAACGCTCATGGCTCTGGAGATGAAGGTAAAACACAAAATGACCGACGCATGCTTCGACGAGAACATGTCATTCTGGCACGAACGTCTTCCCAAGGGGAACAAGTGCCCGACCAGTTTGGAGGAGGCGAAGAAAATCGTGTGTCCTCTGGATTTACCGCACGTGAAATACCATGTGTGCATGAACAATTGCATCATTTATCGGGACGAGCACGCGGAGTCTACCATATGTCCGGTGTGCGGCATCACTCGATACAAGAAGAGGAAGAAAGCTCCTCGAAAAGTGGTGTGGTACTTTGCGATCAGTCCTCGTCTGCAGCGGTATTTCGCGGACCCTAAGGTAGCAAAGCTCCTGCGTTGGCACGTGGATAGGGAGGAGAAGAAGCGAGAAGATGACGCAAATGATTCGGAGATAGATAAAAAAGGCAAGATGCTGAGTCACCCTAAGGATGCGAGCCAGTGGCAAGCGTTGAACTTCGAAGACCTAGAATTTGGGAACGATCCAAGGAACATCGTGCTGGGCGCGAGCACCGATGGAGTCAATCCGTTTGGCAGCCAGAGAAGCACACATAGCACCTGGCCTGTGTTTGTGTGGATGTACAACCTTCCCCCCTGGTTGTGCATGAAGAGGAAGTACATTCACATGAGTATGCTAATTGAAGGACCGAAACAACCAGGGAACGACATCAATCTGTATCTAGGGCTGCTGAAAGAGGAGCTTGACACGCTGTGGAAAATGCCAGCCAATACGTGGGACGCCGCAGAGAAAGAATATTTCCCTATGAGAGCCGTGCTGCTCACGACGGTGCACGACTATCTCGGTTACGGATATGTCGTGGGGCAGGTGGTCCACGGATTTTCTGGATGCGTCAGGTGCATGGATGACACAACGTATCGCCAGCTAGATAGAGATCCCGGGTCTTCGAAAACCGTGTTCATGGGACATCGAAGGTGGCTTCGGGACAATGACCCGTGGAGAAAACGCAAGGATCTATTCGATGGTGAAACCGAACCCCGAGGACGCCCGCGTACGAGGAGCGGCGAGGAAATAGACAAGCTGTTGAAAAATTGGAAAGACTGCCCACTGCCGGGAAAGAAGCAAAAGGCGCCAGAGCCGGGAAAGAAGCAAAAGGCGCCAAAGCCACTGCTAAAGGTATGGAAAACAAGGTCTGTTTTCTGGGACTTGCCGTACTGGAAGATCCACCGTGTGCCTCACAGCCTTGATGTCATGCATATCACGAAGAACGTGTGCGAGAGTCTGCTTGGTACCCTGCTCAACATGCCAGAGAGGACCAAAGATGGGCCGAAAGCAAGGGCAGACTTGAAATCAATGGGCATCAGGCAGGAGCTTCACGCTATATATGATGATGATGATGATGATGATGATGATGATGATGATGATGATGAGGCGAAGCAGGACACGGAAAGTCGTTGCAAAGGCAAAAAGGCCAAGAAGACCGGAAATGACTACCCTCCCGCGTGCTTCACTCTAAGTCAGGAGGAGATCGAGCAGTTTTTCACCTGCCTCGTAGGAGTAAAACTTCCTTACGGTTACGCGGGGAAGATAAGCAGATACCTAGACCCAGCGAAGCAGAAGTTTAGCAGGATGAAGTCTCACGACTGTCACGTGCTGATGACGCAGATACTTCCAGTTCCAATCCGTGGGATCATGGACGCGCACGTCCGTGAAACCCTATTTGGCCTATGCAACTTTTTCGACGTCATCTCTCGGAAGTCTGTTGGCGTGAGGCAACTCAGAAGGCTACAGGAAGAGATCGTGGTGATACTATGCGAGCTTGAGATGTACTTCCCGCCCGCATTCTTCGACCTTATGGTGCATCTGCTGGTCCATATCGTGGACGATATCATCCAACTCGGGCCAACATTCCTGCACAGCATGATGCCGTTCGAAAGGATGAATGGTGTCATCAAAGGATACGTTTGCAACATGTCACGTCCAGAGGGAAGCATAGCCAGGGGCTTTCTGACCGAAGAGTGCATCTCCTACTGCACGAATTATCTAGGCATCGAGAACCCCGTTGGTCTTCCCGTCAACAGGCACCTCGGCAGGCTCGCTGGATGGGGTCATCGTGAGGGTCGTCGCGAAATGCATGTCGACTTCGAGGGTCGACTCGCCGACTTTGAAAGAGCAAACCTAGTCGCGCTACAACACATAGACGTGGTCGATCCTTGGGTGGTAGAGCACAAAACCTTTATTAAGAAGACGTACAATGACCGAGGCCAACAGAGGACGGACGGAGATATACTCAAAGAGCACAACTCATGTTTCACGCGTTGGTTCAAGCAGAAGCTTCTGTCGTACCCTTTACATGAGGATTCTTCCGCGGAAGAACAACTCATATTCGCCTTGTCACAGGGCACCGAGCACAACCTGATGACCTATGAGGCGTACGATATCAACGGCTACACATTCTACACCGAGGCCAAGGACATGAAGAGCGATGGTTATCAGAACTCCGGGGTAACGATGGAATCCTACACCGGTAACGACAAGGACAGATACTACGAAAGGATCAAGGAGATCTGGGAGCTGAGCTACGCTGGAGAGAAGGTCCCGATGTTCCGTGTCAGATGGGCCAAGAGCGTCCTAAAAGAAGACCGGTATTTCACCACCATGGTTATACCCGAAGCCAAATCCAAGACCGCGGGCGCAAACGTCACCGCGAAAAATGAGCCATGGGTACTGGCTTCCCAAGTGGACCAATGCTTCTTCATTACCGACCCGTCAAAGCCCAGTCGTGTTGTCGTGAGGAGAGGCAAAAGGAAGATCATCGGAATGGATGGAGTAGCCAATGAGCAAGACTTCGACAAGTATGGCGACCCGAGGATCAAACATGACGACGATGATGAAGTAGCAGCATACACCACAAGAAGAAGCAGGACCACCCTACCTAAAGGACGTCCGTTCCACAGAAGAACTCCATTTGCGAAAAAGAAGGGCAAGAAGATTGTGAACAGATAGCTAGCTAAGATCGATTGTATTTAAATCGTAGCCTTCATTTCTCGATTGTATTTCATGGGCACTTTTTGAACTATCATGAACACTTTTTAAATTTCATGGACACTCGATCTCGATCCCCCTCCATCTCGATCGCTATCCTACCTCGCCAGATCCGGTCCCCCTCACCGCCAGGCACCCCCCGGTCCACCGGCCGCCACCGCCGACCCCCCGCACCCTCGATTCCCCTACTCAACCGCCGCCGCCGACCCCCCGCACCCCTCCCCTACTCAACCGCCGCCGCCGACGCCCCGCGGACCCTCCCCCGCTCCACTGGCATTACTGTTTGATGTAATTTTTTAAAAAATTATTACTGTCTTATAAAAAAATATTACTGCTACTATCTTATAAAAAAATATTACTGTTATGATTTAAACAAGTTTAAAAAATTATTACTGTCTTATAAAAAAAATACAAATGGCGCACCACAGTGAGGTGCGCCATTAGTATGGATGTACTTATGGCGCACCGAGGGGTGGTGCGCCATTAGTATTGTGCCATTGCTATAAGAAAAAAAAACTACTAATGGCGCACCACGGTGAGGTGCACCATTGGTATGGATGTACTTATGGAGCACCGAGGGGTGGTGCGCCATTAGTATTGTGCCCGATCCCGCCTTCCCTCTCCCCCTTCGCCCGATCCCCCCTTCCCTCTCCTCCTCGCCAGTTCCCTCTCCCTCCCTCCACCGCGCCGCCGCCGCCGCTGCCCCGACCCACTGTGCCGCAGCCGCCCACGCGCCACCGCCGCCTCCCTCTCCCCTTCCTTCCCCTCATCGCCGGCGGCCCGGACGCCGCCCCGTCCACCTTGTCGGGCTCCTCCTCCCACTCTACGTCCTCGGGCTCCTCCCGCTCGCGCTCGCGCTCCCGCTCCCTCTCGTCGTCCTCCTCATCGCCGCTCCCCTCCCGTCGCCAAGCGCAGGTGAGCAACCGGCACCTCGACGCCGCCTCGACGCCGCCTCGACGCCGCCTCTCCTCCACAACGGCCGCTGCATCAGCCCAAGTAAGTTCTCCTCCTTCTTCTTCTTTTAGATCCATTAGGCCTCCGGTCGATCTGTCCCGCGGGTGTGGATTAGGAACCCTTTGTTTCTTTCTTGGAATTGATTTTGCTCCGGTTCTTGGCTCTCTGCTCGGCATGCGATCCCTGATAGTTTCTATAATTGCAGAGCACTGATCGCGGCCTCGTTTCCATCTTGTTGGTACTTGGAACTTGGAAGGGGGACAAGCAGGCGGAGCGGGTGAAGCCAGACCGGAAGAAGTAGGCTGGAGGTGGAGTGAGAAGGGGAAGCAGAGAAAGAAAGGTTTGTTCCATGTCCTCGGATGAAGTTCCATGTTTCGATGGTCTCTGTGTAGTTTCTGATGCAGACCGTACATCCATCAAAAGCCACAATGCAAGCCAACTTTTATTTCTCTTGCCTGGTTCCACTAAGATGTGTTATTGCAAGCTATTAATTATTTTTCAGTTGTGAGCCTTGAGAAGATTAATTTTTTCCTATATTGTAGCTTTAACAGTTTTCAGTGTTCCATCTTTCTAGTCTCCTATGTTGAATAGAGACATACAATTTTCAGTGTTAAATCAATTGTGTGATCTCTTTTTCTATGTTGCAAGGACTGCCCAATACAAGTAAAGCAATTTGTTCTAATCAATCAACTGTGAGTGAATCAGGATGTTGATTAATGTGAGGGATTCACTTGCTGCTCCACTATTATAATTTGGCAGCTCAAAACTATACGTAGTATGCTTTGTGTGGAGTTTTTTCTTCAGTTTTGGCCACTATTGATGTTTAATACTTCATACAAAACACATGATAAAAAAATGACTCGATTTACTATAAAAACTACCTTTCCTGAATAATGCCATTTTTTTATTTTTACTAGCATGTTACCATTAAAATAGTGGTGAAAGTATTGCTTGTTACTTAGAGTAGTATAAAAGACATTTTGGACCAAAACAAGTTTCTGGTATAGTTAGAAGACGCCTGACCCATTGCTTGAGCCTTGTATTGCAAGTTGATGAAATTCGATTTGTTAGTGACTAGCTAGTCCTTCATTTCTAAAAAGCATGCGATGAGCTAGAACCCAGACATCTATGCTATCTTACTCCATGAGCCTCTACGCAGACCAAATGTAGCCAAAAACAAGACATCTATGCTATCTCACATCTAAGGTGTGCTACTGCACTACAGATTACCTGTTCTCTGGTTCAATTGTTGGTTCTATCTAATAATGCTGAGGGTTCTACTTTGGGGCTTTTTGATTCCAAGAAAACCTAGCTGATTTTTATCAAGAGGCCAAACATTCATCTAGTTTTGCTATGAACTGCTGCTAATGTATGATGTTTTCCTATGAACTTGCTATGTGGTACTGCTTATATATGCTAGAACTAATTTTGATATGGATGTGCTGATTGTGTCAAGTAGTAGTACAAGGTTGTTGCCCTCTGGATGCTAACATTGTATTTGCATAGAGGAAATATTGATGGCCTATCTGTCCTGCATATTGTGCTTTGGATGTGCTTTGGCATGATTGTTCACAGCAATATATATATACTGTGGTAATACTAGTGTAGGCTTGTATAGTTGTATAGTTTCAGATGTCTCCTGTTCTGGGTCATGGACTTTGTGCCATGGCCACATTGGTTTTCTGTTTGGCCTCAATTTGGCCTGACAAATGATGGTCTACTAGCTGGTCTACTAGCTGGCAAGATGCTTTGGCAGAAGTTCGGAATTGTTATGCAGTGTTGTGTTCAGTTTTGGCAGGAGTTCAGAACTGTTAGGCAAAGGTCATGTCTCCGACCATCGTGTCGTGATGATTTTGCAGGTACCCCGGGAGGCCCTTGAGTTTGCTGGAATGACGATTAACTTCCGTTCCGGCAAATTCGGGTACTCCATATGTCCTATTTTCAGCAAAGGTCATGCTGAAATTTTCCGTGAATTTTAGCATGACTTTGCTAAAAATAGGACATATGGGGTACTTGTGACTAATGCATGGGCCGGGGTATCTTAGTAGTTAATTAAGTAGGATCAAGTGCCCCGGTGTACTTGTGACTAATGCATGGCTTTTAGGGTGCCTCGGTGTCGATAAAAACCGAAATGATGAAAGCTTAGGCTTTTAGGGTGCCTCGGCGTTGAAAAACCCTCAATGATAAAAGCTTAGCTTTCAAGATGCCTCGGTGTCGACAAACCCTAAATGATGAGACCATGATCTTGTTCCTTGACAATAACCAACTTTTTGACCAAACTTTGTTCCTATTTATAGAGAAACATGGCCAACAACGATGAGGCCAGGGGTTCGGGCGGCAAGAAATTCTGGGAGCTGTCCCAGGAGATGGAGGAACAACCTCACTTGTATGAGGACACCGCCTTCCCCACCGATCCTGAGACCACTGATGGTACCGCCGAGGATGACCCCACTGATGCCACCACTGATGGTGCCGCCGAGGATGCCACCACTGATGATGGCGGCGCACGCACAGATGGCAGCCAACCGAAGAGGCAACGGAAGGACCGGCGCCCGACCGTGCTCCGCACCCTCAAGGAGGAAGTTGCTAAAGTGGACTCCGATGGGAATCCAACGGCGCCTGAACGAATAGTCAAGGGGTACTCGCTTCAGCTCGGGTGCATTCTCCGGAGCACCGTCTCGATCAACACCGAGAACCTGAGGCATCCTGACCGAGGGAATTTGCGCAACCTCCTCTTCACGAAGCTGCACGAACGATACAAGTTCCCCGCTGAATTTGAAAACACAAGCCTCAAAGGGAATAAAGTGAACAATGCTGCCCTCACGAAGATGAGCAAGGCCCTGTCTACATGGAAAAGCAATGTGAAGAGAATGATCGAGAAAGGTGAGAGTTATGAGAAGATCAAGGAGAAAAATCCTTCGATCACCGAAGATGACTACAACGACTTCAAGGTCAATTTCTCGAGCATCGCAAACTCCGAATCAAGTAAGTGGGGGAAAGAAATGCGGGAGCTGAACTTAGGGGAACACACACTCGGTCCCGGCGGTTACAGAGTGGCGGAGCCTATATGGGACAAGGAGGAGGCGGACCGTGCCGAGCAAGGCCTACCGCCCCTCTTCGATAAATACGGTGACAAGCAAACCAGGAACTTTGTCAGGGCCCGGTACAAGAAGGACCCGAAAACAAAGGAGCTTACCACGGATCCGAATACCAGGGCGCTTGAGCTTGTTCTGGTAAGGAATACACCCCCGCGTAATTAGCTCCCTATGGTTGCATTCTAATTAATGAAGCCAAATTTCTAAATGGTTCACATTCCTTCCGCAGGCGACTGAAAGCAGTAGCGCGGGGTCGACTAAGAGAAACCCTTGGGACACCACTCTAAATAGGGCGTTGAATGTAATGAAGAACAAGGATAAGCTCAGTAAGCTGACGTCAGCTGGTCGTGTGGCCGGCAAAGGCTTGTCGACAAAATGGTCGTCATACTATAACACTGGTGGGCGAAAGGAGAAAAAGACCAGCTCGGAAAGCCAGGCGCGCGAGGTTCAAGAACTCGGGGCACAGGTGGCGCGGATTCCGGAGATTGTCCAAGAGCAAGTGCAACAACAACTCGGAGCGACGATCACCGCCATTGTGCCTACCTTGATCCAGGGGATTACTGCGTGGATTGCGGGCGGCCAACAGGGGCCGCCCCCGATTCCTAGCTTCATGGCCAGCAACTCGCAGAACGCGATGGCGGGGCCATTGGTGTCTCCGGCGGAGGCGGCATTGGTGTCTCCGACGCCGGCATGGGAGCTTAATGCACCCGGGTGTACGCCGGCCGGCACCTCTACAGCAAGCGGCCCCTCCGTCAACTGCACGCCCGCCGTTGGCGGTGCCTCGACATTAGCCGAGCTCGACGCCATCATCATGGTAACTAATTAAGCCTCTCTCGGCCAAGGACTTCATCTCCTTGCCTTTGACTGGGCATCCCTAACGCCCTACATGTTTTCGCAGGGCGCCGCCGACGTTCCGTGCACTCTCCTGCACTTCGTGAACAACGAGTTGGTCGATGTCGCCATGGGCAAAATCGTTCAACCGGGCAACCCCTTGTTCCACGGTACCCAGATGCCACCCAACTTGTTTAGGGTTCAACTGGTTCGGGTGCTGCCAGGCTGCGACGAGTTGTTACCTCCGATTCGACCCGTCGGGGCCGACGATGATGACGTGATGACCCTCAGCGCCTGCCTGAGCTGGCCCCTGCTTTGGCTGAAGAGCCAGATTCGTTTGGGGGCGGGCGACACCACCCCAAAGACAACACCGCCAGTCGTGCCGGCGCCAAGTCAGCCCCATGGCAAGACCGCCGCAACGGTGCCGGACATCCCTATGCCACTGGATCCAAACATGCATATGGCACAAGATCAGAACGACGACAACGAAGATACATTTGCCAACGTCGATCAGTACTTTGCCGATCATGGGTACGGTGGCGACTTCATGGGGCCTCCTTCTCAAGAACCCAACCCAACAAAAGACGTGCGCGATCTAGCTGGTACCGCGGAGAAGCCAAGTTGCAACAGGCGTCGTCTGCAGTTCAGCTCTCAGGAGACGCCTCCAGCTACCGACTTCACCGAGCCTCAGATAGGCGAGGTGCGAAATATGATCAGCCCCAACACACTCAAGAAGGCGGTCTGTGAGCAGAACTCGGTCCCATTACAGGAGAAGAAGAAGGCACACAAAAGAAAGACTAACATGGGTGCGGGCCAGCCGGCACCGAGTACGATCCGTGCTCAGGACGGTCCACCTTCACCTGAGGATATCTCGAGGAGGGTGCATGTGGCGGGTAGGCCGATGCTACCGAGAAATATGCTCGATGCTGCAACAGGTGCTATACGGAGTCTGCATGACAGTGTTCTTTTTTTGGAGAAACGGCGTCTCGGAGAGAAGGATGTGGCATACCCGGTTTTCGCGGCCAAGGTGCCAGAGGGCAAGGGCTTTGTGGATAACTCCATCGGGGGTACGATCGTCCTGCGGTTTGATGACATCCACGCTATGTTGAACCTTCATCCGCTGCACTACACCTTCGTTCGGCTATTTTCGCTCAGTATGGAGATGCGGATCATTCGCGACAAGACCCCGGACATCGTGATAGTCGACCCCTTCTACATGCGTGCCAAGATCTTGGGCAGCGCTGGGGACTGGCAAGTCGCGAGTTCTTACCTCGAAGGCGTCATTCTGGCAAACCAAGATAAGGATAACTTCCTCGTGCCTTACTTTCCCGAGTAAGTCCTCCCCTCAACCACCCCGTAACATATGAATTCTAAGATTTCGATCGTTTTTCTTTTAACATTCCGTGTTTTCTGCAGTGACACACATTGCACGCTCATCCTCCTAAGCCCCAAATATTCCATGGCCACGTACTTCGATCCGGACCGTCAGTCGAACGTAGACTACACAAATGTCAAGAAGGTTCTTGATGATGTTCTCCCCGGCTACGTCAAATCTGGAGGCACCTTCACCAGGCCTATTCGTAAGTACGGCAAGCACGTGTTCTCCCACAATACGACGTTCTGCTGCGTCAAGCAGCCGCCTGGCGGTCAGAAGGGTGCCTACTACGCCATCCATCACCTGCGGGCGATCGTACGGGACCATCATCAACTTCTGCTACCGAGTAGACTGAAAGATTGGGCCGCGAGCGTGTCGGCAATCCAGGACGCGGACATCAGACAAGAATTCTTTCGCATCCAATCGGAGTTTGCGGAAATCATCCATCAAGATGTCCTTCGTACCTCGGGGCAGTTCTACCTCAGAAATCGACCGTCCAACAGTGACATCGACACAATCCTACAAATGCAGGCTGACAACGCCCGTTGTTTCATGACTCCCACGATAGACGGCGGCTTCATCCACGCTCCGGTCCCTTGAGTTGAGTCGAAAGCAGTGATGCTGTGTCTAGTTCTGAAACATCAATTGGCTCATGTTGTAATTAAACTTTAATGAACTTGTAGTATGTCTCTTTGGTTTCGAGAGTCGTTCAACTTAAGATGTAATTGATGCTATTAATGTCTTGCTTTTCTCTTCCGATCATTCTGTTGCATACTTATATATTGCTTATGTATTGTCTGTGAATTGGTACTAACGTTTCGTTTGGCTACTGCATAGCGATGCCGTGGTATGTCGTGTACAAGGGTAAGGTTCCCGGAATCTACGACGACTAGGAGGAGTGTCGGAGACAGGTTCACCGATTCAGCGGTAACAGTTACAAAGGGTACGCCACTAGGTCCGAGGCCGAATCTAGATACGCCCGCTATCTAGCGGGAGAGGGGAGGGAGCGTTGGAGGAACCGGATGAAGACGAGTTTCATCGTGATGATGCTCATCGTGATGACCGCAGCTCTCTTCTATGTGATGGTAGTTTAGATGATCGATATCGACTTGTAATGTGAAGACAAACTCGCGGTCTCGAGACTTGTAATATAATGTTCTATCTTTGTTCGGTCTTTTCAATTCGGAGACTAATATGATGAATTGTATTCGGAGACTAAAATGATGAATTGTATTCAGAGACTAATCTTCTATTGTATTCGATGAATCTGTTGTTGATGTGTGCTGTTTATATTTTGTCCAATTATACATTTTGTAACCTGTGCAAAAACAGAAAATTAAAAAAAAACCTAATATTCATACTAATGGCGCATCACATCATAGTGTGCCATTAGTATGCCAAAGGATACTAATGGCGCATCATTAAACAGTGCGCTATTAGTATGCCGAAGTTACTAATGGCGCATCTTGTTGTCGTGCGCCATTAGTATGCCAAAGCACCTGGGTATACATGGCCCCCTGGGAGGCATACTAATGGTGCACTGTTGTATATACTAATGGCCCATCTGAGGTGCGCCATTAGTATACCAGATACTAATGGCGCACCAGTGGTGCGCCATTAGTAAAATATACTAATGGCGTGCTACTAATGGCGCACCACTAATGCGCCATTAATGGCCAAATTAGGTGCGCCATTAGTAGGCCTTTTCCTAGTAGTGCTAAAGATGAATGAATAATGTTCACAAAAGTTAGCCAAACGAGTTTTAGAGCGAGTGATTCTCCCGGTTTGAATATCATTGAAGATTTGTTTGACGGGATGGTCTCTTGAGACTATTGCTCGAACTCGTGAAAGCTTTTGCTTGGGTCGGGGTGGAACATCTTCTTCATCATCTTGTCCTTCTTCTTGGCCTTCTTCATTATTGGCGTTGTTGTTCTCTTGTCTTGGTGGAGAAGGAGGTTGATGAGGTTCTCCTTGGTGTACGTCCTTGTTTTCTTCATCTTGGTGCGTCCCACTTGTGGATGCTTCCGTATCAACTCTTGGTTCACCTTGTCATGAGGTAGAAGCTTCCACTTGGACGGACAAGGTACTCTCCTTTACCTCCGTTGGATGAATCTTGCCAATAGACAAGTCTTGGATTGCTTCCGAAGGATCCTTATCTCCTACATCAATTGGCAATTGCTCTACTTGCGAGCCGTTAGATTCATCAAACTTCACATCTACCGTCTCTTCAACCTTCCGGGTGAAATTGTTGTAGACACGGTAAGTGTGAGAGTTTGATGCATAATCAAGTAGGAAACCTTCATGAGATTTAGGAGCAAATTTAGAACGACGATGATTATCAAGAATGTAGCACTTTGAGCCAAATACTTGAAAGTATCCAACTTGGGGTTTGTTACCGGTGGGAAGCTCGTATGCTGTCTTGGCGAGCAGCTTGTGGAGATACAAGCGATTTGTTGCATGACATGTTGTCTCAACTGCTTCCACCCAAAAGTGTTTTGGAGTCTTGTACTCATCAAGCATCATTATCGCCATCTCAATAAGAGTTCAGTTCTTCCTCTCAACAACTCCATTTTGTTGAGGTGTGTACATAGCCGAGAACTTGTGTGAAATCCCTTCTTCGTCAAGAAAGGCGTCCACATTTGCGTTCTTGAACTCCGTTCCATTATCGTTGCGAACCTTCTTGATCTTCACTTCAAATTGATTTTGCGCCTTCCTAGCGAAGCTCTTGAAGATCTTTTGGACCTGCGATTTATCATCAAGAAAGAACACCCATGTAAATCTTGAAAATCATCACTATGACTAGACCAAATGAGTTACCACCGAGACTCTTGTAGGCATTGGGACCAAAAAGATCCATATGAAGTAGCTCAAGCGGTCTTCTCGTGGTCATAATGTTCTTCACGGGGTGACTTCCTCCAACTTGTTTTCCTGCTTGACAAGCACTACAAAGTCTATCCTTTTCAAATATAACATATTTTACTCCAAGGATATGATCACCTTTAATAAGCTTATCAAGATTTCGCATGCCCACATGACCTAACCTTCTATGCCACAACCAACCTTTCGAGGATTTAGCAATTAGGCAAGTTTTAGGTTGAGCATTTTTAGTGAAATCAACAATGTAAAGATCACCTCTACGTGTACCGGTAAAGACCATTTTATGATTATCTCTACGAAACACTTGGCAATCTACTTCAGTAAATAGGACATTGAAACCAAAGTCAGCAAGTCTAGATACGGAAACTAAATTGTAGCCAAGAGATTCAACGAGCATAACATTTTGTATGGAGCTATCATATGAGATGGCCACCTTACCAAGGCCAACCACCTTACCCTTTGAGTTATCACCAAAAGGGACATACTTTCGAGGGCCGTTGTTTCCAGCAAGCTCACGAAACATATCTTTGTCTCCAGTCATATGATCGGTACACCCACTATCTAGAACCCATTCCTTTCCTCTAGCCATGTAGCCGCGAAGAATAGCCATAAGACCAAAGTGTTGAAGGAAATATGCCCTAGAGGCAATAATAAAGTTATTATTTATTTTCTTATTTCATGATAAATGTTTCTTATTCATGCTAGAATTGTATTAACCGGAAATATAATACATGTGTGAATACATAGACAAACAGAGTGTCACTAGTATGCATCTACTTGACTAGCTCGTTGGTCAAAGATGGTTATGTTTCCTAACCATAGACATGAGTTGTCAATTATAAACGGGATCACATCATTAGGAGAATGATGTGATTGACTTGACCCATTTCGTTAGCTTAACACTAGATCGTTTTAGTTTACTGCTATTACTTTCTTCATGACTTATACATCTTCCTATGACTATGAGATTATGCAACTCCCGATTACCAGAGGAACACTTTGTGTGCTACCAAACATCACAACGTAACCGGGTGATTATAAAGGTGCTCTACAGGTGTCTCCGGTGGTACTTGTTGAGTTCGCATAGATCAAGATTCGGATTTGTCACTCCGATTGTTGGAGAGGTATCTCTGGGCCCTCTCGGTAATACACATCACTATAAGCATTGCAAGCAGTGCAACTAATGAGTTAGTTGCAGGATGATGCATTACGAAAACGAGTAAATAGACTTGCCGGTAACAAGATTGAACTAGGTATTGAGATACCGACGATCGAATCTCGGGCAAGTAACATGCCGATGACAAAGGGAACAACGTATGTTGTTATGCGGTTTGACCGATAAAGATCTTCGTAGAATATGTGGGAGCCAATATGAGCATCCAGGTTTCGCTATTGGTTATTGACCGAAGACGTGTCTCGGTCATGTCTGCATAGTTCTCGAACCCGTAGTGTCCGCACGCTTAACGTTCGATGACGATCAGTATTATGAGTTTATGTGTTTTGATGTACCGAAGGTAGTTCGGAGTCCCGGATGAGATCGGGGACATGACGAGGAGTCTCAAAATGGTCGAGACGTAAAGATTGACATATTGGACGACTATATTCAGGTATTTTTTGGAGTACCGGGGAGTTACGGGAATACGGGGGAAGAAGTATTGGGCGTCATGGGCCAAGTGGTGGAAGAGAGGAGGCAGGACACGGCAGGGCGCGCGGCCCCCCTAGCCCAAACCGAATTGGACTAGGGGGCCGGCCCCCCTTTCCTCCTTTCCTCCCCCTCCTTCCTTCTCGCTCTCCTCCTTCCTTTCCCCCTCCTAGTAGGAGTAGGAAAGGGGAGCCCTACTCCTACTAGGAGGAGGACTCCTCCTCCTGGCGCGCCCTGCAAGGTCCGGCCAGCCTCCCCTCTTGCTCCTTTATATACGAGGGCAGGGGGCACCCCAAGACACACAAGTTGATTGTTCCAAGCCGTGTGCGGTGCCCCCCTCCACCATAATCCACCTCGATCGTATCATAGCGGTGCTTAGGTGAAGCTCTGCTGGATCACCGTCATCACGCCACCGTGCTGACGAAACTCTCCCATGAAGCTCTGCTGGATCGGAGTTCGTGGGATATCGTCAAGCTAAACGTGTGATGAACTCGGAGGTGCCATGCGTCCGGTACTTGGATCGGTCGGATCACGAAGACGTTCGACTACATCAACTGTGTTCTCATAACGCTTCCGCTTACGGTCTACGAGGGTACATGGATGATACTCTTCCCTCTCGGTGCTATGCATCACCATGATCTTGCGTGTGTATAGGATGTTTTTTTGAAATTACTACGTTCCCCAACAGTGGCATCCGAGCCAAGTTTATGCGTAGATGTTATATGCACGAGTAGAACACAAGTGAGTTTTGGGTGATACAAGTCATACTGCTTACCAGCATGTCATACTTTGGTTCCGCATTATTGTTGGATGAAGCGGCCCAGACCGACATTACGCGTACGCTTACGCGAGACTGGTCGTTCTACCGACGTGCCTTGCACACAGGTGGTTGGCGGGTGTCAGTTTCTCCAACTTTAGTTGAACCGAGTGTGACTACGCCCAGTCCTTGTTGAAGGTTAAAACAACACTAACTTGATGAAATATCATTGTGGTTTTGATGCGTAGGTAAGAACGGTTCTGGCTCAGCCCGTAGCAGCCACGTAAAACTTACAACAACAAAGTAGAGGAAGTCTAACTTGTTTTTGCAGGGCATGTTGTGATGTGATATGGTCAAGACGTGATGAGATATAAGTTGTTGTATGAGATGATCATATTTTGTTAAAGTTATCGGCAACTGGCAGAAGCCTTATAGTTGTCTCTTTATTGCATAAGATGTAAGTGCCATGTAATTGCTTTACTTTATCGCTATGTGATAGCAATAGTTGGCGAGACGACCATGTGACGACACATTGATAGAGATCAAGATGATGGAGATCATGGTGTCATGCCGGTGACCATAGAGATCATGAAGGTACTTTGGAGATGGAGATCAAAAATGCAAGATGATCATGGCCATATCATGTCACATATTATGATTGCATATGATGTTTATCCTTTATGCATCTTATTTTGCTTAGTTTGACAGTAGCCTTATAAGATGATCTCTCACTAAAAATTTCAAGGTACAAGTGTTCTCCCTAAGTATGCACCGTTGCAAAAGTTCGTCGTGCCGAGACACCACGTGATGATCGGGTGTGATAAGCTCAATGTTCTTATACAACGGGTGCAAGCCAGTTTTGCACACGCAAAATACTCGGGTTAAACTTGATGAGCCTAGCATATGCAGATATGGCCTCGGAACACTGGAGACCGAAAGGTCGAGCGTGAATCATATAGTAGATATGATCAACATAGTGATGTTCACCATTGAAAACTACTCCATCTCACGTGATGATCGGACATGGTTTAGTTGATTTGGTTCACGTGATCATTTAGATGACTAGAGGGATGTCTATCTAAGTGGGAGTTCTTAAGTAATATGATTAATTAAACTTTAATTTATCATGAACTTAGTCCTGATATTATTTTCATAACTATGTTGCAGATCAATAGCTCACGATGTAGCTCCCTGTTTATTTTGATATGTTCCTAGAGAAAAACTAAGTTGAAAGATGTTAGTAGTAATGATGCGGATTGGATCCGTGATCTGAGGATTATCCTCATTGTTGCATAGAAGAATTATGTCCTTGAAGCACCGCTAGGTGACAGACCGATTGCAGGAGCAGATGGAGGCATTATGAACATTTGGCGAGCTCAATATGATGACTACTTGATAGTTTAGTGCACCATGCTTTACGGCTTAGAGTCGGGGCTTAAAAGACATTTTGAACGCCATGGAGTACATGAGATGTTCCAAGAGTTGAAATTAGTATTTCAGACTCATGCCCATGTTGAAAGGTATGGGACCTTTGACAAGTACTTTGCCTACAAGATGGAGGAGAATAGTGAGCATGTGCTCAGAATGTCTGAGTACTACAATCACATGAATCAAGTGGGAGTTAATCTTCCAGATAAGATAGTGATTGACAGAGTTCTCTAGTCACTATCACCAAGGTACTAGAACTTCATGATGAACTATAATATGCAAGGGATAACGGAAACTATTCCCAAGCTCTTCGGGATGCTAAAATTCACGAAGGTAGAAATCAAGAAAAGCATCAAGTGTTGATGGTTGACAAGACCACTAGTTTCAAGAAAAGGGAAAAGGGAAGAAGGGGAACTTCAAGAAGAACGGCAAGCAAGTTGCTGCTCAAGTGACGAAGCCCAAGTCTAGATCTAAGCCTGAGACTAAGTGCTTTTACTACAAAGGGACTGGTCACTGGAAGCAGAACTACCCCAAGTATTTGGCGGATAAGAAGGATGGCAAAGTGAACGGTATATTTGATATACATGTTATTGGTGTGTACTTTACTAGTGTTTATAGCAACCCCTCAGTATTTGATACTAGTTTAGTTGCTGAGATTAGTAACTCGTAACGAGAGTTGCAGAATGAACAGAGACTAGTTAAGGGTGAAGTGACGATGTGTGTTGGAAGTGGTTCCAAGATTGATATGATCATCATCGCACACTCCCTATACTTTCGGGATTAGTGTTGAACCTAAATAAATGTTATTTGGTGTTTGCGTTAAGCATGAATATGATTTGATCATGTTTATTGCAATATGGTTATTCATTTAAAGTCAGAGAATAATTGTTGTTCTGTTTACATGAATAAAACCTTCAATGGTCATACACCCAAGGTGAATGGTTTATTGAATCTTGATCGTAGTGATACACATATTCATAATATTGAAGCCAAAAGATGCAAAGTTAATAATGATAGTGCAAATTATTTGTGGCACTGCCGTTTAGGTCATATTGGTGTAAAGGGCATGAAGAAAATCCATGCTGATGGGCTTTTGGAATCACTTGATTGTGAATCAGTTGATGCTTGCGAACCATGCCTCATGGGCAAGATGACTAAGACTCCGTTCTCCCGAACAATGGAGCGAGCAACAGACTTGTTGGAAATAATACATACTGATGTATGCAGTCCGATGCGTGTTGAGGCTCGCGGCAGGTATCGTTATTTTCTGACCTTCATTTCATAGATGATTTGAGTAAGATATGGGTATATCTTCTTGATGGAACTTAAATCTGAAACATTTGAAAAGTTCAAATAATTTTAGAGTGAAGTGGAAAATCATCGTAAACAAGAAAATAAAGTTTCTACGATCTGATCGTAGAGGAGAATATTTGAGTTATGAGTTTGGTCTTCATTTGAAACAATGCGGAATAGTTTCGCAACTCACGCCACCTAGAACACCATAGCGTAATGGTGTGTCCGAACATCGTAACCGTACTTTATTAGATATGGTGCAATCTATGATGTCTCTTACCGATTTACCACTATTGTTTTGGGGTTATGCATTAGAGACAGCTGCATTCACGTTAAATAGGGCACCATCTAAATCCGTTGAGACGACGTCATATGAACTGTGGTTTGGCAAGAAACCAAAGTTGTCATTTCTTAAAGTTTGGGGTTGTGATGCTTATGTGAAAAAGTTTCATCCTGATAAGCTCAAACCCAAATCGGAGAAATGTTTCTTCATAGGATACCCAAAGGAGACAGTTGGGTACACCTTCTATCACAGATCCGAAGGCAAGACATTCGTTGCTAAGAATGGATCCTTTCTAGAGGAGTTTCTCTCGAAAGAAGTGAGTGGGAGGAAAGTAGAACTTGATGAGGTAACAATACCTGCTCCCTTATTGGAAAGTAATTCATCACAGAAATCTATTCCTGTGACTCCTACACCAATTAGTGAGGAATCTAATGATGATGATCATGTAACTTTAGATCAAGTTACTACCAAACCTCGTAGGTCAACCAGAGTGAGATCTGCACCTGAGTGGTACGGTAATCCTGTTCTGGATGTCATGTTACTTGACAATGACAAACCTACGAACTATGCGGAACGATGATGATCCCAGATTCCACGAAATGGATTGAGGCCATGAAATCTAAGATGGGATCCATGTATGAGAACAAAGTATGGACTTTGATTGACTTGCCCGATGATCGGTGAGTCATTAAGAATAAATGGATCTTCAAGAGGAAGACAAACGTTGATAGTAGTGTTACTATCTACAAAGCTCAAATTGTCGTAAAATGTTTTCGACAAGTTCAAGGCGTTGACTACGATGAGATTTTCTCACTCGTATCGATGCTTAAAAGTCTATCCGAATCATGTCAGCAGTTGCCGCATTTTATGAAATCTGGCAAATGGATGTCAAAACTGCATTCCTTAATGGATTTCTTAAAGAAGAGTTGTATATGATGCAACAAGAAGGTTTTGTCAATCCTAAAGGTGCTAACAAAGTGTGCAAGCTCCAGCGATCCATCTATGGACTAGTGCAAGCATCTCGGATTTGGAATATATACTTTGATAAAGTGATCAAAGCATATGGTTTTATACAGACATGCGGTGAAGCCTGTATTTACAAGAAAGTGAGTGGGAGCGCTACAACATTTCTGATAAGTATATGTGAATGACATATTGTTGATCAAAAATAATGTAGAATTTTCTGGAAAGCATAAAGGAGTGTTTGAAAAGAGTTTTTCAAGGAAAGACCTCGATGAAGCTCCTTACACATTGAGCATCAAGATCTATAGAGATAGATCAAGACGCTTGATAAGATTTTTCAATGAGTACATACCTTGACAAGATTTTGATGTAGTTTAAAATGGAACAGTCAAAGAAGGAGTTCTTGCCTGTGTTGCAGGGTGTGAAGTTGAGTAAAGACTCAAAACATGACCACAGCAGAAAATAGAAAGAGAATGAAAAGTCATTCCCTATGCCTAGTCATAGGTTCTATAAAGTATGCTATGCTGTTTATAAGTCCTATTGTATACCTTAGCATCTTTCTGGCAAGGGAGTACAATAGTGATCTAGGAGTAGATCACTGGACAGCGGTCAAAATTATCCTTAGAGGACTATTGAAATATTTCTCGGTTATGGAGGTGATAAAAGAGTTCGTCGTAAAGAGTTACGTCGATGCAAGCTTTTTACATCGATCTAGATGACTCTAAGTCTCGATCTGGATACATATTGAAAGTGGGAGCAATTAGCTAGAGTAGCTCCGTGCAGAGCATTGTAGACATAGAAATTTGCGAAATACATATGGATATGAATGTTGTAGACCCGTATGCTAAACTTCTCTCACAAGCAAAACATGATCACTCTTTGGGTGTTAATCACATAGCGAGGTGAACTAGATTATTGACTCTAGTAAACCCTTTGGGTATTAGTCACATGGAGATGTGAACTAATCACATAAAGATGTGAACTGAATTATTGACTCTAGTGCAAGTGGGAGACTGAAGGAAATATGCCCTAGAGGCAATAATAAAGTTATTATTTATTTCCTTATTTCATGATCAATGTTTATTATTCATGCTAGAATTGTATTAACCGGAAACATAATACATGTGTGAATACATAGACAAACAGAGTGTCACTAGTATGCCTCCACTTGACTAGCTCGTTGGTCAAAGATGGTTATGTTTCCTAACCGTAGACATGAGTTGTCATTTGATAAACGGGATCACATCATTGGGAGAATGATGCGATTGACTTGCCCCATTCTGTTAGCTTAGCATTTGATCGTTTTAGTTTACTGCTATTGCTTTCTTCATGACTTATACATGTTTCTATGACTATGAGATTATGCAAGTTCCGATTACTGGAGGAACACTTTGTGTGCTACCAAACGTCACAATGTAATTGGGTGATTATAAAGGTGCTCTATAGGTGTATCCGATGGTACTTGTTGAGTTGGCATAGATCGAGATTAGGATTTGTCACTCCAATTGTCGAAGAGGTATCTCTGGGCCCTCTCGGTAATACAGATCACTATATGCCTTGCAAGCAATGCAACTAATGAGTTAGTTGCGGGATGATGCATTACGGAAATGAGTAAAGAGAATTGCTGCTAACGAGATTGAACTAGGTATTGCGATACCGATGATCGAATCTCGGGCAAGTAACATGCCGATGACAAAGGGAACAACGTATGTTGTTATGTGGTTTGACCGACAAAGATCTTTGTAGAATATGTGGGAGCCAATATGAGCATCCAGGTTCCGCTATTGGTTATTGACCGGAGACGTGTCACGGTCATGTCTGCATAGTTCTCGAACCCGTAGGGTCCGCATGCTTAACGTTCGGTGACGATCAATATTATGAGTTTATGTGTTTTGATGTACCGAAGGTAGTTCGGAGTCCTAGATGAGATCGGGAACATGAAGAGGAGTCTCGAAATGGCCGGGACAGAAAGATCGATATATTGGACGACTATATTCGGACATCGGAAAGGTTCCGAGTGATTCAGGTATTTTTCGGAGTATCGGGGAGTTACAGGAATACGGGGGAAGAAGTATTGGGCCTCATGGGCGAAGTGGTGGAAGAGAGGAGGCAGGACAAGGCAGGGCGCGCGGCCCCCTAGCCCAAAACGAATTGGACTAGGGGCACGGCCCCCTTTCCTCCTTTACTCCCTCTCCTTCCTTCTCCCTCTCCTCCTTCCTTTCCCCTTCCTAGTAGGAGTAGGAAAGGGGAGTCCTACTCCTACTAGGAGGAGGACTCCTCCTCCTGGCGCACGCTGCAAGGGCCGGCCGGTCTCCCTCCTTTCTCCTTTATATAAGGGGGCAGGGGGCACCCCAAGACACACAAGTTGATTGTTCCAAGCCATGTGCGGTGCCCCCCTCCACCATAATCCACCTCGATCATATCGTAGCGGTGCTTAGGCGAAGCCCTGCGTCAGTAGCATCATCATCACCGTCATCACGCCATCGTGCTAACGAAACTCTCCCGTGAAGCTCTGCTAGATCAGATTTCATGGGACGTCATCGAGCTGAACGTGTGGTGAACTCGGAGGTTCTGTGCGTTCGGTACTTGGATCGGTCGGATCGCAAAGACGTTTGACTACATCAACCGCGTTCTCATAACGCTTCCGCTTACGGTCTACGAGGGTACATGGACGATACTCTTCCCTCTCGTTGCTATGCATCACCATGATCTTGCGTGTGCGTAGGATTGTTTTTGAAATTACTATGTTCCCCAACAAGTGTCTCATTGCATCATCAAGATCATAGTCACTATCATCATCCTCATCATAGTATCCATCTTCAACATCGTCATGTGGTGGATAAATTCCTAGATAGAGTGATTCATTAGAAGTATGACCGTAACAATGTTCATCTCTATGAATTCTAATGACTTCGGAAATGATATTGCTAATGATTGCAACATCTCCTTTGGCACTCGTAAGATTAGTAAGCTCAAATAAACAATCACCAAATTTGGGATCATTGGAACTCATCTTACTAAAGGCAATATACTTATAAAGAATCTCATCTAAGTTTTTCAAGGAATAGCTTGGAAATCATTCCTCAAGGAATCTCCATATGGTGTAGGCACAATCAAGAGCATGCAAGCTAGCAAGCAAGTTTCTGGGCAAACCTCTAGTGATTAAATTGACAGTTCTAAGATTACAGATCATGTCAATAGACTCATCAAGGGTAGCACGCAAAGGATCGACATGTGTTTCACAAGGGATGGTAATGTACTTGTTCAAATGATATTCATTGAAAATCTCAAGCATCTCATTTTTCCACTCATGAAAGTACTCTCCATCAAGTATAGGCACTCTATGTCTAAGACTCCCCAACGTAGACTCATCCATCTTCCTCCAAAGATGTTTAAACCAAAGCAATGGAGACCAAATCTCTAATACCAATTGAAAGGATCGAGAGGAGGTGTCTAGAGGGGGGGTGAATAGACTCTTAGTAAGAAAAGTTGCAGTTTTTAATTTCTTTAAGTTGAAGTGGAGTTTTAGCACAAGTTTAAACATGCACAATACATATCAAGCAAGCATGAAAAGAGTATATGAGCAGCGGAAAGTAAATCATGCAAGGTGCAAGAATGTAAAGGGATGGGATTTGAGTGCAAACACAATTGGAGACATGGAGATTTTTGGCGTTGTTACGATAGGTGGTGCTATCGTACAACCACGTTGATGGAGACTTCAACCCACGAAGGGTAACGGTTGTGTGAGTCCACGGAGGGCTCCACCCACGAAGGGTCCATGAAGAAGCAACCTTGTCTATCCCACCATGGCCATCGCCCACGAAGGACTTGCCTCACTAGGGTAGATCTTCACGAAGCAGGCGATCTCCTTGCCCATACAAACTCCTTGGTTCAACTCCACAATCTTGACGGAGGCTCCCAAGTGACACCTAACCAATCTAGGAGACACCACTCTCCAAATGGTAATAGATGGTGTGTTGATGATGAAATCCTTGCTCTTGTGCTTAAAATGATAGTCTCCCCAACACTCAGATCTCTCTCATAGGATTGGATTTGGTGGAAAGAGGGTTTGAGTGGAAAGCAACTTGGGGAAGGCTAGAGATCAAGATTTATGTGGTTGGAATGGGATATCTTGACCTCAACACAAGTGTAGGTGGTTCTCTATCAGAAAATGTATGTTGGAAGTGTAGGCATGTTCTGATGGCTCTCTCCATGAATGGAGAGTGGGTGGAGGGGTATATATAGCCTCCACACAAAATCTAAGCGTTACACACAAATCACCAAACTCAGTGGACCAGATCAGACAACTCAGTAGGACCGATTCAGTTCATAATGTGACCGTTAGACATTTCGGTGGGACCGATATGATAAACTCGGTGGGACCGGTGTGCTAGGGTTAGGGTAATACCTCGTCTCGGTTTGACTGATTACGCAGACTCGGTGAGACCGATTTTGGTAATAGGAAAAACAAAGAGTTGGTCAAGCAAACTCGGTGGGACCGATTGCATATCTCGGTGGGACTGAAATTATTGCAATAGGTAACAGAGAGTTTGCAAGCCCATCTCGGTGAGACCGAGATCCCATCGGTGAGACCGATTTGACTAGGGTTTCTAGCAGTGGCTATGTCAAGTGAACTCGGTGGCGCTAGGTAGGAAATTTTGGTTGGGCCGAGTTTGACTTTTGGTATGGGACAT
Source organism: Triticum urartu (assembly GCF_056163025.1). Classification (NCBI taxonomy): domain Eukaryota; kingdom Viridiplantae; phylum Streptophyta; class Magnoliopsida; order Poales; family Poaceae; genus Triticum; species Triticum urartu. Next base: position 538,105,782 of record NC_141876.1, read on the forward strand.
ATGTGGATATGGGAAAGTGGTCGAGGGCTTTGGAGCATATCACTAAGCACTTTGAGCAAGTAAGCCATTAAGCAACACCTCATCCCCTTTTAATAGTATTGGCTTTTCCTATGGACTCAATGTGATCTTGGATCACTAAAAGTAAAATGTAGAGTCTTGATCTTTAGAGACTGAGCCAATCTTTTGTACCTAGCATCTTGAAAGGGTTCAATATCCTCTTGTCCTCGCCACTCCATCTGTTGAACTTGTCTGAAATATACTAGATAAAAACATTAGTCCAACAAGAGATATGTTGGCATTAATTACTAAAACCACCCAGGGAGCACTTGTGCTTTCAGGAACAGAGGGAAATCTAATATGCACTCAAATATAGAAATGCGTATAGTAGTTCTAAAAAAACAATTATACATGCGAAATCATTTCCGGTCGTAAGTACATCCCACACAGTCAGTCATCGCTAAACGTTTTTGTTCGTATTTACATCCCACACTGTCACTCTAAGGAAAACTTTTGCGCAAGGTGCCGTAACGCAAATAGTTTTAAAGAGAATGTCGTGTGTGATTTTTCATTGGTCCAACATGGTTTGTTCCTAGAAACTATGTGCGTTGCCTGAGGTCATCGCCCACGGTGTTTTCTCCTTAACCATTTGCAATAGGAAAACCCAATTAGCAAGCTAATTGGCCAATTAGCAGGCTAATTGCCCTATTATTAATAATCCATTTACTAATCTAATTGACATTCATATTAAGCACATAATTTATTCTATTTCCATATTAAGGAAGCATGATTTCATAATTGAAATACATCGGAGTACAACATGATATAGCTTCAGCACTCAGCTACCCCATTACACAACTGCACCAGCAGCAAGTTTTACATGCAACATCTAGAACCTTTCGAAATTAGCATCATAGACGGTACATAGAGAGATGCATCTCATCTGGAAAACTGCTGAAGCAGAAGGCGAATATTGAGCCTTCATTCATGTTGATGGTCTTTGCAACTTTAGGCCAGTGCCTGTGGATGATTGACCATCCGTCCGTCGACCTCTTTAGGAACACTTCAATATTGAACAGTGGGTGTTGTATGAAAACTTTCCTCACCTCCTGACCACAGAGGTGGTTTGAGAGGTAATCATCAGTGAACCCTAAAAACAAGGATGTGCATAAATATCTTCTCTATATTGGAAACGGGGCAAAGATATAAAAAAGGCAAGGTATAATAGTTAGTATCATCTTGTAAACCTCAATGCTTCCCATTGTTTCCCTACAACACATATAAGGTAGTTAATCATCAGGTCAAGTAAGGGTTCACATGCTATCGGTAAAATATGTTGATGAAAAATAAGCACATTGCAGATTCATCATATTAATTCAAGCCACATGGAAAACCCATTTATCCAAACCAAGCATGATTAAGAACTAGGAAATATTGCACTTGTATATGTTTCTCATGTATTAAGTGCAGCCAAATTCGATTTATTCCTCACATGGTATACAATAAGAGAATGCAGCCACAACAATTGAACATCTCATTGCAGAATTGAACCAAGCAGTTAACTAAACACCACAACAAATGAACCAAATGTTAACTGAACATCACATTTGCAGAATTGAACCAAGCAGTTAACTGAACACCACATTGCACGACATATAGAACATATACACTATAGCAGAAGATTGCATGGTAAAAGTAGATAGCACAATTCACAAGAATTTGTTAAGGAAAGGCAGTAGCTAGCAAACTGAACATGGGTCCTTATAGTGAGCTAATAAGACAAGCTGCTCGTCATTGTCGGAGATATCGATGTTGATTGGCTCCTTGGACATGGAAGAGGGCGAGGCCTCCGCATCGTTGATGCCCTTGTTGTAGTGGTGAGTTGCTTGAGCGGCTCCCGGCACCAACCTGCTAGCTCTCGAGATGAGGTAAGCACGTGCACGCTGAGAAAACACCTCATAGTGTTCGTCGAAGGCACCGATGGTGGCCTCAAGAAAACGCCACGAACTGTCATTTAAAGCAGCCAACCGTGTCGCAGTGTTGGCGCACGAGGCGTCAATGGTGGCCTCGATGGTGAGGTGCTCCTCCAAGATCTAGGGGTCAACACGAATGGCAGCCATCGCGACCTCATCCGCGCGTGCGGCCGTGATTTGCTTCTCCGCTGCCAAATGCTCCTTGTGGTCCTGGCTATACTGCATGCACCATGGCTTAGGCCGGCACGTATTTGGTGGAGGGGTCGGTGATTTGGTTGGAAGGTGTTGTGCTCGCGCCGGTGGTCGGGGCGTGTGGGATGTGGAAGGAGGAGGAGAATGGGGGTCGGGTGTGGATTACCTGCCCGGATGGGCGAGGCCGAGCAGTGTGAAGGAGGGTTGCTGGCAAGGAGGCGGCGCTGCAAGCAAGGGGTGAAGGTTTCAACTTGGAAAGGAAGGCGGAAACAGGGGAAATATGGCTTTTGGTAAGGGGGAGGGGGCGGGGAGGTAGATATTTCCGTGGAAGACAAAAATTTGGAATCGCTTCAGCGAAAAAACTGACGCGCAAAGTGTCATCAGACACGGTCCCTTACTCAGAGCGGGCTGTGGACTGTAGCCGTCGCACCTTCTCACGTAAGCCGTATGCGTACTATACTCTGATAGTGCTCCAAGATATTTTGTGCTGCATCTCACACGGTTGGTTATAATAAACTGTGTGGGATCTACTTGATTTTTTGTCTTGATTTGAATTACACAATGGGGTCACAACGGCCATGGATGGAGTTTGAATTGCTAGACATTTTATCTGCAGCGATCATAAAAGAATTGGAATTATTCAGGGTTCATTTGGACATTTTTATGCATTAAGTGAGTTTTCAATGCATTTATGTGCATAATTCAAATTTGCACTATATGCACGTTGCTACCTATTGAGCACGCGTTTGTTTTCCCATGAAGAGGAAAGGGTGATGCAGCAAAGTAGCGTAAGTATTTCCTCAGTTTTGAGAACCAAGGTATCAATCCAGTAGGAGACAACGCACAAGTCACCTAGTACCTGCATAAACAATCAAGAACCTTGCAACCAATGCGATAAAGGGGTTGTCAATCCCTTCACGGTCACTCGCAAAAGTGAGATCTAATAAAGATAGTAAAGTAAATAATTTTGGTATTTTTGTTATATAGATTGGAAAGTAAAGATTGCAAAATAGTAAATGAGATGCGATGTAAATAAAAGAGATGCAATATAATAAGAAAGAGACCCGGGGGCCATAGGTTTCACTATAGTGGCTTCTCTCAAGATAGCATGTATTACAGTGGGTGAACAAATTACTGCCGAGCAATTGATAGAAACTTGCATAGTTATGAGGATATCTAAGGCAATGATCATGAATATAGGCATCACAACCGTGTCAAGTAGATCGAAACGATTCTGCATCTACTACTATAACTCTACACATCGACCACTATCCAGCATGCATCTAGAGTATTAAGTTCATAATAACAGAGTAACGCATTAAGCAAGATGACATGATGTAGAGGGATAAACTCAAGCAATATGACATAAACCCCATCTTTTTATCCTCAATGGCAACAATACAATACATGCCTTGCTGCCCCTACTTCTCTGGGAAAGGACGCTGGAAGATTGAACCCAAAGCTAAGCACTTCTCCCATTGCAAGAAAGATCAATCTAGTAGGCCAAACTAAACCGATAATTCGAAGAGACTTGCTAAGATATCAAATCATGCATATAAGAATTCAGAGAAGAACCAAATAATATTCATAGATAATCTTGTTAATAAACCCACAATTCATCGGATCTCGGCAAACACACCGCAAAAGAGTATTACATCAAATAGGTCTCCAAGAACATCGAGGAGAACTTTGTATTGAGAATCAAAGAGAGAGAAGAAGCCATCTAGCTAATAACCATGGACCCGAAGGTCTGTGGTAAACTACTCACGCTTCATCGGAGAGGCAATGGTGTTGATGTATAAGCCCACCGTGATCGATTCCCCCTCCGGTAGATCGCCAAAAAAGGCCCAAAGAGGGGATCTCACGGGTACAGAAGGTTGCGGCGGTGGAAATGTGGTTTCATGGCTCTCTGCAATGTTTCTAGGTTATAAGAGTATATAGAGGCGAAACAAGTGCGCCGGTGGAGCTACAAGGGGCCCACGAGGGTGGGGGGCGCCCTCATGCCTCGTGGCCGCGTCGTGGAGTTCCATACATCGACTCCAAGTGTTCTAGATTGCTTTCGGTCCAAGAAAGATCATGGTGAAGGTTTCATTCTGTTTGGACTCCGTTTGGTATTCCTTTTCTGCGAAAATTTAAAATAGGCAAAAAAACAGAAACTGGCACTGGGCCTCCGGTTAATAGGTTAGTCCCAAAAATAATATAAAAGAGCATATTAAAGCCCATTAAACATTCAAAACAGATAATATAATAGCATGGAACAATAAAAAATTATAGATACGTTGGAGACATATCAAGCATCCCCAAGCTTAATTCTTGCTCGTCCTCGAGTAGGTACATGATAAAAATAGATTTTTTGATGTGGAATGCTACCTATAAAATTATCAATGTAATTTTCTTTATTGTGGCATGAATGTTCAGATCCGAAAGATTCAAAACAAAAGTTTAATATTGACATAAAAATAATAATACTTCAAGCATACTAATAAATCAATCATGTCTTCTTAAAATAACATGGCCAAAGGAAGCTATCCCTACAAAATCATATAGTCCGGCTATGCTCTATTTTCATCACACACAAAATTTAATCATTCACAACCCCGATGACAAGCCAAGCAATTGTTTCATACTTTTGATGTTCTTAAACTTTTTCAATCTTCACGCAATACATGAGCGTGAGCCATGGATATAACACTATAGGTGGAATAGAGGGGTGGTTGTGGAGAAGACAAAATTGAGAAGATAGTCTCACATCAACTAGGCGTATCAACGGGCTATGGAGATGCCCATCAATAGATATCAACGTGAGTGAGTAGGGATTGCCATGCAATGGATGCACTAGAGCTATAAATGTATGAAAGCTCAAAAAGAAACTAAGTGGGCGTGCATCCAACTCGCTTGCTCACGAAGACCTAGGGCATTTTGAGGAAGCCCATCATTGGAATATACAAGCCAAGTTCTATAATGAAAGATTCCTACTAGTATATGAAAGTGACAACATAGGAGACTCTCTGTCATGAAGATCATGGTGCTACTTTGAAGCACAAGTGTGGAAAAAGGATAGTAGCATTGTCCCTTCTCTCTTTTTCTCTCATTTTTTTTGTTTTTTGGGCCCTGTTTTTTTTCTTTGGCTTCCTTTTTTATCTTTTTCGCCCGTAGTCTCATCCCGACTTGTGGGGGAATCATAGTCTCCATCATTCTTTCCTCACTGGGACAATGCTCTAATAATGATGATCATCACACTTTTATTTACTTACAACTCAAGAATTATAACTCGACTCTTAGAACAAAATATGACTCTATGTGAATGCCTCCAGCGGTGTACCGGGATGTGCAATGAATCAAGAGTGACATGTATGAAAGAATTATGAAGGTGGCTTTGCCACAAATACGATGTCAACTACATGGTGATGCAAAGAAATATGACAATCATGAAGCGTGTCTTAATAAACAGAACGGTGGAAAGTTGCATGGCAATATATCTCGGAATCAAGGTAGTCAGAATCCCGATTCGACTGCTAGAATCCTACGGCTTCACGACCCTACGGAAGCATGTCGATCCAAATCCCACTATGAATCTGGATTAGGTAGAATCCATGTTGAGTCACGATCCAAATCATAGAATCCTGTACAAAACTGTACAATCCTGACTATGTTATGGACTACATCTGATTCTACTAGTTTTAGCAAAATAGTATGCCATCATCCAAACACCTTTTCATATACCGCATGGACCTTTATTCCCCTCCCAAGTCCAAATTCTCAGACGTAGACACCTTTGATCTAGCTCTTAGAAACCCTAGGTCGGAATTGAGGATCATGCTTGTTGGCATATGGAATTGGCGTGAAAAGGAGGATGCTTCAAGATTGATCGGAGAAGGAGAGTAAGACCCTTCAAGGTTTAGCAGTGTAGGTCAGATAGATAAGTGATCGACTACTCACGCACTCTAAAAATAACATAAGTAAATTTCGTGCATTGAAGGTTTAAATGTTCTATATATTTCGCTCTCATATATGTTCCATACATGTGAGCTAGATGGTAGGTTAGCCATAAAAAGAAGTGGAATACAACTAACATTGATGCGTGTGTTCTTTCCTCCATATTTAGTGTCAAAACTCTATAGAAACCGTATAAATTTCTTGTGTGCATACACAATAATTATTTGAGTAAATCTAGTAGAATCCTCGATTCCACGACTCGATCTTACGACTCGATTCTGTCTGAGGAAAACCGACCCGACTCCGAATCCCGACTTTGACTACCTTGCTCGGAATGGCTATGGAAATGCCATAATAGGTAGGCATGGTGGCTGTTTTGAGGAAGGTAAATGGTGGGTTTATGGTACCGGCGAAAGTTGCACGGTACTAGAGAGGCTAGCAACGGTGGAAGGGTGGGAGTGCGTATAATCCACGGACTCAACATTAGTCATAAAGAACTCATATACTTATTGCATTAGTTATTGAAACGAAGTACTATGCGCATGCTCCTAGGGGGATAGATTGGTAGGAAAATACCATCGCTCGTCCCCGACCACCACTCATAAGGAAGACAATCAAAAAATAAATCATGCTCTGACTTCATCACATAACGGTTCACCATACGTGCATGCTACGGGAGTCACAAACTTTAACACAAGTATCTCTCAAATCCACAACTACTCAAGTAGCATGATTCTAATATCACCATCTTCATATCTCAAAACAATCATAAGGAATCAAACTTCTCATAGTATTCAATGCACTTTATGAAAGTTTTTATTATACCCATCTTGGATGCCCATCATATTAGGACTAATTTTATAGCCAAAGCAAATTACCATGCTATTCTAAAAGACTCTCAAAATAATATAAGTGAAGCATGAGAGATCAATAATTTCTATAAAATAAAACCACCACCGTGCTCTAAAAAGATATAAGTGAAGTACTAGAGCAAAATTATCTAGCTCAAAAGATATAAGTGAAGCACATAGAGTATTCTAATAAATTTAGAATCATGCGTGTCTCTCCCAAAAAGGTGTGTACATCAAGGATGATTGTGGTAAACTAAAAATCAAATAATCAAATCATACAGGATGCTCCAAGAAAAACACATATCATGTGGTGAATAAAAATATAGCCTCAAATAAAGTTACAGATAGACGAAGACGAAACAGGGGATGCCTTCCATGGCATCCCAAAGCTTAGGCTTTTGGTTGTCCTTGGATTTACCTTGGGGTGCCTTGGCCGTCCCCAAGCTTATGATATTGCCACTCCTTATTCCAAAACCCATCAAATCTTTACCCAAAAACTTGAAAACTTCACAACACAAAACTTCAACAGAAAATCTCATGAGCTCCGTTAGTATAGGAAAATAAACCACCACTTTAAGGTACTGTAATGAACTCATTCTTTATTTATATTTGTGTTAAACCTACTGTATTCCAACTTCTATATGGTTCATACCGCCGATACTACTCATACATTCATCAAAATAAGCAAACAACACACGAAAAACATAATCTGTCTAAAATAGAATAGTCTGTAGCAATCTGGAGACTTCGAATACTTCTATAACTCCAAAAATTCTGAAAACTTAGGATGACCAGTATAAAAATTAGATTGATCTACTTCAGTTGGAATTGGTATTTTATCGCTCTCTGGTAAAAATGATAATTATTTTCGTGAGCGCATACTTTCTGTTTTTATCAGCAAGATCAAACAACAATCACCCAAGAAGATCCTAAAGCTTTACTTGGCACAAACACTAATTAAAAATAAAAAACACAATCATAACATAAGCTAGATGAATTACTTATTACTAAATAGGAACAAAAATCAAAGAACAAAAATAAAATCGTTTAACGCCCTTAGCTAGGCATTGATAATTTTAATGATGCTCACATGAAACATAGCAATTGAAACACAAAGAGAGCATCATATTGCAACATCCCAAAATTCTAAATTTTGGAATGTTATAATAAATAGATAGATTTGATTGATTGTTTGATTGATTGGTTGAAATTGAGTGAAATTCGAAAACTTTTTGAAAGTTAAATGAGAGGGAATAAAAGGACTTTCCCAAACTTTCATATTTGCTTTCTGATCTCCATGAATTCAAATTATTTTCAAATACAAAACCCTTGAGCGAAGATGATATGACTTCTTCCATTTAAACTAAATGAAAGGGTATTTGAAAATAATTGAATTTCATTTGGAAAAATTTCAATTCATAAACTTCATGCAGCTCAATGATTTTCATGAGAGAAGATAAAATGACTTCTTCAAATTATATGAAATATGAGTTGGGAGTTTCAAGGAAATAAATTCAAAGTTCTTTTGAATTTATTTTCAATTTGGAGTTATTTGAGTTTTATTCAAATTATTTTTCTCCAAAATAAAAATATATGGAAATAGGGTAACATGATTCCTTACAATAGAAAATTGGAGAAAAATTAATTTGAAATCATTTTGGTATGCCTATATCTTATTTTTGCTTATTTAGTTTTATTTTTTTTGTCTGACTAGAAAACTTTTTTTAAAGGAAAAAAAATCCTTCCCCGACTGGGCCGGCCCAGCCAGCGCCAGGCCAGCCCGCTCCGCGTCGTCTCCCACCTCGCGGAGGAGACCGCCGGCCGCACGCCTCCCGAGCACCGACCTCGGCGTTCGTGTCCGCTCCGGCCTCCTCTACCCCCTCCTCCACGCCACCTCCTCCCTTCCCTATAAATCCGGAGCCCCGGGCCCCATTCCTCTCTTCGCCGCCGCCCTTGCGCCGCGTTCCGCCGCCACCCCGCTCCGTCCCGTCACCGTTGACCGCTGCCGACGCCGCCATTTGCCTCGCCTCGCCGCGCCGCCCCTCCCCGACCCCTTCGCCGCCCTCCTGGACGACCGGAGCCGCCGCCGCCGTCCTGTCTCGCCGGGGAACGCCCTCGCCGCCACCGGTTTTCTCTCCGAAAACCGCAAACCCGTCGCGAACCGGTAAAACCCGCAAAAAAAACCCGATCCAGTTTCCTTCGGTTTTTCTTTTAGATCGTTTTTTGTGGTTAGTCTTATACAGAGAACGTTCGCTGTCTATCCCTTCGGAGCGAACGAATCCATCCGTTAGCATTCGGTAACGAACGTTTGTAATTTAGTCTTTCTCTTTTTCTATTTTAATTTCGGCCAGGGACATATATGTGAAGATTTTTCTTTACAGTTTAGTCCCTGAACTTCAAACACTCATAACTTTTTACTCGTTAGTCCAAATCCAACGAAACCAACGCCCACGTCTTCATTATGATCTCCTCTATCCAGTAATCCAACTCAAACATGTTTTTGAAAATTCTATAATTTGAATTAGACCAGATTTGAATTCAAACTCCGTTTGATCATAACTTGAGTTTCGTAACTCCGTTTGAGTTGATTCTTTTTGCAAATCGAAGCTCTTGACCTAAACTTTTTGATAAGGCCAAATTCATATAATTTTGGTACTGTTAGAAATTGTTTTAAGCAAGAGTTATTTGATTGGTTTTGGTGTTTTCTGAATTGTCTTCTTCGATCTTTCTGATACTTTGAGTGATTGCTTATGTGTGGTTACTATTGCTTTCTTATGATAGATTGACCGGAGTGAGCCGAGTAGATCTATCAAGAGTTTTGAGTGTGAATCATCTTCATCAACATTGCAGGCAAGTTCACACTTTGATCATATCCCCTTCATACCCAGTTTTCATTGCATTAGATCAAACCTCAAACGTTGCATGATTAGGATCTAATTAAATTGTGCGATGGAAGTAGTTGAGGTAGTACCTATTACCTGTTTGTTATCAAACCCTTGGGAGTTACTATTACATTATGCTTATAGTGCCATGCTATGCTCATAGACGTGGATTGGGTTTTGAGAGTATCCATGACAGATGTGAGATTGTTAATTAATGGTTTACGTAAGGTGGCAACTTAAACACACATCTGGGTGGATTGAGGCGCCTGGTTATTCCAGAATTTGCCTATCTAGGCACCTTGGTAGACCAGGATTGCCTGTTTTTTTTATGGACTGCCACCCAGGCTCAAAGGGATCATGAGATTATTCATACTAGAAACTTCCGTGTCCAGCCACAAGCTATTATGGGCTCTAGAATAGTTGACTAAGTCATGCAAACTCTTACAGTGGTAGACTAGCAGATGTAGGGGATGTAGGTGGTACGGTCTACCCATCGTAAGGTGCTAGCGCTTCAGAAAGACTATATCTCGGTCATCCATTTCTCAAACACCTTGTAGTGCGAGAAATCCAACGGAGGAGATCGGGTCTTGTGGGGAAAAGTGCGCAAACCTCTGCAGAGTGTAATAAACTAATCATGGTTAGCCGTGTCCCCGGTTATGGACGTTTTGAGTATCTAGTACTTGGATTATCATGTGAATCTCATCACGTTACTTTAAATTAAGTTTTTGGGTTTAATGATGTTATTTAATTGGGATTGAGAATGCTGTCAACCATTCTCAATGTTCAACCACCACCATGATAGTTAAATAAAAATTTATTCCTTTGTAGTAGGGAAAAATTGGCTTTTCGCAAAAACTATAACCATAGAGCTTTTACACCAGCCAAATATGCATGTAGTGATAGCCATTGTTCATCATTTCTCTCTATGGTGTGAATTTGCCAGTACATTCAATGTACTGACCCTTTGTGGCTACAACGTCTCATGTTGCAGGAATCTTACAACGAGTAAGTGATACGTTAGGGTTACAATTTCTACACTCAACTTGGCCGTTGGTGTTGATGGGAATCCACAACCTTGTTACTTCCGCTATTTGGATTGAGGTAATAGTATTTATGTTACTTTTACATGTGATTTACCTCTGTTATAAATCCTCGAGTACTGTGTGTGTCAGCATACCGATCCAGGGATGACACTTAAGCACAGAGACTTGATCCATTCGGGTCGGGTCGCTACAAGATGGTATCAGAGCACATGTTGACTGTAGGACGTGACCCTAGAAACTGGCAAGCCCATAGCAAAGATTTTTCTCTAAAACTTTACTCTTCAAAAGGATCTTTTACCTCTCTTCTCTTCTGAGCTTATTCAAAAAATTCCCTTCAGTGAGACCATACCCCTTTCCCCTTTTGACCACACGAAGATTCGACTGATGAGACCACTCCAAGAAGTACAAGATATCAGACAACTAAAGCCACTTCGGAATGAAGAGTATTTTCCGTGCATCTGAAAAATGGAAACTACAACGGTTGAGGACCAAAGACAAGGAGAATTTGAAGGCTCTGAAGAATTTCCAGATTTGTATGACCTAGGAAGGCTACCCCTATGGAACTTGACAGATTAAGGAAGTTGTCAATGCCCGAGATCAAGGTGTATCGGAGAAAGACTGAAACAAGAAGCATGAGAACTCGAAGTTTTCTCAAAGAAAACCCTAAGGAAGGAGATATCAACTATGGAATGATAGCTCATGGGAATGACAAGAGCAGAAACACGATTATCCGTGATGTCATCGCCCGCTGATGCTATTGTCACCGTGCTGAGTTAAGGATGCATTTCTTCAGAATGGATTTGATGGAAGAAGGCTGATGGGGCACCTATTAGTAAGATGAAGTTTTAACCTAGGCCGGTGTATCACCAGGATCTGGAGTAACACATCAAGAAGTTTAAGATGGACTTGTAGGAAGTCATATTTGACAAGGAGGCCATTCATGAAGAACTTAGGACCCAAAAGCTGAAAGTAGCCAAGCTGGAGGAGCAAAACCTCGAGAAAACCAAAGATTCGTCAGGAACTAGACCATGGTTCATGCCAAGGATGTTGAAACCTAGAAGTTTGAAATACAACTCCAGAATATTAAAGGATGTCACGAGAGATTTCACGTCAACGGAGATGATCTGGCAAAAGAACTTGAGAAGACAAGCATGATCGGAAGAAACCATTGGAGGCATGAACAAGGCTTGAAGAGTTTGGAGACGTTGAAGATTTATTGACCTTTAGAAGACCAAACCCCTGTTATATACCTACGTTAGATGCGACGTTTGTGAGCTGTCATTTGTTTGATGTTTTTCCCGACGGCCACAAATAAAATCTGTCTTTTCAAAACTTTTGTTTGTATTGTGTGTATCCCTCTCTCCTATCTTACCCCAAACCCACATGGACCCAATAGAGGATGAATGGAGATGAGCTTTCTGGACCGATGAGTCAGTTGGAGACAGACCGATGGATTTAGAACATGGAGGATCACATGGAGAATAACCCTATAGCTGGACATGATATGACCCAGCATGCTCTTCAGTGCTTTGAAAGAGGTGCTTCTACTTGGTGGAGGATGTACCAACCCATCAATGGATGGCAAGGAGTAACCACTTGGAAAGAATTTAAGTTGACTTTGCAAAGATCTCACCTTGTGTCTCAGAAGTTGAAGCCTTATGGAAAGGATATGAAGAAACCTTGTGCATGCAAGATTTGTGGAGAAATAGGACACACCCATAAAGAACACAAGGATGAATGCCCTAATTGTGAAGGAAGTCCCCTAGTTGAAGAATGCCCAATTAGGCAGATTACTTGTTTCTTGTGTGAAGGGACTACCCACTATCCTGCTCAGTGTCACATTTACCCCATGGTACAATGAACCATCCAGCAGAAGAAAGAAGAAATGAAAGGAGCCCTCATGGAAATTTTAGAAGAAGCTGTGATGGAGGACACACCTAAAGAAGACCCGAGTAAACCCTGCACTAAGTCTTGCTATTCATGTGGAGAAGAAGGACACATCTCCCAAAATTGTTTGAATGGGGATTTAGTAGAATTCCCGACAGAGGAAGTAGAATATGACCCACAAGAAATAGAAGCCATGATTGGCATGGAAAGGTCCAGGAATAGAAGCAGATTGGATTCCAGGAAGGACCTGAGTCATATAACATGTTATAGGTGCAAGGAGTCAGGGCACTACCTCAAAAATTTCCCAAAAACGAAACCTCGATACTTGTTAGAAGTAATATGTTTTAGTTGTAATGGAGCAGGGCACCTTGCCAGAGAATGCCCCAAGGAGAAGGAAACTTGTGCTAGATAGTTGAGTTTGCAACAAGAAAATGGAGTAGTAGAAGTGAGAAAATTTTCTTTTATATTGACGTGTTGAGTTGAGACATGTAATGGAAAAGCGAGAGATTGTGATCACTTGAGAATGAATAAAGTTAGCATCATTGGTACTGATATGGATTTTATGACTTGTTACTCTATGAAGAAGAATTTTGGCCATTCTGAGGATATGAGAAATATGGTCTATCGAAGATTTGTGCATTTTAAGGGTGGTAGTACCCTGTAAGAACCGTTGACCCCTGGAAAAGATAAGGATACTCCACTGAGTGGATTTCGGACAAAATGAATACGAGTTTTGTCTCGATATGTCTGATGCCCCAAGAGTATGTGGGATGAAGTTGGAGACCGTTAGTTGTTTGGACCAAATGTGATCAAGGAGTCAGAAGAGAATGTTAAGTTGATTCGAGATAGACTGAAGGTAGCTCAGTCCAGGCAGAAGAGTTATTTAGACTCAAAAACTCAAGGAGGTAGTCTATGAAATTGGAGATAGAGCATGTCTTCGCGTGTCCCCTATGCGAGAAGTTAAACGGATTGGAGTTAAGGGACAGTTAGCCCCGAGATTTGTAGGACCATACCGAGTTTTGGATCGTATGGGAGAAGTGGCCTACAAGTTGGAGTTACCCAAAGGACTGTCAGGAGTTCATGATGTCTTTCACGTTTCCCAGTTGAAAAAGTGCCATGCAGAGATGGCCAATATTCCCGTGTAAGGACGCTTGACCCTGGAAAGGATAATGATGTTCCACGAAGTAGAATATGGACTCCATAAGTATAAGTTTACATATCGGTATGAGGGATATCCCACGGGGATGAAGAGATAAATTACTATTGGATATAAAGGAGGCATGATGTTGGAAATATGGATCAATGGAAATCCCATGATGAGTCTGAGTAAACATGTCCTAGTTTGGTGCCAACAGAAGGAAGGAAGACAGTACAATTGGATGGATTTAAGAATACTAGGAAGTTGGAAGTTGGAACAATGATCAGTTACCTGATGATAAGTTCAAGGACTACAAGTGATGAGATGGGCCATAACCCACATGCCCCAGGACCTGCCAAGAAGCAAGCACATTCTTGCTGAAGGAAAAAAACTGGAAGAAGTTATGACGTTTATCGATAGATGATCTTATAGGAGTTTACGCAAACCTGAGAGTGGTGAAGGAACGATAGATGATTGTTTGGCTTGCAGAATCCATGGATTTATCCGAACCCAGTTTGTCGACAAGAGAAATTCTGCAATGCTTGCGAGGATGACCGAGTGTTAGAATGCGAGATTCACTAAACCATATAAAAGGTAATGATTTGGGTGCGGGATGGATTGATCACCATACCGACTTACTCTTATTATTCGCCTTGATATATGGGATGGTAAATCTAAGTGACTTACCTATCGTAGAGAGATGACGATATTAAACCTTGTTAAACCTTAGAATGGTATAGGTATTTTTCCCTTGTACACGACAGTTTTTGCCAACCGTAGGTTATACGGTGAGGATCAACCCAGACCCATTTACTGCAGGAGAAACCATAAATGGTTGACCACCCTGAGATATCGATAGTTGTTTAGTAATAGCGCCAGACCCATCAGCTAAGAAGACCCAGTCATGGAAGAACCTTAGCAAGATGAAAGGACAGAAAAATTGTGGTAAAGGTTATGCCACTACCGGAAGAGCCCGGATAAGGAATTATCCTAAAGATCTAAGAAGACCGACACTGTTAACAATATGGATGATGTATAGGAGTTTCGAGGGAACCGTAACCATGCTTTTAAGGGAGGTAGCACCCCAGACCCCTGTGATGATCGATGGATTTTGAGGAGACCCCCAAACCCTAACCTTTTCTTTCTAGCCTCTCAGAATCTCGAGGACGAGATTCATTTTAAGGGTGGTAGGTTTGTAACATCCCAAAATTCTAAATTTTGGAATGTTATAATAAATAGATAGATTTGATTGATTGTTTGATTGATTGATTGATTGGGTGAAATTGAGTGAAATTCGAAAACTTTTTGAAAGTTAAATGAGAGGGAATAAAAGGACTTTCCCAAACTTTCATATTTGCTTTCTGATCTCCATGAATTCAAATTATTTTCAAATACAAAACCCTTGAGCGAAGATGATATGACTTCTTCCATTTAAATTAAATGAAAGGGTATTTGAAAATAATTGAATTTCATTTGGAAATATTTCAGTTCATAAACTTCATGCAGCTCAATGATTTTCATGAGAGAAGATAAAATGACTTCTTCAAATTATATGAAATATGAGTTGGGAGTTTCAAAGAATTAAATTCAAAGTTCTTTTGAATTTATTTTCAATTTGGAGTTATTTGAGTTTTATTCAAATTATTTTTCTCCAAAATAAAAATATATGGAAAATAGGGTAACATGATTCCCTACAATAGAAAATTGGAGAAAATTTAATTTGAAATCATTTTGGTATTTTTAAAATGATTTTTGTTGGGTTTTAATAGACTAGTAGCACTCTTTGTTTTATCTGAATTTGTTTGAATTTTATTTGACTCTAGAAAAATGTTCATCTTGTAGAAAACCTTTTTCTGAAAATTTTGATATATAATATGCCTATATCTTATTTTTTCTTATTTAGTTTTTTTTGTCTGACTAGAAAAATTTTTTAAAAAAAAGGAAAAAAAATCCTTCCCTGACTGGGCCGGCCCAGCCAGCGCCAGGCCAGCTCAGCCCACTCCGTGTCGTCTCCCACCTTGCGGAGGAGACCGCCGGCCACACGCCTCCCGAGCGCCGACCTCGGCGTTCGTGTCCGCTCCGGCCTCCTCTACCCCCTCCTCCACGCCACCTCCTCCCCTCCCTATAAATCCGGAGCCCCGGGCCCCGTTCCTCTCTTCGCCACCGCCCTTGCGCCGCGTTCCGCCGTCGCCGACGATATCCGCTGCCACCACCCCGCTCCGTCCCTTCACCGTTGACCGCTACCGACGCCGCAATTTGCCTCGCCTCGCCGCGCCGCCCCTCCCCGACCCCTTCGCCGCCCTCCTAGACGACCGGAGCCGCTGCCCCGGTTGAACCCGAGCCGCCGCCGCCGTCCTGTCTCACCGGGGAACTCCCTCGCCTCCACCGGTTTTCTCTCCGAAAATCGCAAACCCGTCGCGAACCGGTAAAACCCGCAAAAAAAGCCCTGATCCGGTTTCCTTCGGTTTTTCTTTTAGATCGTTTTTTTGTGGTTAGTCTTATATAGAGAACGTTCGCTGTCTATCCCTTCGGAGCGAACGAATCCATCCGTTAGCGTTCGGTAACGAACGTTTGTAATTTAGTCTTTTTCTTTTTCTATTTTAATTTTAGCCAGGGACATATATGTGAAGATTTTTCTTTATAGTTTAGTCCCTGAACTTCAAACGCTCATAACTTTTTACTCGTTAGTCCAAATCCAACGAAACCAACGCCGACGTCTTCATTATGATCTCTTCTATCCAGTAATCCAACTCAAACATGTTTTTGAAATGTTTAAAATTTGAATTAGACCAGATTTGAATTCAAACTTTGTTTGATCATAACTTGAGTTTCGTAACTCCGTTTGAGTTGATTCTTTTTGCAAATCGAAGCTCTTGACCTAAACTTTGTGATAAGGCCAAATTCATATAATTTTGGTACTGTTAGAAATTGTTTTATGTTGCAAGAGTTATTTGATTGGTTTTGGTGTTTTCCGAATTGTCTTCTTCGATCTTTCTGATACTTTGAGTGATTGCTTATGTGTGGTTACTATTGCTTGCTTACGATAGAATGACCGAAGTGAGACGAGTAGATCTATCAAGAGTTTTGAGTGTGAATCATCTTCATCAACATTGCAGGCAAGTTCACACTTTGATCATATCCCCTTCATACGCAGTTTTCATTGCATTAGATCAAACCTCAAACATTGCACGATTAGGATCTAATTAAATTGTGGGATGGGAAGTAGTTGAGGTAGTACCTATTACCTGTTTGTTATCAAACCCTTGGGAGTTACTATTACGTTATGCTTATAGTGCCATGCTATGCTCGTAGACGTGGATTGGGTTTTGAGAGTATCCATGACAGATGTGAGATGTTAATTAATGGTTTACGTAAGGTGGCAACTTAAACACACATATGGGTGGATTGAGGCACCTAGTTATTTCAGGATTTTCCTGTCTAGGCACCTGGGTAGACCAGGATTGCCTGTTTTTTTATGGACCGCCACCCAGGCTCAATGGGATCATGAGATTATTCATACTAGAAACTTCCGTGTGTAGCCACAAGCTATTATGGGCTCTAGCATAGTTGACTAAGTCGTGCGAACTCTTACAGTGGTAGACTAGCAGATGTAGGGGATGTAGGTGGTACAGTCTACCCATCGTAAGGTGCTAGCGCTTCAAAAAGACTATGTCTCGGTCATCCGTTTCTCAAACACCTTGTAGTGCGAGAAATCCAACGGAGGAGATCGGGTCTTGTGAGGAAAAGTGCGCAAACCTCTGCAGAGTGTAATAAACTAATCATGGTTAGCCGTGTCCCTGGTTATGGACGTTTTGAGTATCTAGTACTTGGATTATCATGTGAATCTCATCACGTTACTTTAAATTAAGTTTGTTGGGTTTAATGATGTTATTTAATTGGGATTGAGAATGCTGTCAACCATTCTCAATGTTCAACAACCACCATGATAGTTAAATAAAAATTTATTCCTTTGCAGTAGGGAAAAATTGGCTTTTCGCAAAAACTATAACCATAGAGCTTTTCCACCAGCCAAATATGCATGTAGTGATAGCCATTGTTCATCATTTCTCTCTATGGTGTGAATTTGCCAGTACATTCAATGTACTGACCCTTTGTGGCTACAACGTCTCATGTTGCAGGAATCTTATGACGAGTAAGTGATATGTTAGGGTTACGATTTCTACACTCAACTTTGCCGTTGGTGTTGATGGGAATCCACAACCTTGTTACTTCCGCTATTTGGATTGAGGTAATAGTATTTATGTTACTTTTACATGTGATTTACCTCTGTTATAAATCCTTGAGTACTGTGTGTGTCAGCATACCGATCCAGGGATGACACTTAAGCACAGAGACTTGACCCATTCGGGTCGGGTCGCTACACATATAGCATGTGAAAAACACATCAAAGTCTAACATACTTCCTATGCATAGGCTTATTATAGGCAAACAAATTATCATAGCAAGCAAAAACTAGCATATGCAAGGAAGAGGAAAGAAACAATAGCAATCTCAACATAACGAGAGGTAATTTAGCGACATGAAAATTTCTACAACCATATTTCCCTCTAACATAATAATTACATGTAGGATCATAATCAATTTCAACAATATAACTATCACATAAAATTTTCTCTTCATGATCCACAAGCATGCAATTTTGACACTCTTCTAAAATAGTGGGATTATCATAAAATAAAGTCATGACCTCTCCGAACCCACTTTTATCAAAAACTTCATAAGATTGAACATTGTCCAAATATGTGGGATCTAAAGTTGACACTCTTCCAAACCCACTTTCAGTATTATTGCAAACATTACTATCAATCTCATATTCATCATGGGGCTTAAATAAATTTTCAAGATCATAAGAAGAATCACCCCAATCATGATCATTGCAACAAGTAGTAGACATACCAAATTAGCATCCCCAAGCTTAGGGTTTTTCATATTATTAGAACAATAGACATTAATAGAATTTATAGTAACATAATTGCAATCATGCTTTTTATTCAAAGATCTATTGTGAATCACTTTATAAAGCACTTCATCACAATTTTCATATTCACGGATTTCAATCAAAACTCCATAAAGATAATCTAGTGCACTCAACCCACTAGCAATTGGTTCATCATAATTGGATCCTTTAAAAATATTAGTAGTGGAAGGGGATCCATAAACTTTTAGCAAGCAAAGATGCAAGCAAAAAGAAGGCACATGGTAACACAAGATCAAACAGAAGAGCGGTGAAGCAAAGGCGAAGGTTTTCGAAAATCGTTTTAGAAGTGGGGGAGAGGAAAACAAGAGGCGAATGGCAAATAACATAATGCGGGTGAGAAGAGTTGATGGTGGGCACTTGGTATGTCTTGACTTGGCATAGATCTCCCTGGCAACGGCGCCGGAAATCCTTCTTGCTACCTATTGAGCACACGGTTGTTTTCCCATGAAGAGGAAAGGGTGACGCAGCAAAGTAGCGTAAGTATTTCCCTCAGTTTTGAGAACCAAGGTATCAATCCAGTAGGAGACAACGCACAAGTCACCTAGTACCTGCATAAACAATCAAGAACCTTGCAACCAATGCGATAAAGGGGTTGTCAATCCCTTCACGGTCACTCGCAAAAGTGAGATCTAATAAATATAGTAAAGTAAATAATTTTGGTATTTTTGTTATATAGATTGGAAAGTAAAGATTGCAAAATAGTAAATGAGATGCGATGTAAATAAAAGAGATGCAATATAATAAGAAAGAGACCCAGGGGCCATAGGTTTCACTAGTGGCTTCTCTCAAGATAGCATGTATTACGGTGGGTGAACAAATTACTACCGAGCAATTGATAGTAAAGCGCATAGTTATGAGGATATCTAAGGCAATGATCATGAATATAGGCATCACGTTCATGTCAAGTAGATCGAAACGATTCTGCATCTACTACTATTACTCCACACATCGACCGCTATCCAGCACGCATCTAGAGTATTAAGTTCATAAGAGCAGAGTAACGCATTAAGCAAGATGACATGATGTAGAGGGATAAACTCAACCAATATGATATAAACCCCATCTTTTTATCCCCGATGGCAATAATACAATATGTGCCTTGCTGCCCCTACTGTCACTAGGAAAGGACACCGCAAGACTGAACCCCAAGCTAAGCACTTCTCCCGTTACAAGAAATATCAATCTAGTAGGCCAAACTAAATCGATAATTCGAAGAGACTTGCAAAGATATAAAATCATGAATATAAGAATTTGGAGAAGAACCAAATAATATTCATAGATAATCTTGTTCATAAACTCACAATTCATCGGATCTTGGCAAACACACCGCAAAAGAGTATTACATCGAATAGGTCTCCAAGAACATCGAGGAGAACTTTGTATTGAGAATAAAAGAGAGAGAGAAGAAGCCATCTAGCTAATAACTATGGACCCGAAGGTCTGTGGTAAACTACTCGCACTTCATAGGAGAGGAAATGGTGTTGATGTAGAACCCCTCCGTGATCGATTCCCCCTCCGATAGATCGCCGGAAAATTCCCCAAGATGGGATCTCATGGGTACAGAAGGTTGCGGCGGTGGAAAAGTGGTTTCATGGCTCTCTGCGATGTTTCTAGGGTATAAGAGTATATATAGGCGAAAGAAGTACGTCGGTGGAGCAACGAGGGGACCGTGAGGGTGGTGGCATGCCTACCCCCTGGGCGAGCCCTCCTGCCTCGTGGCCGCCTCGTGGAGTTCCAGACTTCGACTCCAAGTCTTCTGGATTAGTTTCGGTCCAAGAAAGATCATTGCGAAGGTTTCATTCCATTTGGACTCCGTTTGGAATTCCTTTTCTGCGAAACTCTAAAATAGGCAAAAAAAACAGAAACTGGCACTAGGGCTCCGGTTAATTGGTTAGTCCCAAAAATAATATAAAAGAGCATATTAAAGCCCATTAAACATCCAAAACAGATAAGATAATAGCATGGAAAAATAAAAAATTATAGATACGTTGGAGACGTATCACACATTCTCCAGTGTATATAAATTGGTTGAAAAATCAAATCTTTGTCCTTGGGTGCATGCTTAGGTCCCATGCGAGAAATGGGAATGAATGCCAAACACCCTGTCACCGTCACTCGGCCGCAAACATTGAGATACCTGGTTTTTAAATTATAGTAAATCCAAAACTCGTCTGAAATTCATGAAACTTAGCATGCTATCATGGAGCGGCATCAACATGTCGTGGTAAATTTTTTGTCCCATTTGGGGCAGGTTTGGGTATATGCTTCTCACAAACCACAGCTTCTCACAACAAGCATTATGGTTTCGGTAGGGAACGCCCCACCTTTGGGGAGGAAACAATATCCATTGCCTCTTATTGCATTCAAATTTTTTCTCGTGTCAACACAGAACAACAGGAGTGTTGTGTTATTTTTTGTGATTTTTTGGGGTTTGTTTGGACATTTTTATGCATTAACTGAGTTTTCAATGCATTTATGTGCATAATTCAAATTTGAACTACATGCACATTCTCCAGTGCATATAAATTGGTTGAAAAATCAAATCTTTTGTCCTTGGGTGCATGCTTAGGTCCCATGCAAGAAATGGGAATGAATGTTAAACACCCTACCATCATCACTCGGCCGCAAACATTGAGATACCTGGTTTTTAAATTCTAGTAAATCCAAAACTCGTCTGAAATTCATGAAACTTGGCATGCTGTCATGGAGCGGCATCAACATGTCGTGGTAAATTTTTTATCCCATTTGGAGCAGGTTTAGGTATATGCTTCTCACAAACCAGAGCTTCTCACAACAAGAATGATGGTTTTGATAGGGAACGCCCCGCCTTTGGGGACGAAACGATATCCATTGCCTCTTATTGCTTTCAAAAAATTTCTCGTGTCAACATAGAACAACTGGAGTGTTGTGCTATTTTTTGTGATTTTTCGGGGTTCGTTTGGACATTTTTATGCATTAACAGAGTTTTCGATGCATTTATGTGCATAATTAAAATTTGAACTACATGCACATGCTCAAGTGCATATAAATTGGTTGAAAAAAATCAAATCTGTGTTCTTGGGTGCATGCTTAGGCCCCATGCAAGAAATGGGAATGAATTTCGAACACCAGGGCACCATTGATTGCCGGCAAAACATTGAGATGCCTGGTTTTTAAATTCTAGTAAATCCAAAACTCGACTGAAATTCATGAAACTTGGCATGCTATCATCGAGCGACATCAATATGCCGTGGTAAATTTTTGTCCCATTTGGGGCAGGTTTGGGTATATGCTTCTCACAAACCAGAGCTTCTTACAACAAGCATTATGGTTTCGGTAGGGAACGCCCCACCTTTGGGGATGAAACGATATCCATTGCCTCTTATTGCTTTCAAAATTTTTCTCGTGTCAACATAGAACAACAGGAGTATTGTGTTATTTTTTGTGATTTTTCGGGGTTCGTTTGGACATATTTATGCATTAAGTGAGTTTTGAATGCATTTATGTGCATAATTCAAATTTGAACTACGTGCACATGCTCCAGTGCATATAAATTAGTTGAAAAATCAAATCTTTATCCTTGGGTGCATGCTTAGGACCCATGCAAGAAATGGGAATGAATGTCAAACACCCTACCACCGCCACTCGTCCGCAAACATTGAGATACCTTGTTTTTAAATTCTAGTAAATCCAAAACTCGTGTGAAATTCATGAAACTTGGCATGCTATCATGGGGCGGCATCAACATGGCATGGTAATTCTTTTATCCCATTTGGGGCAGGTTTGGGTATATGCTTCTCACATACCAGAGCTTCTCACAACAAGCATGATGGTTTCGATAGGGAACATCCCACCTTTGGGGACGAAACTATATCCATTGCCTCTTATTGCTTTCAAATTTTTTCTCGTGTCAACATAGAACAACAGGAGTGTTGTGTCAATTTTTGTGATTTTTCGGGGTTTGTTTCGACATTTTTATGCATTAACTGAGTTTTCAATGCATTCATGTGCATAATTCAAATTTGAACTACATGCACATGCTCCAGTGCATATAAATTGGTTGAAAAATCAAATATGTGTCCTTGGGTGCATGCAAGAAATGGGAATGAATTTCAAACACCAGGGCACCGTTGATTGCCGTCAAAACGTTGAGATACTTTGTTTTCTAGATTCTAGTAAATCTAAAACTCGTCTGAAATTCATGAAACTTGGCATGCTATCATGGAAGGGCACCCGACATGTTGTGGTATTTTTTGTGTCCATTTTGAGAGAAGGCGCACTCGAATAATGACAGCCAACAAAGGCATTTTGAAAAAATAGCTGAGACTTCAATATAAACGTTTGTATAATTCAAACCATGTGCGTTCAGTTAACCATTCATGTGACACCACATGTCTTTGTTTTAATGGCTATAGGAGGTGTCGTGTGGACAGCTGCTTGACTGAACGGGAGGCGTGCGAGCGCAGTTTGGTGCGCAGGCTCACCGGGAAACTTACAAGCTGTTCAACGCGGGATGTGTGCATCTCTTCAATGCAAATGATTCAGATTATAGTATGCAAATTAAAGCCAGACTTCGGCACTAAGCCAAGAGACACTGTTATTTGTCAAAATATGCAGCTAAAAATCAATAGCACTGTCTATTTTTTGCAACTAAAATTCACTAATTGAGCATAGATATTATTCATACTAGTGATTAAGCGGTCGCTCTCACCGGGAAGCGAGATAGCCTTGGACCACCGCCCGCCTCACTCCCATTGGTCTATATTAATGGCGGCGTCGAGCGACCGCACCCCCCATCCTCGTCACACACACAATTCCTCTCTCTCCGCCCGCATCCTCGATGCCGCTTTGAGTCCTCAAAGCTGGCAGTGTACGAGGATGTCGCCGAAGCGCCCCATCGGAGGGAGTGGCGACGCCGGGGCTGCTGAAGCACCGGAGCACGGCGTGAATATGGAGATAGAGGTTTCTGTCACTGCCGACGAGGTGGAGAATGAGGCTGCCAACAAGCGGAGGCGGGTCGAGAATGAACTGCAAGTGACTCCAGCAGGCCTAGACTTCATCAACAACCTCCCCGATGATATGTTGATAGTCATCATATCCCTCCTCCCAATCAAATATCGGGCGAGGACAGCCGCCCTTTCCCGGCGGTGGCGCACCCTATGGCTCCGCACCCCTGTCGACCTCCTCGACACCCACAAGCTCTGCCATGGCTATCGCCAAAGCTTGGATGCGTTCTCCAAGATCCTCAGCAGTCATGATGGCCCAATCAAAGGCCTTATCACTGCAAGTTCCGTTCCAATGGCAAGGACCGAGCCAAGCTTGACGAGTGGTTCCGATCCCCTGCCATAGATCAGCTCGAGAAGCTAGGTTATAATGATGGGCATATGCGCTTGTTGCCAACGTCCGCGCTCCGCTTCGCGCCCACGCTACACGTCGCCAAGTTCATGAACTGCCATCCCCCTTAATGACGCACCCGCTCTTTTTCTACCACGACTGAAGCACCTCGAGCTTGTCGCCGTCCGCATCCCAAAGGATGAGATGGAGCGCGTGCTCCATGGCTATACTGCACTCGAGTTCCTTCGTCTTCAGGCGATAAATTGGTCGAGTACCTTGCACATCACCTCCAAGACTCTCCATACAATTTATGTGTGTTGCTAGTGCTGCAACAAGAGATCACAAAAGGTGGACCACAATATGGTCATCCAGGACACACCTTCACTTGAGAGATTACTTGCAGTTGATAAACAAGGTCCAACAAGAATCAATGTCATTTCTGCACCGAAATTGAAAGTGGTGGGCTACTCGTCTATCAAATACTACAACTTTCAGGTACAACAGTCGCCTTATATACCTCTCCTTCTTGATATCAACATTATTTCTACTTTTGAAGATGTACGTTCATCTGTCATCCAGCGAGGCTTCACCCAAACTCTGGTCATAGTGAAGGTCTTGGCACTAGAATCCGTCGGCCCCAACCTGGACCAAGTTGTCAGTTGCCTGGGATGCTTTCCGTGCCTGTCAAAGTTGTATATCGAGGTGATGTTCCTTTCCTGTTAAATGTTAACCATAAGGGAGTTCAATTTTCTTCACCTTTTCCCAAGTTTACAATGACAATGTACTATGATTTCTGAAGGAATTTGGAGGATTTTAGGACATACACCCCCACCCCATATTGGTTGCTTCATTCATATGGTTACAATCGTCCATAAGCATTTCTCCTTTGGATTCATCTGTAGTAGTTTTCTTAGGGAATTTTTCATCCAATCCAACCTCTTGTGAAGAAGGCTACATGTTTCTAGATTGTAATCAAATGCCCATGTTAATCATGCCAGATCGAAGATGGCACGTTGGTGCATTTTACAAATCCTGCAAACCAAATGGGCATGTAGTAGTGTTAAAAACTGCATGTAGGCACTAACACGTTCTCTTCTTTTGCACATAATAATAGGCCCGGAGGTGGATAATGTTTATAACAACAATCACATCGAATGACTGGATCTGAATCTCTCAAATATTACTTTGAACTCTTACCGAGGTACCTTACCGGAGATTACACTCGCTAGGTTCTTTCTTGCCAGAGCAAAGGTGCTGAGGGTAATGAGGTTGAACACGTATTTAATTAGGAAAGATCAATGGTATGATTATCGGAGCCGGTAGGTACTGCGGAATGGAAGTACCTCCAAAAATGCCAAACTTCGCATTGGAAGAGCATATGGCAAAGCAATTGGAAGTCATTGTGTTAAACCCATACATGAGTTGTCAGCAGCTGATCCCTTTTCAGAAATGACGCGGTATGCAATGTTTGAATATGGGCGTTGTAATCTTTGAATTTGAGCCTTTTAATATTTATGGTATTTGTTATATTGAACCGTTTCTGTTCTTTTGTCTCAACTCAAACAGTTCATCCGAGTGAACTGCATGTCGTATATCGCACACACCTTGATCTGGCTGACCGTTTCTTTTGTGTTGCCTAATCACAAACAGTTCATCCGAGTGAACTGTATGATGTACATCGCACACACCTTGATCTAGATGACCGTTTCTTTTGTGTTGCCTAATCACAAACAATTCATCCGAGTGAACCGTATGTTGTACATCGCACCCACCTTCATCTGGCTGCCCATTTCTTTTGTTCCTCCTCATTGAAAACGGTTAATTGAACTGAACCGTATGCCCTGAATCGCACGCGCAACTAAAATATGAACCGTGTTTGATGTATCCTCCATCGCAAACGTTTTGCGCCTTTTTGACGATTTTTTACACCACCGTTTGTGATTATTGCATCACACACAGTTTCGTCGAAGGGTCTCTAATCGTATAGTGTCGCGTTAGCAACATCCTGCAGTAGTGACACTGCAATCAAACACAGTCCTGCCAATTCATAGAGAACATTCAAAACAATCGATGAATATGCATCTCAGCGATTCACATGTCAGAGCCAATATTTACTTCACAACTAAATAATAAAGAAAAATCAATCGATGCTGCTGACATCAAAGGACGTCCCATTCGAAAGTATCAAACACATGCCTTCTTGCCTCAATGAGCAAAATTTGACAAGGTTGTCCCATTCCAAAATGTTAAATGCATGTTGTTTTGCATACATCAATGAGCAAGCTTTGACAAGGTTTTCCCATTCCAAAATATCAAATGCCTACGATTGTGGAATGGGAAGGGTTTGCTATCAGTTCGAACATTGACATGGCACCTCGTGCTAAATAAACCAGTTGTTCTTTTTGTGCAGTTCCACCAAAATCAACCAAATTCGCGTGTAGCTTGTATGATTTTGCCTTTATATGTTGCAACACCTTGAACATATCGGCACCTCCTTTCTTGTGGTGGAAATGAATGATTCAAGAATATTCGATGTATTCATGAACATTTTGTGCAGTTCCCATTGAAATCAAGCTGAGCACCCCTGTTTGCATAAATACAAAAAAGTGATTAGTATAAAGCAAACTGTACTATGAATTGACAATTTAAATAGGCAACCTACATGATCCATGCAGAGCACACATTTAAAAAAATTGAACTCACCAGAAGGAATCCTAAAACAACATTGTATTGGCCATCACAGCAACAAAGATGCAGATCCGTGAGTCCTTCTGAGCTGAAGTTAGTTTGCTCTTGTGGGCAATAATGTAACCATCTCAACTGCTCACTTCTTAGGACGAGAGGCTTGCCTTTTTATCCTGGCATAATCGGAACTAGGCACTTCACGTACTCCATATTTTTCTTCAGAGGAGGATGATCCTGTTGTGCAAAGACAAGAGGACAACTAAATGCTAGCATCCCTGCTTGCTCGAAAAAAGGGAAGGAAATATTTAAAACATCATAGATGAAGCACTTATCAAGGACAATACCAATTTCTCATGGCAGTATCTAAATAGTAGCACAACACCAATAGAGATGACAAAGCTCAATCATATGGATGAAATCCGTGGGCCAGTACCAACCTTTGTCAGGAGGCTTATTGTGTAGAGCATATAGATCAAGCACTTCTCCGGAACCATCTATTGTTATCTACTGTGATTGCCATGCTTACTATATACTCCTCGATTAGTTTAATGTTTCCAACATCTTCTTGTGCAGTTCCACTAAAATATATGTTATCTTCAAAGAAGATCCCTGTTTGCACAAGTAGAGATAATTACATATTACATTAGGAGTGTCATCAAATCAGTGGCAAAACAATTTCTCGTTCCAACCATAGCAATAAATTAAGATGCAAAACTATATCATTACTTGTGTCATCATAGTTCCAGTGCTTCATTACAGCACCGGGAGTTGATTTTTGTTTTTCTTCCGCTTGTTCTTCCCCTTCATCACTTGGTTCAATAACAGACAAGCTTCACCTTCAATGTAAGATTTGGCATGTCAATTAGGGAGCACAAATATATCACTAAACAATGACATTAATTTTCTGATGAAAGTGGCAAAATACAGGCCAATAGTTGTGAAATATACTTATCATACCTCAATGGGATATTACGGTGCACATACAGATTGGAAGTATTGTCTCCATTTGTGCAGTTCACTAAAATCAAGCAACATTACTGTATAAGTAGCACAACATATGAAAGCACATTGCACAATCATGTGAAATAAGGCTAGTACTGACCTCTCATGACGCGGAATTGAAACAACTCACAAGAAGAAGATCTGAAACAAATTTGCCAACACAGATAGGAAGTCAGATCTCCTTTTGTGCATTTCCATAAGATCAAGCAATCAAGCAACGTTGTCGGTGTGACATTTTGGTTGAACTGCACAAAACACTCTTAAAACAGAAGTGTTTTGTGTAGCGCAACAAAAGGTCACAATAGCAATGAGATGAAGTAGATAACCCTGTTTACATAGAGGTGCAAAGAAACAACTAGTGGTCAATAATGGTGGATAACACAGAAGCCAACAAAAAGAAGCATCTAACTTATCTAAATTGGAAAGAAAGCAAGACAGTAGCATTTCTCAAACAGTGGCATTGATTCATATTAATAGAGATTATATTAATAATAAAATTCGTTAAACATGTAATTTTCTTTTAATTGTGGCATTCCTTCAATTTTCCAGCGGCATTATTAGAGGTTGTTCGTTTATAGGGACTTTTTAGTGTAGGGACTAAAAAAGTCCCTTTTAGTCCCATCTCAACCAAGCAAGAGGGACTTTTA
This sequence comes from Triticum urartu, assembly GCF_056163025.1. NCBI lineage: Eukaryota > Viridiplantae > Streptophyta > Magnoliopsida > Poales > Poaceae > Triticum > Triticum urartu. The sequence continues at coordinate 538,134,327 of NC_141876.1, forward strand.
GGGACTAAAAGTGGGCATTTGGGATTAAAGAAAGAAGATCTTGAGGGATAGTCTTTTTGTGACTTTTTCCAATAGTTTCCCCTGCCCCGCGTCACACCTTATCTCTATTAGTTCATGATGCGGGGCAGGGGCAACTATTAGTCCCAAAAAGACTCTCCCTCAAGGTCTTCTTTCTTTAGTCCCAAATGCCCACTTTTAGTCCCTAAAAGTCCCTCTTTTTTGGTTTAGATGGGACTAAAAGGGACTTTTTAGTCCCTACACTAAAAAGTCCCTGTAAACAAACACCCTCTAATAATGCCGCTGGAAAATTGAACGAATGCCACAATTAAAAGAAAATTACATGTTTAACGAATTTTATTGTTAATATAATCTCTCTATTAATATGAATCAATGCCACCATTTGAGAAATGCTACTGTCTTGCTTTCTTTCCCATTTAGATAAGTTAGATGCTTCTTTTTGTTGGCTTTTGTGTCATCCACCGTTATTGACCACTAGTTGTTTCTTTGCACCTCTGTGTAAACAGGGTTATCTACTTCACCTCGTTGCTATTGGGACCTTTTGTTGCACTACACAAAACACTTTTTTAAGAGGATATCACACCGACAACGTTGCTTGATTACTTGATCTTAGTGGAACTGCACAAGAGGATATCTGACTTCCTATCCGTGTTGGCAAATTTGTTTCATATCTTCTTCTTGTGAGTTGTTTAAATTCCGCGTTATGTGTAACATCCCAAATTTTCAATTTGGAATGTTATACACTAGATCATATGCATATCATATTTTCTCGCTTTTTGGGTTGATCCTAGAAATTCCACGCAACTCAAGGACCTCCGGAGAGAGTTGGAGATTTCGTTATTTTCGTATTTGAGAGTTTCTCAAATTTTGAAAAGAGGATCGTTTGATTTATTTGTTTTATCTTCAATAAATTTTCCGGTGTCAAAATATGAGAGAGGGAATAATATGACTTTCCCAAAATTTAGGAAAATGAAGATTTAATAAATAGATCAATTTTTGTTTGCCGAAGTTTTATTTGCATTTTATTTGGATAGGGAAAAATGCGCGTTTTCAAAAATTGCATTTTAGGTCCAGAGAAAAGTTCATTTTGTTCGGCTCATTTTTAGGAGTCGGGGAAAATTTACTTTAGATTTTTCGGAGTTTGTTTAGACCTCTTTTTGTTTTTTTTCTCTGCGCACGGAAACTATTTATAAAAAAAACAAAAAAAATACTGGAGCAGGCCGGCCAGGCCAAGGCCCAGCCGGGCCGAAGGCCACCGCGCGCCTAGCGCCAGGCGCCAGGCAGCCGGCCGCCGCCGCCTCTTGCTCTACGAATCCTTTTAGGATTCTAGGGTAGCCCTTGCCCTTTTTTCCTTTGTTTCGTTATTCCTAGTCCTACTCCGTTTATTCTTTCCTATTCCTAGTCTAATTCCTTGCCCTCTACCCCAAGTAAACCCCTCCCCTCCCCAATAGAAATACCCAAGCAACCCCCCCTCTAAACATCAAATCAAAGCCCCTCTCCTCCACACCGCACCTTGCCACCCCACGCCGCGCCGCCGCACCACCTCACCCGCGCCGCCGCCGCACCTTGCCGCCGCCGCCCCACGCCCACGCCACCGGAGCCCCTCACCGGAGACCTCACCGAGGTTGCCCCCGCGTCTCTTTTTCTTGGATCGTTTTCTTCTAATCGTTCCGATTCTTTTCTTCTCTAAACCGTTCCGGTTTTCTAGATCGGTTTTTCGTTCGGTTTTTCTTCTCCGAAACCGTAGATCGGATTTGTTTTCTTCTCCGGTTTAGTTGTCTTTGGACCATTCGCTGGACCGTTCGTCCTAACGAACGTGATCACCGGATTTTTCTAGGTTAACGACGTCCATTCGTTTAACCGTTCTTCTTTTTCTTTTCGTCGGATTTATTCCGCGATCGCGATCTTAGATCCGATCTTCTTTCTAGACTTTCTTTTCGCTCGTTTATCGGAATCAGGTGATTCAAGCGCCTGGAGTTTCGTCTCGAAACCGCCGTTCCGTCAAATCAACTTGAACAAGCTTTTGCCCGATAAAAAATTTGGACCTAGTTTCAACTTGCTAGAACCGAGTTGTTTTCTTCCGCCGTTTCTTTTCCGTTTCTTTGTTCGGTTCGTTCTTTCTTTGCAACCGGAGTTCTTAAATTGAACTTTCTGGTTCGTTCTCTTGTTCGAGTTTTACCTGTGCATTAGATGAGTACTTATTGTATGCTTGTTGTTTGTCTACGATAGATTACCCGGATTGCGCCGCTTGTTACTTCGAAACCCTAGGACTCGCGGATCATCAGCAAGGCAAGTAACACTTTGATCATACCTTTTCTACAACCCATGTTTTATTGCATTAGATCAATCCTCACACATTGCATGATTAGGATCTAATTAAATTGTGGGATGGGAAGTAGATGAGGTAGTACCTATTACCTGTATTACTATGAACCTTTGGGAGTTACTTCTACGTTTGCTTATTATTATGCCATGCTATGCTAGTAGACGTGGATTGGGTGAGTGATATCCATTACAGATGTGAGTTGATAATTTTAGTGGTTTATCTAAGGTGGCAACTTAAACACACATCTAGGTGGATTGAGGCACCTGATGTCTATCAGGACTTGCCTGTTTTTTTTGGACCGCCACCCAGGCCCAAAGGGATCATAAGATCTTTCATGCTAGAAACTTCCGTGTGCAGCCACAAGCCATTATGGGCTCTGGCATAGTTGACTAAGTTGTGCGAACTCTTACGGGGTGGACTAGCAGATGTAGGGGTTGTAGGTGGTACGGTCTACCCCACATGTAAGGTGCTAGCGCTTCTGAAAGACTGTGTCTCGATCATCCGTCTTCTCAAACACCATGTAGTGCGAGAAACCAAACGGAGGCGATCGAGTCTTGTGGGGAAACGTGCGCAAACCTCTGCAGAGTGTACAAACTAATCATGATTAGCTGTGTCCCCGGTTATGGACATCTTGAGTATCTAGTACTTGAATATGATTGTGAATCTCAACATGTTACTTCTAATTAATGTTGTTGGGTTTTAATTGTACTTTTAATTGGGATTGAGAATCCTGTCAACCATTCTCAATGTTTCACAACCACCATGATAGTTAAATAAATTTATTCCTTTGCAGTAGGGAAAAATTGGCTTTACGCAAAACTGTAACCATAGAGCTTTCCACCAGCCATATATGCATATAGTATAGCTGTTTCATTCCATTACTCTCTATGTGTTACATTGCGAGCATATTCCATGTGCTGACCTGTTTTCGGGCTGCAACGTTAATGTTGCAGACTTTTCAGACGACGATTGAGGTGCGTTTAGGTCGTGGCCCTATAATCAGTGATGCCGCTGGAGTTGATGGACCCATTTATCTTCCAAGTCTTCTGCTGTTATCTTTATAATATGGCCTTAAGCCATATTCGTTGTAATAAGTTCCTTTTTGAGCCATCGATGTAATAAGTGTGTGATTGCAACTCTGCTGTAAAACCTTGATGTACTGTGTGGTGTCAGCATTACTGATCTAGGGATGACACCGTAGCACAGTAGATGTGATCCATTCGGGTCAGGTCGCTACAGAGATGGTATCAGAGCACACGTTGACTGTAGGACATGACCACTAAGTTAAAGCCATAGATCACTATTCTCTCCTCATTTTCTAACTCCTCATCTTTTCTACTCTATTAGGATGACGAACGTGAAGATTAAGTACGCTCAACCGGATGAAGGCACACCATTTGGATTTCACCTGAAGGAAGTCACCAAGTACCTGAACATTGGATTACCAAGCTTCACGGGAACCTTCAACGCCACTCTGCCTGAAGAGGAGCGCTGGAAGATTCAAGCTCACGTTCCGGGAAGGACATTCGCGCCAATCACGAAACCCATAGATAGTGTTTTCAATGCACCAACCTGGAGTCTGGGAAAGAGCATGGTAGCCCATATCACCATAGGACGCATTGGAGAAATTTATCAAGAAGACCTCAAGGACACTATCTACCAGATTTGCGGACGCCGAGATGAACAATGGGAGTTAGTCAGCACCAAGAAGGATAGATCCATTGCATCTTTCATCCAGGAGTTAAACCAGCACATTCGACGCCACGAGAACCAGATGTGCAATGATATGATAGAGCTGAAGAATGCGAAGGCAAGCATCATCGAGCTAGAAGGAGAACTGAAGTCTACACGCAAGGACTACATGGACGAGATCGTAGCTCTAGCAAGGCACAATAACGATCTTAAGCAGGAGATTGAAGATCTCAAGAGGAAGTTAGCATCCCAGGAGGAAGACGAGTACGTCGCATGTCCGGACAACTACATCATCATCGACGACACCGATTCGGATCCAAGTGAACCCGACTTTGAAGACGAAGCTGGAGCAGATATCATGGAGTCTTCCACCGGTTCAAATTTCTAGATGATCACCAGATAATAGTAGTATTCCCCCATGTAAACATTATAGTCGAGCACTTTGCGATAGTTTTAGACCGTTTGTAAGCCCTTATTTGATTGATTGAAGTGATTTTGTGTGCATTTGCTCATGTGCATATGGGTAGTGTTTTCCCTTTAGACCCCCTCTATTCTTAATTCTCGTCTTTTCTAAACCCTCAGATGCCTCCAAGACGTGACAATGGATTTCCACCGGAGCTCACTCAGTTGATCTAGCAGCAGAATCAATTGATGCGGATGTTAGTTCAGAACCAACAGAACAACAACAACAACCCACCACCACCACCTGTTGACCACTTAGCCCGTTTCCTTAGGCTGAATCCGCCGGTGTTTTCTAGTAGCACCGAGCCGATAGTAGCAGACGATTGGCTCCGCAAGATAGGAAGGGAGTTGACCACTGCAGGATGCACGGATGGTGAGAAAGTGAAGTTTGCCGCACATCAGTTAGAAGGACCCGCGGCAGCATGGTGGGAGAATTTCACAGCCACTTACCCAGTTGACACTGTCACATGGGATCAGTTTCAGCAAGCTTTCCGCACTGCCCATGTTTCAGCAGGAGCTATGGCCATAAAGAAGCGTGAGTTTCGCAACTTACGCCAAGGAGGAAGGACTGTTGGCCAGTATGTGGAGGAGTTTAGTAAGCTAGCCCGTTATGCCCCAGATGACGTTGCTACGGATGCAGCTAAGCAGGAGAAGTTTCTGGAAGGACTGAATGATGAACTAAGCATGAAGTTGATGGTAGCAAGTTTCAACAACTACCAGGAGTTGGTAGATCATGCCATCATGATTGAAGGGAAGCAACAGAAAATGGAGAACCACAAGAGGAAGTATGGACAGGGGAAGTATAACTCTGGAGCCCAGCAGAAGCCTCGTTTTACCCCTAAACCGGGATTTCAGTTTCAGCATACCCATGGAGGAGGTAGCTCGCACAACCATAATGGCCACAAAAATGGTAATGGGAATGGAGGAAGCAACGGCCAGAACCGTACCACCCCATCGACCCCAACCAAGAGAGACCTGAGCCAAGTCACCTGTTTCAAGTGTTCGAAGACCGGACATTATGCCAATGAATGTCCTGAAGGCCAGAATGGAAATGGCAATGGAAGCTCTGGGAAGAAGCCGAACCCTTTCAATAGGGGACAGGTGAACCACGTTAATGTGGAGGAGGTTGAAGATCAGCCCGATGCAGTAATCGGTAAGTTTTTGGTTAAGTCATTTACTGCACTCATTCTTTTTGACACTGGTGCATCGCATTCATACATATCAAGGGGATTCGTGGATAAGTATAACCTGCCAACCCAAGCCCTTAGGTCATCCATGTTAGTAAGCTCACCAGGAGCGGAGTTTAAGGCTAGACGATGGTGTGATCGGTTACCATTAAGGATTGGTAACTATGTGTTTCCCTCAGACCTAATAGTATTGGAATCTCAAGGATTGGATGTGATATTAGGCATGGATTGGTTATCAAAGTATGAAGGGAATATTGAGTGTGCTAGTAAGTCAATTTTGCTTACTACACCAGAAGGGAGAAGAATCAAGTATGTATCCCGGCATGTACCAAAAAGGACACAAGTGAATTGCCTAACAGGAGTTGTGCAAGAAGAAGTACCAGTGGTAAAGGATTTTCCTGATGTATTTCCTGAGGAATTGCCAGGCATGCCACCGGATAGAGACATTGAGTTTTTGATTGAGTTATTGCCAGGTACAGGCCCAATATCGAAGCGACCATATAGGATGCCAGCAAAGGATTTGGTGGAAATTAAGAATCAGATTAAGGAGTTATTGGATAAAGGTTACATACTCCCAAGTTCTTCACCTTGGGGATCACCCGTACTTCTAGTGGAAAAGAAGGATGGATCATTAAGGATGGTTGTAGATTATCGGGGATTGAATGAAGTAACCATCAAGAACAAGTACCCACTGCCGATGATTAATGATCTGTTTGATCGATTGCAAGGAGCTAAAGTGTTTTCCAAGATCGATTTGCGATCAGGGTACCATCAGTTGAAGATTCGAGAGCAGGACATACCTAAGACAGCTTTTACCACGAGATACGGATTGTATGAGTATACCGTTATGTCATTTGGATTGACTAACGCGCCTGCCTATTTTATGAACCTGATGAACAAAGTATTTATGGAGTTTTTGGATAAGTTCGTCGTAGTGTTCATTGATGACATCCTGGTTTATTCAAAGAATGAAGAGGAACATAAGGAACATTTGCGTTTGGTTTTGGAGAAACTAAGGGAACATCAGTTATACGCCAAATTCAGCAAATGTGAGTTTTGGTTGAAGGAAGTTGGATTCCTCGGACATGTTATATCCAGAGAAGGTATAGCAGTTGACCCCACAAAGGTTGAGACCGTAACCGAATGGGAAGCACCAACAACAGTTGGAGAGATCCGGAGTTTTCTTGGACTCGCAGGATACTACCGGAGATTTATTGAGAATTTTTCAAAGATTGCGAAGCCTATGACGGAGTTGTTGAAGAAGGATACTAAGTTCAAATGGACTGAAGAGTGTGAGGCTAGTTTTCAGGAGTTGAAGAAACGATTGGTTACCTAACCAGTGTTGATATTGCCAGATTAGACCAAGGATTATGAGGTGTATTGCGACGCTTCACGTCGAGGACTTGGAGAAGTGCTTATGCAGGAAGGAAGAGTTGTTTCGTATGCTTCACGACAACTGAAGCCTCATGAGTTGAATTATGCCACGCATGATTTGGAGTTAGCAGCCGTAGTGCATGCATTGAAGACGTGGAGACATTTCCTCATTGGAAATCATTGTGAGGTGTACACGAATCATAAGAGTTTGAAGTACATTTTCACGCAGAAGGAGTTGAACCTCAGACAAAGGAGATGGTTGGAGCTCATCAAGGATTATGACATGAGATTGCATTACCATCCCATAAAAGCTAATGTAGTAGCTGACGCATTGAGCCGTAAGAGCCATGTCAATACGAAAATGACGGGAAGTATACCCAAGGAGTTAGCAGAAAACCTTCGTGAACTAAGTTTAGAGATAGTTCCGAGAGGCTATGTAGCAGCATTGGAGATTAAGTCAACATTGATGGATAAGATCAGAGAAGCTCAGAAATCTGACAAAGAGATTGCTGCTATAAAGGAGAAACTTAGCAAAGGAAAAGCAAAGGGATTTCGTGAGGATGAGCATGATACCCTATGGTTTGAGGACCGTGTTTATGTGCCCGATGACCCGGAGATCAGGAAGTTGATTTTGCAGGAGGCACATGATTCACCGTATTCGATTCACCCAGGGAATACCAAGATGTATTTGGATTTGAAAGAAACATTCTGGTGGACCGGAATGAAGAAGGATATTGCAGCATATGTAGTAGTTTGTGACGTATGTCAGAGAGTAAAGGCGGAGCATCAGAAGCTAGCAGGATTATTACAACCATTGCCGATACCCGAATGGAAGTGGGATAAGATAGGCATGGATTTTATCACAGGACTACCCTGGACGAAAGCAGGGTATGACACGATATGGGTAGTAGTTGATCGTTTAACAAAGGTAGCACATTTCATTCCAGTTAAGACCACTTACAGCAGTGCTAAGTTGGCAAAGATATACATGACTAGAATCATTTGTTTGCATGGAGTTCCGAGGAGTATCGTATCAGATAGAGGAACCCAATTTACCTCAAAGTTTTGGAATCAGTTGCATAAAACTTTAGGAACCAGACTGGAGTTCAGCACAGCTTTTCACCCGCAGACAGATGGACAGACCGAGAGAGTCAATCAGATTTTGGAAGATATGCTGAGAGCTTGTGCACTAGATTATGGATCTAGTTGGGACGAGAACTTGCCGTATGCGGAGTTTTCTTATAACAACAGTTATCAAACCAGTTTGAAGATGGCACCTTTCGAAGCTTTATACAGAAGGAGGTGCAGGACACCGTTGTCATGGAACGAAGTTGGAGACCGACAATTCTTTGGACCAGATTTGATTAAGGAGTCTGAACGGAAAGTTAAGTTGATTCGCGATAGGCTCAAGGTAGCCCAGTCCAGGCAGAAGACCTACGCAGATTCTAAACGCAAGGAGATAGTTTACGAAACTGGAGACAGAGTTTATCTTCGAGTATCCCCACTTCGAGGAGTTAAGCGCTTTGGGGTTAAGGGAAAATTAGCACCACGTTTCGTTGGACCGTTTAAGATCTTGAAACGTATGGGAGAAGTCGCGTATAAGTTGGAATTACCAGAGGGACTGTCAGGAGTTCATGATGTATTTCATGTTTCTCAGTTGAAGAAATGTCATGCCGAGATGGCGGAGATACCGCTAAGAGATACCGTGCCGCTTGAAGCAATTTAGTTGAAGGACGACTTAACATATGAGGAGAAGCCAGTTAAGATTCTCGATTTTGCCAGCAGAGTTACTCGCAGCAAGGTTATCAAGTTTTGCAAAGTTCAGTGGAACCACCATTCAGAGGATGAAGCCACTTGGGAGAGAGAAGAAGATTTGCTCAAGGATCACCCTCACCTATTTTCTAGCCAACCCGAATCTCGAGGGCGAGATTCATCTTAAGGGGGGTAGGTTTGTAACATCCCAAATTTTCAATTTGGAATGTTATACACTAGATCATATGCATATCATATTTTCTCGCATTTTGGGTTGATCCTAGAAATTTCACGCAACTCAAGGACCTCCGGAGAGAGTTGGAGATTTCGTTATTTTCGTATTTGAGAGTTTCTCAAATTTTGAAAAGAGGATCGTTTGATTTATTTGAGTTCGTTTAGACCTCTTTTTGTTTTTTTTCTCTACACGCGGAAACTATTTATAAAAAAAACAAAAAAAAACTGGAGCAGGCCGGCCAGGCCAAGGCCCAGCCGGGCCGAAGGCCACCGAGCCCCAGGCCACCGCGCGCCTAGCGCCAGGCGCCAGGGAGCCGGCCGCCGCCGCCTCTTGCTCTACGAATCCTTTTAGGATTCTAGGGTAGCCCTTGCCCTTTTTTCCTTTGTTTCGTTATTCCTAGTCCTACTCCGTTTATTCTTTCCTATTCCTAGTCTAATTCCTTGCCCTCTACCCCAAGTAAACCCCTCCCCTCCCCAATATAAATACCCAAGCACCCCCCCTCTAAACATCAAATCAAAGCCCCTCTCCTCCACACCGCACCTTGCCACCCCACGCCGCGCCGCCGCACCACCTCACCCGCGCCGCCGCCGAACCTTGCTGCCGCCGCCCCACGCCCACGCTGCCGGAGCCCCTCACCGGAGACCTCGCCGAGGTTGCCCCCGCGTCTCTTTTTCTCGGATCGTTTTCTTCTAATCGTTCCGATTCTTTTCTTCTCTAAACCGTTCCGGTTTTCTAGATCGGTTTTTCGTTCGGTTTTTCTTCTCCAAAACCCTAGATCGGATTCGTTTTCTTCTCTGATTTAGTTGTCTTTGGACCGTTCGCCGGACCGTTCGTCCTAACGAACGTGATCACCGGATTTTTCTAGGTTAACGACGTCCGTTCGTTTAACCGTTCTTCTTTTTCTTTTCGTCGGATTTATTCCGCGATCGCGATCTTAGATCCGATCTTCTTTCTAGTCTTTCTTTTCGCTCGTTTATCAGAATCAGGTGATTCAAGCGCCTGGAGTTTCGTCTCGAAACCGCCGTTCCGTCTAATCAACTTGAACAAGCTTTTGCCCAATAAAAAAATTTGACCTCGTTTCAACTTGCTAGAACCGAGTTATTTTCTTCCGCCGTTTGTTTTCCGTTTCTTTGTTCGGTTCGTTCTTTCTTTGCAACCGGAGTTCTTAAATTGAACTTTCTGGTTCGTTCTCTTGTTCGAGTTTTACCTGTGCATTAGATGAGTACTTATTGTATGCTTGTTGTTTGTCTGCGATGGATTACCCGGATTGCGCCGCTTGTTACTTCGAAACCCTAGGACTCGCGGATCATCAGCAAGGCAAGTAACACTTTGATCATACCTTTTCTACAACCCATGTTTTATTGCATTAGATCAATCCTCACACATTGCATGATTAGGATCTAATTAAATTGTGGGATGGGAAGTAGATGAGGTAGTACCTATTACCTGTATTACTATGAAACCTTTGGGAGTTACTTCTACGTTTGCTTATTATTATGCCATGCTATGCTAGTAGACGTGGATTGGGTGAGTGATATCCATTACAGATGTGAGTTGATAATTTTAATGGTTTATCTAAGGTGGCAACTTGAACACACATCTGGGTGGATTGACGCACCTGATGTCTATCAGGACTTGCCTGTTTTTTTTGGACCGCCACCCAGGCCCAAAGGGATCATAAGATCTTTCATGCTAGAAACTTCCGTGTGCAGCCACAAGCCATTATGGGCTCTGGCATAGTTGACTAAGTTGTGCGAACTCTTACGGGGTGGACTAGCAGATGTAGGGGTTGTAGGTGGTACGGTCTACCCCACATGTAAGGTGCTAGCGCTTCTGAAAGACTGTGTCTCGATCATCCGTCTTCTCAAACACCATGTAGTGCGAGAAACCAAACGGAGGCGATCGAGTCTTGTGGGCAAATGTGCGCAAACCTCTGCAGAGTGTACAAACTAATCATGATTAGCCGTGTCCCCGGTTATGGACATCTTGAGTATCTAGTACTTGAATATCATTGTGAATCTCAACATGTTACTTCTAATTAATGTTGTTGGGTTTTAATTGTACTTTTAATTGGGATTGAGAATGATGTCAACCATTCTCAATGTTTCACAACCACCATGATAGTTAAATAAATTTATTCCTTTGTAGTAGGGAAAAATTGGCTTTACGCAAAACTGTAACCATAGAGCTTTCCACCAGCCATATATGCATATAGTATAGCTGTTTCATTCCATTACTCTCTATGTGTTACATTGCCAGCATATTCCATGTGCTGACCCGTTTTCGGGCTACAACGTTAATGTTGCAGACTTTTCAGACGACGATTGAGGTGCGTTTAGGTCGTGGCCCTATACTCAGTGATGCCGCTGGAGTTGATGGACCCATTTATCTTCCAAGTCTTCCGCTGTTATCTTTATAATATGGCCTTAAGCCATATTCGTTGTAGTAAGTTCCTTTTTGAGCCATCGATGTAATAAGTGTGTGATTGCAACTCTGCTATAAAACCTCGATGTATTGTGTGGTGTCAGCATTACTGATCCAGGGATGACACCGTAGCACAGTAGACGTGATCCATTCGGGTCAGGTCGCTACATCATGAGAGGTCAGTACTAGCCTTCTTTCACATGATTGTGCAATGTGTTTCATATGTTGTGCTACTTATACGGTAATGTTGCTTGATTTTAGTGAACTGCACAAATGGAGACGAGACTTCCAATCTGTATGTGCACCGTAATATCCCATTGAGGTAAGATAAGGATATTTCACAACTGTTGGCCTGTATTTTGCCACTTTCATCAGAAAATTAATGTCATTGTTAAGTGCTATACTTGTGCTCCCTGATTGACATGCCAAATCTTACATTGAAGGTGAAGCTTGTCTGTTATTGAACCAAGTGATGAAGGGGAAGAACAAGCGGAAGAAAAACAAAAATCAACTCCCGGTGCTGTAATGAAGCACTGGAACTATGATGACACAAGTAATGATATAGTTTTGCATCTTAATTTATTGCTATGGCTGGAACGAGCAATTGTTTTGCCACTGATTTGATGCCACTCTTAATGTAATATGTAATTATCTCTACTTGTGCAAACAGGGATCTTCTTTGAAGATAACATATATTCTAGTGGAACTGCACAAGAAGATGTTGGAAACATTAAACTAATCGAGGAGTATATAGTAAGCATGGCAATCACAATAGATAACAACAGATGGTTCCGGAGAAGTGCTTGATCTGTATGCTCTACACAATAAGCCTCCTCACAAAGGTTGGTACTCGCCCACGGATTTCATCCATATGATTGAGCTTTGCCATCTCTATTGGTGTTGTGCTTTTTGACCAAACAGGGCCTTAGATTAACATCTAAAGAGTTGCACGGGACAGTGGACGCACCAGCACCATGTGCATCTACCGATGTATAAAGGGGTGATGCACAGTCTGTTACAACAAAGAACAAACAACCAAGGAGCATATTTGTGTTGGTCCTAGTTTTGTTATCTTTAGACACCTTTCCCTATGTGAGGGCTGCAAATCTAGTCCTGATCAAACTCTATAGCCTTGTCCTCCAAAACAAAAAGATCACTTCATTACAGATGTGTGTACTGCGTTTGTCATTGTTTTCCCTTTTCGACCAACGTGGGTGCTGGATAGCCAGTCTGTACTACTTTCCCCCTTCCTTTCCTCTTTGAATCACGCCCTAGATTCATGCTATACAACTTTCCCCACTACTTTCCCCCTTTCTTTTCCTCTTTGAACCACGTCCTAGATTCATGCTATACAACTGTCCCCACTACTTTTCTGTTTGATCCAGCACCTAGATTCGAGTGCAGAAGCGGAAAAAGCCCACATGCAGCTAGAGCAATGCATGTGGAATAAGTAATTTTACCTTAAGGTTCCCGAGGTGTGGCTCAGTGGGCCGCCGGAGGCCGATCTGCCCACACTATGTACGGTAGCAAGGAAGAAGGGGTCGGAGGCCCCACTACAAGAAATATGTCAACTAGTGACCTTCTGTCAGTGACCCTGGAAGAAATGGTCATAGATCTATGACCATTTCAGACCAATGGGTCAAAAGCTATTCGGGGGGCTCCAAGCCCTAAACCATTGCGACCATTTTGGTGAGAAAGGTCGTAATTTCCTTACATGAAATGGTCATAAAGCAAATAGCGCTAGTCTGCTGCCTTATTTCTAGTTGTTAACGAACAATATAGATGGTCATAGCCTTGTAAATTGTGATGGGTTGCTATGACTAGGCGCCACCTCATCAGTTTTGCCTACGCGTCATGTCCATGTGGCAGTTTTTGCCCTAGGTTGTGACGCAACCTATATTTCTGTCATTCCCAAAATTCCCAAAAAAAATCTCATAAATTCTTTGGGTCATATATTTGTCAAATATGTAAAAACCTTCCTTGACTAGTTCAAAAATAATTCAAAAATATTCATTTTCCTATTCTGTTCAGAACAACAGTTTGTGAAGGAAGTACCACTTTGGCATGTCCAAATAGTATCCATTTTCTACAGTGCTTTCCTATGCCCAAATAACCATCCTCCACCAAATGCCATGTCAATCCATTCATTATTTTGAGCCGAGCTTCAACATTCGTATTTATGTCCAGTGTGGTAGTTTGCAAAGCTAGTACCACCTAGGCTCCTCCTTTTGAGATGAAAATTTGTGAAGACAGTCTTCTTAGTAACTGATCATCCTCAGCCAAAACTCACGCCCATTAGCCATGTACATTTTCTGTACCGCTAATCAAACACTTGGCTGCTAATTCATGTTTGAGCATCGATCGGTCTCCTCGTGAGAATCTTATGTTGTAATTTTCTTTCTAGAACCTACCTGGGGAGTCTCCAACCCACTAGACATGCCTAGGCTGCCCAGAACACATGGCAACGTCATGGTCACGCGGTGACCACGCGGCGGGCATGCGAGTTTACGCGCTCTAGAGTTGGGGGCCTCGGCCACCGCCCAGACCTCGACGTATCGCCACCAAACCATGTATTTATGATTAAATAGGTACTTATGTAACTATAAATGATTTTTGGAAAAAATAAATAGTAAACTATGAGGCAGCTGCAGTTCAAATTTGACCCGCTTCCTGCTGAATCGGTGTGAATTTGTCTTTTTCACCAGAGGTGGACCAAAACTTTTGAAACCCAACCATTTTGTCAATTGTGCATTAAATATGGCCTAGTATTTTAGAAAATTTATTTGGTCCATTTTTGCAACAAATATATGGTAGGTCCTTCACAAAAAAAACTCATTTCGGACACTCGGAAAATGGAAAATGTATTTTCCTTGCAAAGAAAATGAAAACTCCCTTAGGCAATATTGTTTGAAATTCCAAGATGCACCCTTGTGCACAATATGAGATCATTTGAACAAACTATGCCAAGAATGTGGCCATAAGATTGATCATTTGGCTTGAAAGCCATGAATCTTCACGCATGATGGCTCATTTCTGAGAACACTTTTTAAAAAAATTGCTGTATTGCAAGTTTGCTATTTTTCCTAGGAACTTGGCCACATATAATGACACAATGCGAAGGTTTTCCAATTTTTTGATTTTTTTTGAATTTTTTATGCCCGTTTCAAAATGCAGTCAAAACGGCAGGAATGGCCGTTCCTAGCAAGTGGTTGAATCTTGAACTTTTTTTGGTGTTTCTTTGATAAAATAGATACTTATGTACCTAGAAATTATTTTTGGAAAAAATAAAGAGCAAACTATGAGGAGGCTGCAGTTCAAAAACAACCCGCTTCCTGCTGAATCGGCGAAAATTTGTCTTTTTCACGAGAGGTGGCTCGAATCTTTTGAAACCCAACTATTTGGTCAATTGTTTATTAAATATGGCATAGTATTTTAGAAAAATAATTTTTTTCGATTTTGCAATAAATATATGATAGGGCCTTCACAAAAAACCCGATTATTGTCACTCCAAAAATTGAAAAATGATTTTTTGTGTAAAGAAAATAAAAACCCCTCAAATCAACATTGTTTGTCATCCCAAGATACACATATGAACACAATATTGGGTCATTTAAACATACAACATGAGGCTAATATGTCAATTGTTTACCTGAAATAAGAGGCTATTGATAAATGTGGTCAAATTTGTCGGTATGATCGTTCTTATCTAGGTGTGAAATCTTGCGAAACTTTTTGTGTTCCTGTGATGAAATAGATACTTTGAGTTGGTAGGATCAATTTTGCAACAAAGAGTTGGTAGGTTCTTTACAACAAAACTAAAATGAAAAATGCATTTTTTCTGCAAAAAATACTTATATTTCAATCAATTAAGACCAATTGAGATGGTCATAAGATTGTCAAAGCTTTTACTGCGTTTTGATTGGTCCATAGGCTTCTCACGCGGATCACGCATCATACACCGTCGGATATTTCCGGATCGGATGGCACCCCTCACCCAGGGCCTCATCCTCTCACCCTAACCCTCTCTCCAACCCTAACCCTCTCCCTCCCTCAGATCTCAATCCGCCGCCGCCCCTATCCCTACCCCACGTAGCCCAATCCAATCCGCCGCCGTCCTCTACCCAGATCGCTCCCTGCTCCGGCGAGCCCCCCATGAACCGTCTGCGGGCGGGGAGCCCAGTCTACGGGCGGCAGCGTAGTGGGAGCAGCACGGTCTTCACCTCCCCAGGCGGTGTCTCCCCCTTCCACCATCGCTCCTCCACCATCTCCTTTGCTGCCTCCCTCCAACGCCCACACAGCTTGCCAAAAATATACACACCATCGCCGCCGCCCCTCGCACCATGGCCACCCCCCTGCATCGACTCCCCACCATACCATGATCAAGCACACGCACACGGTTAATAAACATGGAATGATTACTACTAATTAATGAAGTGAGCAGACTTCTTCACATAGAGGAAGATGTCTGTTTTAATAATAGTGTTCTTGATCTGACCTCATACACCTTTGTTTTAGTAAGATAAACAAATAAAATAAGATTGTTTGCATACAATAAGATTGGTGATGCTGGATGTAGTGACTGTGATCTACTGCTACACGTGCTACTGCCAGTAGTGCTTGTGATTTTGTTTTGCTCTACCAACTGTGGATTAATTCCCTGGTCACTACTAAGTAGGTGATGCTAGCGTTTAAGTTTCTATACTACTGTTTATACTGCTGTTATTCCGTCGGTGTTATGCATATAGGTATGGGATAAAGTACTTTATTTGTATGGTTATAGTGCTTGTCACTCCATAGGTTATAGTGATTCTAGCACTGTGTACTAGTAGAAATTTAATCTAATGACGACGGGACATGCTCTCTTTTCTTTATGCTATGTTAATAGGATACCGTAAACGTAGGCCGCCGACAATCATATCATAGTCTCAGTCAGTTCATTTTCTCTATGGGGAATGAATTCTTAGCTGCTGGAAGTTTGGCAAATAGACACCGTACTCGTTTTTCTGTGTAAACATAGTTAGCACCTCTGTTTGTGAAGTAGTTCCTTACTTACCTCTGTGTAAACTAAATTTGGTTCAGTTAAAAAACTGCACTACCTGATAGTTTTGGGCAGCGAGCTTCTAACTGGAAAACGAGTTCGTTATGCTCATAATTTCAAGTTGGCCTCTACATATGAGTTGTAAAGCATGTTCTAAGGTTTCCGTAGAGTACTTATTTGCTTTGTTTGGATGTACGGTTTGACAGCAGCCGTCTATTTAGTTTGTTGTCCATAAATATAGTATAGTTTTTAAAAGCAACCAATTCATGATAAGACTTGGTGAGGCTGATGCACATAGCTACTTTAAAAGTACCTTGTTAACAGTGTTGAGGACAAGCTAAATCCTGTATCAGGGTCCTGTTCTTGTAAACATTATGTAAAGCTAAAATTCTTCCGTGTCTTGCTCTTTTGCCGGTGCCACTATACATGTTAGATTGCTAGATGTACTTGTTTCCATCTCAAATTACTTGGGTGTCATTCATATGTACATAAGATAATTGTACTGCAAAAAGATCTTTTATATAAATTCTGTTGGCTGACTTTCCATCTCAAATTACTTGTTTCCATCTCATGTGCCTTTAGTTTTTATTTTAAAAGTATTCGTGTAATATTTCTTATATCAGTGACATACTTTTTGTTCTCTTTTGAATGCCTTGATGTTTTGCATTAGCTTGTCATTGCTAAGGAAGAAGCAGTACTTGAAGATGCAGACTACATGTTTTCTTGTTGTGAAGCACTAGATAGTTCTATTTATTCATTCATGTTCTAGACTATTTCAGCAGCTGAATGCTTGAATATGTAATGTTGTAGGTTGCTTGGATCTGTATAAAATACGGATGTGATCAAAATTTGTAGAATGTGAGTTTTGAGATATTTCTGTAATATTCAGCTAATTGGTGGTGATTCATATTTTTATTCAAACTGGTTTGAAAATGTTCATTAAATGGGCTAGAGTTGGACCTTAAAGAGGCCAAGGATCAAATTATATTGGACAAATATTTTGGGTAAAAAATGAAACAAAAATAAATGAATGTGGATTGGACAGGAAAGAAAAAGCCTGAAAAATATTGGGCTGGACTCATTTGGTTAAACATAATTTGGAAAAAAAGATTAAAAGGCCGAAATGTTGGGCTTGGCCCATGTGGCTGACTAAAATTAATAGGAAAAATATATAGAAAGGCCGAATTGTTGGGCTCGGCCCATGTAAAACGCTGAATCGGACCGGGCTGATTCTTGTGCCACATCAGATTGCCACGTCGGATGCCTACGTGGCCTGGGGAGGCTGCTAGTGACCAAAACAAAACAGTAGGCATATTTTGGTCGTAAACGTCCACGACCTTCTCACAGAGAAGGTCGTTAATTTCGGTTTACGACCGCCATCTTTTAACCTTCTGTTTTTGGTCAAAAAAAGGTCGCAAATGAAAAACAATGACCTTTCAGTGACCACTAGTCAAGGGCACAAGTTGACATATTTCTTGTAGTGCCCTCCCGTGTCGCTGCTGGGTGAAAGAGAACAGCTGCGCCGGTAGTGGATTCTCTCCGTCACCGACGGCGACAACGTTAAGCCTCCTTCCCTTCCCGGTGGACGGATCCTGCCGGCTCTTTGACCAGCAGTGAGGGGAGAGATAGAGGCCAAATGAAGTCTTGTTTAGATCCAGAGAGGGTGAGAGAGTGTGAAGAGAGCAACTACAAGCGCTGAGGCTCCAACGTGTATATATATAGTGGAGAGAGAGTGTGAAGAGTGCAAACCCTAGAAAACAAGCGCCGAGGCTGCAGCGTATATAGATGGAGTGGTTTTCTTTTTCTCTCCATAAAAATCGTTTTAAATTGTGCACGAAATGGAACTCATTATTTAACATAGTGAAGAAAAATACTAGGGGCAATGCTAATACGTGAAGAAAATTTAACACTTCGCAAATAACACTGCACGCCTCCCGAGCACGCTTACTAATGTTCACGTGTGGTACACGACCCTCCGAAGTGAACAACAACTGAACCACACATGGTCAAAATATCGGAAAGGTGGGCCGCACCATCCTCCAATTGTAAATATTTTGGGCACTTGTATTCGGCCTAAGTCAGTGTGCCACCGTATGTACTAAGGGTTACATTAGGTGGTAAGAAACTAGGGTGTATTGAGAGTAATTGCCATGGCGTTTATTTGTAGGGTCACTTGCAAATTGTGAAACTCTATTCTCCTCTTATTTAGTGGATGAGGCAAATCTTTTGCCTCTGTTTTGGAAAAATAAACTAGAAATTGAATTTTATTATTTAGTTTGTACACTTTGCTCTCTTCCAATAATTTTGGGCACTTGTATTCGACCTAAGTCAGTGCGCCGCCGTATCTCGTACTACTCCGTCCGTCTAGGTGTAAGTCGCGTTAGAAGGTGCAGTGGGACCATGATGCAAGCAGATTGGAGAAGGAGAAACTTGACCAGTCCTTCCTCCAATCAAAGCCCTGATTTCTGTCTCTAAACGCAACAATTAATCACAACAACTAAGAGATGCCGTTTTAGCTACCATGCAGGGCCACGTATTAACTCGCATGCAAGCCGACTTTGAATTCTTAACTGATCAACGCGTAGTTGCGCTCCATGCATTGGGTTTCCAGGGGAGATAACAAGGGAGAGTAAGTAACAACGCCCGCTAGCAACGAGGCTAGGAGGGGATTGAGATGCGAAGTTAATGGACGACGCCTAAACATTTTGGGAATATCTAATTTTCGTAAGATGACTTAACACCTAGACAGAGGGAGTACTAATCCTCAGTCCGGGTTTGATGCAATATTCGTCACCTCTTCTCTTCTTGTACGTAATCCATTTGTATCTCACTTCATGTGGCTTCGCACTCGCACGATATTCCTATTCTATGAACCTGTGTGTGTGTGTGCGCGCGTGCACACGAGCGCGCGTGTGTGGGTGTGTGTGCGTGTGTTGAATAGCGTGTGTGTGTGTTAGAGAGAATGACACATCGACCTACTCCCACAAAGAGATGGTGTGTAGTGTACGATTTAGCCACGAGAGTCGGTGCATCCTCTCATTCCCGAGCGTCCGGTCGGGACAGCTGCCACGCCCGCTCCTCACCAGCCTGGCCCACCCAAAGCCCCTCCATCGCCCGCGCGCGCTTCCCACCCGAAACGATCAGCGCCGCTCCAAAGAATCGGTGCCGCATTCATGCCCAGGCAGAGTGGACGCGACCTCTCACTGGCCCGTGCGTTGAAGGGAGAAGCGGATTCAAAAGTGATGCTTGCTTCATCCGTCCAACTTACTGCTGGGTCTATGTCATTTGACGGCTCATTGTTCATTATTACCGAGGTGGTACGACTACAGGATGTCCCACGCTTCAACGAAAGGAGGTACTAGATTACAATTTTCGCCATTCTTACAGCAGAGGAGTGCGGAAGTAGTGAAAACATGCAGGCTCAGTGATTTCATGGCCCACCTCACACTATCACCATATTTTCTAGACACCGTGCGACACCTAACTCTTTACATACTACTCCCTCCATCCCAAAATAAGTGACTCTACTTTGTACTAGGTTTAGTACAAAGTTAGTACAAACTTGAGTCACTTATTTTGGGATGGAGGGAGTAGTATAGTACGTACTGTAATTTCTCAGCGAGATAAATTTGTACAATGCTATGAAGCTTCCAGCTTCTGTTTCCTGTATCTTGCGTCCAAGGTTTCCCCGTTGCAACATTTCATCAAATACAAAGGAGACTAACATGCATGCTATTGCATCTCAATGATTGACAGATCATAGCCAATATGTACTCCCTCCGTTCCAAAATAAGTGTCTCAACTTTATGCAGACTTTAGTACAAAGTTGTACTACTACTAAAGTTGGCACTTATTTTGGAACAGAGACAGCTAAAGAAAAAACGATCCACGCACTCCCTAGCACTTGAACCCTAAACCCTAACTAGGCTTTAATTTGCTGGCAATGTTGAAGCTTCCAAAGAAATGAAGTTTTCAACCCTTTGACCATTGAATCATTCGGTGCAGTTTCACTAAGATTGAGAGAGCATCCTTGGGACAAAGAAATTGAAGAAGCGTGATTACAATAAGATTACTAGGACTAGTTGATGAGATATAAACTCATCACAAATACAGTAGAAGCCAGTAGAGGTATGTGTGGGGGCAAAGAAGTAGAGAAATATCCACAAGAAGTTGGGGTAGTGGTGCAAGCTGGCGGTAAGGAAGTTGTACCTGAGGGATGTCGGGACGTAGCTCAACCTAGAGGAGGGCGGCGGGAGGCGGCAACTGCCCACGTCGCGGCAGTGAGAAAGGGACGAAGGCAACCTCACCGGCTTTGTGAGAGAGAACGGCGGGGACCCCTGATCGGGATGTGCCGGCAATGGGTTTTCGCCGTCAGCGATGGCGACCGCATCTACACAAAGCATCCACCCTTTCCCCCCGGCAGACATGATCCGCCCGGATGTTAGAGATGTGGCCATAATCGTTTGTGCGAGAGAGTGTGAAGAGACCAACCCCAGCAAGCAACTGTGTAGGCTCGTCCTGGCTATGTATATAGTGGAGCGGTTTCCTTTTCTCTCCATATGAACCTATTTATATTGCATACATGCCACTGAAGAGAAAAAGTTTATTTATACATGACGCGCACTGTTCATGCGTGGTTCCCGGCCCTCCATTATTTATAAGTCAGTAACTACTACTAGACGCATCAAATTATCACGTGGGCTGCATCATCTTACAGAAATGCGCTCCACCGTGTCACATGTGTGGTTGGGGAAGACGCAAAAGACGAAAAGAGTGCTACTAGTACTACGTGCGTGGGTGCGTGCACCTCTTCTCTTCAAGCATGGTTATTGAAAGTATAGCCCACTACTGTACCACGTGATTATTTTATATGGGCAAAGAGTGTAGGCAATAATAATGACAAATAAGACATCAAATCACGAGGCCCACCTTTCTCTATGTTTGACCGAGGAAGCAACCATCATTTCACTCCTCATTGAATATCCATCCGCTGCTACCTCCGCAAACAAATAAAAATCCGCTTCTACCTCCGTAGCATGGTTAATAACATATCCATGTCAATCACGACGTAGAAATATCATTCACTGATACAATAGGGCTCGATCTAAGGCTGGTGATTTTTTTACTTTGTCTCTTTCTCTTTTTGTCTCATTTACTCATTTTACATAGGAGCATGTGTAGAGGATGGCTATTCCTTTCGATGGGACTTCTTCATGGGGTTTAAGAATAAGCAACTCCGAATTATGCCCGCTGCCCACCACTCTGAATCGTGCCATATATGATAGGGAGTACTCCCATTGCAACAATGAGGTCCACTAGGTTTAGCACCTCTTGTAAGAAGAGACTGTCACGCAAAACATACATCTTGTTTCCTTCTTATCATACAGTACATACCACTGGTACGTACTACTACTACTACTACTACTTGTTCTCCTATAAACATTACGCTTGGCATCTCCAAAATATTAACCTTACGCTTGGCTCTTCGCCTCTTCGGGAAGTCGAGCAATAATGGTACTGCAGTATATATCATTCTGGCTATCTGAGACCGAATGAATTGCTGCACGTCCACCACGTGGGTGAGATTCGAGCGATGGTCGAGGGGCGAGGGGCGAGGGAGAGTGCATACTATTATGCCCGTTTCAATATGGACTACATACAGAGCAAAATGAGTGAATCTACACTCTAAAATACGTCTATATACATCAGTGTTTGGAGTATGTACTAGTAGTTCATATTGAAATCTACTAAAAGACATATATTTCAAACAATATGATAATATCTCCAACCAAGGTAGGGACGAGGAGTAAACAGAGGGAGTAGTAAAATTTTCTCCTCGTCCTGCAGCCACCACGCGCGTGGGTGAGGGAGCGGGCGTAAGGTGTAGTAACCAAGCTTCACCTCGTCCTATGAGCCACTGCGCCCATGGGGCGAGGAGACGGCGTACTAAGGAAGCTTCTCCTCATTTTGCGAGTTGGCGGGACACATCAAAAGTAATACGTACAGAGCATCTACAGTGTATGGAGCCTCGCCTCTAAGGTAGGCCCCACATGGTTTGCCTCTTTTTTAATATAACGCGTCAAGTCGCAATTTGTTTGTTCACTCGTGGTACACGATCCTCCATCAAGTGGACAACTAGTAGACGTGTCAAATTACCACATGGGCTGCCTTTTCATACAGAAATGAGCTCTACCGTGTACCCGTGCGGGTGTGGTTGGGAAAGAGACGGGAGTATGTGCGCCATGCGTGCACCTCTTCTCTTCATACACGCCCCCCACCTACGTGTGTGTGTGAGAGAGAGATACAAACCTAGACATATGGTGTGTGTGTTCGTGAGTGTTTTTTGTTGGGGGGTCTTATTTTGTGAATGTATTTGTGGGAATATGTGTCGATGATATCTCAAACAAAAATTTGACATGCAATGTGTGTGAAATAGAAGCCTATCTATGGGCCAGTTCTTTTGGGCGGCTTAAAAAATAAGCTGCCTCTCCCCAGCTTAAAAAATAAGCCGCCCTAAAATTTGTTGAAACTTCTAAATTAGTTGTTCCATAACTAGTTTAAAAGTCCCAATGAATAAGAGAGGCGGCTTATGGAAAAAGCTGGGGAGGGGCGGCTTATTTTTTAAGTTGCCAAAAGAACTGGCCCTATATCATATATAGAGGGGGCGATCCACGAGAAGAGAGGGAGGGGTCATAGATATCGATAGAGTCGAAGAGAGGATAAAGCGGGTGGGTGCGAGATCGATGAAGAGAGCCATCGAAATTGTGTGTGTGCAAGTCAAAGATATAGGGCGACTGACCTACCGGACCATCAGAGGGCACATGGCACGTTTGTGTGTGGCAGGGAGACATGACTAGAGCGGTCGATGTATCGGTGTGTGTGTGGGGGGGGAGGCAGAGACCTAACTAGAGAGGTAGATCGAGTTGTATATGTGTTGAGAAGGAGAGACCCAACTATGTCTTGAGGGAGATCGGTCAACATCCATACATAAGTGAAGGATAGGAAATAGGTTGGGACAAAGAAAGAGAGAGGAGAGAGAGAGGGAGGGAGGGAGAGGGGTAGAGTGCGGGATGGGTGATGGAGTTGCTTCTCGAAGATGGTGGGAAAGACCTACTAGACAAACTGAGGGTAGAACTGTAATATTATCAATATGAGTGGGGATGTGTTTCTGTGTGTGCGTGCGTGTGATAGACGTGTCGGGACACATGCATGGATGATGAAGGGGGACCATGTGTTTGGGAAGTAGACCTAACTAGATTGGTAGATCAATTGTTGTTTGTCAGAGGAAGGGAAAGACATAACAAATGAGGTAGGTCGATTGATGCGTGCGGAAAACGAGTTATAACGACCTAGCTAGGTATATGTATAGCGGGAGATCGGTCGGTGTACATCCATTTGTTAGAGGCAAAACAGAGAGAATGGAGCTAGGAGGTGGTGCGAGAGGCCTAGCTACTAGCTAGATAGGGGGAGGAGTGTGCGATTGTGAGATCACTGAAAAGAGGGGCGAGAGTTTACACGTGTGTGGGACCATATGAGAGACACGAGGCATGGACATGGAAAGGAGGATATGGGAGGTGCGTGTGTATGTTGTAGGCAGACATCACCGGAGAGGTTTATCTATCGGTGTGTGTCAGAAAGGAGTTGCGGAGACTATGGGAGCATGACCTAAAGAAAAAATGAATGTGCGTGATGGATAGAATCCTAAGGGAGGGGGAGGGCGAGGAGGGCGTGTGCATGCACGAGAGAAAGTTAGTGCTAGCTACAAAGGTTAGAAGATTGTGTGGGTGTAAGAGACTAGCAAAGATCATAATTCGATATGAAAGTGGATTCATATATTTGAATAGGAGATTATAATGTTATAAACATATGCATGCATGAATATAGCGGTGATACGCGTGCTGTGGTTTTGGACATGTTATACCATAATGTGATAATGCATGGTGTTTGCAACTCACAGCTAAATATCAAACAATCTAAACCATACTATACATCAAACAATCTCACATTTTATTTGAATTTGTGATAATGTGTGGTGTTTGTAGCTCACAACTAAATATCGAACAATCTAAACCATGCTATATATCAAACAATCTCACATTTTATTTGAATTTGTGGTAATGTGTGGCGTTTGCAACTCACATCTAAATACTTGTAGGCGTAGGGGGTGGGGCACCATACATTATGTGATAAACACATTATACATATGAGACATGGTTTAGATTATGAAGATCTAGCTAGAGCTTGAAATGTATTGTGATTTGAAATCAACATAAAGTGGATTCAAAAAATCAAGTTTGAGTTCATATAGTACACATAGTTCATATCTAACTCAACAGTAATCATGTGGTGTGCTGTGAAGATAATACACAAACAATGGTTTAACTTGACAATAATGATGATTGTAGATCTTAGTAAAATAGATAAACGAATTTAAATGGTTTAACTTCACAACAATCGTGATTGTAGATCTTATTCAAGTAGAGTAACAAATCCAAATTTAGTTCATATTGAAGCGGTAGTATATACGTTTGGAATGCACTAAAACGTTCATTTGAGTAGCAGGTTGCATGCATTATACACGTAGCAAAATATTTTAATTGAACATAACATGAATTCAAAGTTTTGAATGGCATTTGTAGTGCGAATTGATTTGGTACATTACACGGGACTTGACTCTCTTGTGTGGGGCGAATTGACTTCTTTTTGTTTTTTTCGTCGATAGAAGTGCGAATTGATTTGCTACAGTACACATTAGCCTTGTCCAGAAATTTCAACCCGCGCCTTGTTACGCCGAAATATTTAAGATATACCTTTGTCTCGTTGTGCTCCGAAAACTCCCTCTATCTCAACCCGCGCCTTGCTATCCCAAAATTACAACGCGCGTGAAAACTCCCACCTCCTGCGAAATCCAGACACACGAAATGCCCGTGATACCCCTGAACCAAAAGAACCGCCTAGCTCAAATCGGTGGGGGTACTTTCGTAACTTACCCCACATTTCAGACAAGCGCGTCCCTAAGCCATGGTTCCCCACTCCCATCCCATCAGTCCACCTATTCGTACGCTGAGGCCTCGAAAACCCGTGAAGCCCCACACCCTCCTCAGTCCGCCACCTAGCCGGAGCCTCTTCCCTGACGATGTCGTCCACAACAACACCTCGATGTCCCTCATCTACCATACTAGATGAGGATTCGTCGTCCATCTCCTCGTCCCACCGGTTCAGCCACCCTGTCCCCCACCTCCAAGGAGTTGCCCCGACATTCCCCTCGTCTTTCGCGCCACCTCCATTCCCATACCGCCGTCTTCACCTGCAGCACCGGAAGAGTAGCATCATCACCATTTCCTCAAATGAAGTTGAGGCCTAATCAGCGCCACCAAAGAGGTTGTACAATAATCGCTGCATTTTCCTCTTGATTCGATCTCACGGTGCTGCGGTGCTCGGTCTCGAGCCGGCATGGCACGGCTCCATCCACGGCGGCGTCGCCGGTCACTTTCTCCATGGCCTCGCTCCCTCGATGGTGACATCCATATCAGTAGGAGCTGCTACTGCTTTGGCTCTCGCTCGCGCTGCTGCTCTGCTCTTGCTCTCGGTCCCCTGCCTGGTCTTCTCTTGATCTTGCTCTTGCTCTTGCTCGCGTTGCTGCTCTCGCTCTTGCACTTGCTTGCGCTGCTGCTCTCGCCCTTGCTCTTGCTTGCGCTGCTACTCTACTCTTGTGCGTGTTGTTGCTGCTCTACTCTTGTGCGTGTTGTTGTTGCTCTAGTCTTGCGCGCGCGCTGCTGCTGCACGAGCAGCAGATCCTGCTCTCCCTCAAGCCATTGCAGCTGCTACCCGACATGCTGCGACACGACCAACTGCCCCGGCTCTCGCACGTGCTGCTTCTCTGGGCATTGCTACTGCTACTACTACTTTTCAACTACTAGTGTGTTCTGTTTCGACAGTAAAATTCAGTTTTGACAGCAAAAATCCGTTTCAACAGTTAAATTCAGTTTCGAGAGTTAAATTCAGTTTTGACAGTTAAGTTCAGAGATGAGCGGCTGATGTATTTTACATCTAGCACTTTGTGGTGTATTTTACGTCATCTATTGGAGATGCTATTAGAATTCCACTCAGGTTAACGTTGTCTCTCTTGTCCTGCTTCAGCCTCACCGTCGTACAACTCACTGAAGCTGCTCCAACGATGAAACCCTCTATCACAGCAGAGCAGTACCCCGGGCTCCATCTTCAAACGCCTAAGATCTTCTTCCCCTCCTCCGACAGCCAAATCAGCCGGAGCATCCTCACCGACCAATCCAGTCACGCTGAGATCGACATGGCTTCGCCAAAGAGGTTGTACACTTGTTGCATCACTTTTTTACTCTACATGTTATATATATTGTCCATAGAGCACACGTAGTAACGTGAAATACGATTAGTTTCTCCTACTATATGACAAGTAGTGCGGTACCAGGCAACTTAGCTATCCGTGATGGACTCTCTTGAACGCCATCATTATTTATCTCTGCGCGTTTGAGCTGTGCATTTGTAGATGGGCCTGGGAGTTGAGCTAGTAGGGCAGTGGCCTGGGTCCAAAGTAGTAGAAGTGGCACATAAACATTTTTTGAGTGTAGGCTTTTCCCTACTCATGCCTGCCTACTAGAATCGCCAGTGCTTGAGAAAAACTAAAGGAAAAACATAGGAATTGGAAAGTTTCCTATGGTACTACTATTCATGCATTTGGTTCAAAGGAATGGAGCAAAGGAAAACTGTAGGATTTGTTCCTTTAGTGTCTCCTTGAAAGAAAAACCGTAGGAATTTTAATATCCACTTGTCCTCCTTTTAAAATTCCTATTCATGAAGCAGAAGACTAAGAGATAGTAGCATAACAACATTAATTATAACCGCAAATTTTCTTGTGGGTTGACCTAATCTCACCATGCTTCTTTGCATCTTGGGATCTTCCAATTCTTGTGAACCAACCACCCAGATTGGCAGAAATTCTGTGTTTTTAAATTCTCTATTTTGCTCGTGCATTCCTATCCTATTACTATGTATTTCCTATCCCTGTGTTGTTAGAATCCTCCAATTCAAACAGGCCCTTACAGAATTACTTCTCTTACAAATAATTGTCAAAGAAAACCTCATGTGGTTTGTCCCGCTCCTACTGCGCCGTCGTCCACCCCAGCTCAGCTGCTCCAACCACAGAAGGGTCCAGCACAACAGGGATCCAGCCTCCAGACTGTATTTTGCCACCTCAGATCTTCTTTCCCGCCGCTGGCAGCCACCACAATTGCATTACCATCATCAACCGAGCAGATGACCTCAAGGACTACACGGGTCCGCAAGAGAGGACGCACTCTTTCATGTCTGCTTACGTTATGCGTCGCTTAATATTACATGCTACTTTATCATCCTATTCATCGATTAGACTCTGAGTCAACTCCAAACTAATGGTCAAACTTGAGTTTTTAAATGGTTGTGGGGTACATATCGGGGCCACAATCAATAGTATCTATCTACTATCTGGTTAATCTCTGGTGTCTACTATGAGTTTCATGTTGGGTGGGAAACAAACAGTAAAGAAGACATTATCTGTATTTTTTAACCGAAGCCATTATCTGCCTACTATCATTGGTTTTGGGTCTATCCATAGGTTGCTACCATCACTCTAGATTTCTGCATGCACTCCTTACATAATCTCACTGTGTTTTATGCCTATGCATGTCAGTTATTGCACACAATGGAACTGAACATGTAGAGCAAAAGAGACGAGCCTTGCATGGCAATAAAATTTCATACAGACGTCCTTCCATGGTAGGCGCAAAGGCAGCCTCCTCCACCCATTTCGGATTGTAATCAAGAGGAAGATAACTGTTCTGAGGGGGATTCAGAAGGAGAAGACCACTCCTATTTACCCCCTGAGGTCTTCGCTCTAACTTGGCATGCTGATGTTGGTAATATCATGCATATGGTGCCTTGCATTGCTTACTTTATACATCAAATATGTCATCTACTTAGTTTAGACATGCTTTATGTGAATTCCATCTGTTTAGTTTCTTCATCGTATATGTGAATTATGCAAGCCATCTTGTTTAGCCAGCCATCATATATGTGAATTTTGCAATCCCATCCTGCTTAGCCAGTCATCTTATATGTGAATTATATCAGGCCATCCTTTTTTTTCATTACATATTACATTTGTCAATAATGTTAGTACATTCAACTACTCTTTGTGTTCATCAGCCATTTGACATGGTGATGGAAAATTCTGGAGTGAAAACAAGGTCTTCAAAGCAGACTATGCTATCTGACAAAGCGCATATGTCGCTGGTTACAGATTGCTCCTGTGAGGAGGATTCAGAGATAGATGACCAGTCCTATTCCCCCTCGAGGTGTATGCTCTAACTTGGAAGGGTTATGTTGCTCATATTGCGCGTATGACGTCTTGCATTGCTATGTCATTTGATTAGTTTAGACATGCTTTGTGTGAATGCCACCTATTTAGTGTCTAATTTCCATATACGTGAATTATGCAATGGCATCTTGTTGCAAGACATTATATATGTGAATTATGCAATGCTATCTTCTTGCAAGGCATTATATATGTGAATTATGCAATGCCATGTTGTTTACCCAATCATCATGTATGTGAATTATACCATGCTATCCTTTTTTCGTATTACATGTTGCATTTGTCGACAACGTTTCTATATTCAACTAGTCTTCCTATGCATCAGCCATTTGAAGCGGTGATGGAAGTATCTGGAGTGAAAAAAGGGTATTCATAGTAGACAATGCTACCTACTGAAGCAGACATCTTGCTGGTTACAGAGAGCTCCTCAGAGGAGGATTCAGAGACTGATGACTAGTCCTATTTCCCCCTGAGGTCAATGCTTAATTTGGCAGGGTTATATTACTCATGTCATGCATGTTGTCTTGCATTGCTTAGTTTTTACATCATATATGCGATTGCCATCTGCTTACTTGCTTACTATATAAATGATATATTTCAATTATATCATGCCATCATGTTTACATACACATCATCTATCTGAATTATGACATGCCAACCCATTTAATAAAGACATCATATAGTTATATCATCTCATCCTATTTAGTGTTTACAGTCATCATATTTTGAATTATGTCATTCTATTTGTGAATTATATCATGCTATCATTTTTCCATAGGCGGCATGTATGTGAATTATGGCATGCCAACCTATTTAATAAACACATTATATAGTTATATCATGTCATCCTGTTTACATAGTCATCATATTTTGAACTATGTCTTTCCATCTTTTTTAGTTAGCCATCATATATGTGAAATTGTGTCATGCTATCCTGTTTAGTTAGCCATCATATATGTGAAATTGAGTCATGCTATCCTTTTTGGTTAGACAACATAAATATGAATTATTTCATGCCCTCCTTTATTCCCCACTATCCATTGCACCTGTCTATCATACAATGTTTGTACATTCAATTACTTTTCTTGTTTATCAGCCATTTGAATTGGAGAGGGTGATAGCAGTATCTAAGAGAGTAACAACACGGTCTTCAGAAAAGATAGTGCTACCAGTTGATGCAGATAGAACCACGGTTGTACTTGCCCAAGAACCAGCCCCACTACACATAACCCAGACTCTTGCAGATTGTTACCCCACCCAGTTGGACAGAGAACCAGCTACACCTGTTCTAACCCCAACCCCAACAGATAGTAACCCAGTTCCAATTCACACAACACGGTCTCCACTACAGAGCACCCAAACACGAGCAGTTAGTACAGGAACTGCAGTGCCCAAAGAACGAGGACCACCACTCCGAATCCCAACGCAATTCTTAAAGCATAAGAAGAATTGTTCTCAGGTCAGGTTCTGTAGCTATGGTTCATACTCCTTTTCTCTTGCATCCCTGTATTTACTCATACCAACTATTTCAAATTTGAAGGATGGAATTGAAACTCCAATGGCGCAACAGGTATGTTTTAAACCTGTTTCTTTAATTGGTTTGCTGTTGTAACTTGCTCTATGTTGATTTCAGTTTCAATTGAATAAATAGTTATGTTCTCATGTCATGCACATTACAAGTGTTCTTATTGCTCTGTAGTTTCCCACACTTATATTCTGCCTATTCTGCTTTGTCTTGAACAAATATTGTTTGAACTATGTCTCTATCTTGATTTGGCAACAAAAACTAGAATGATATAGACCATAAAGTGACCATGGTACATAAATATATGTTTGTTTCATGATGTTATCGTGTCCACTTTACTACTGAACTGATTTACCAAAATGAGTTTCATATAGAACATGGTAAACCTGTGATGTGTCTGCTTGTTTCTCTTTTAGAATGCATACAAAATATTGGAGAATAGTACCCCGTTATGCAATGGTAAAGGAAATAATGCAGATAAGGTTCAAGATAGTGAGACATCCCTATTAGTCTTCAAGAAAGCTGATAAAAACTATCTTGACGATAGTGAGAGAACCCAAAAGTCTTGTATTAATGTAGTGTTCGAGTTACTGGCCACTACTGCTGGCACAAGCTCTTCGAACTTGCTGCCTGAATCAGTTCATCTTCTTGAGTCTCAACTTCAAGTTGAAAGACATCGATCAGATGTGTTGCGATAGGAAGCTGAAGGACTGAGGAAGTCCCTGCAGAATTCAGATGCATACTTTCCGGTGCAGCAGCAAGCGCTAGAGGATTTAAGCGCCAAACAAGAGAAAGTTAATAAGCTTGCTAAGCATCTTGCCAGTAGTATGGGTACCCAGGATATTGTTTCATGAGCTCTTCTGAAGTGGTTTCAGTTCTGGACTTGTTTTGCTGTGGCATTTGCTACCTCTTGAGCACTGCATTGGTTTTCCCTTGAAGAGGAAAGGGTAATGCAGCAAAGTAGAGTAAGTATTTCCCTCAGTTTTTGAGAACCAAGGTATCAATCCAGTAGGAGACTACACGCAAGTCCCTCGTACCTACACAAACAAATAAGAACCTCGCAACCAACGCGATAAAGGGGTTGTCAATCCCTTCACGGTCACTTACGAGAGTGAGATCTGATAGAGATAATAATGATAAGATAAATATTTTTGGTATTTTTATGATATAGATTGAAAGTAAAGATTTCAAAATAAATGTTACTAGAAATAACTTGTTGACGGGAGATTAATATAATGGACAATAGACCCGGGGGCCATAAGTTTCACTAGTGGCTTCTCTCAAGATAGCATAAGTATTACGATGGGTGAACAAATTACTGTCGAGCAATTGATAGAAAAGCGAATAATTATGAGAATATTTAGGCATGATCATGTATATAGGCATCACGTCCGTGACAAGTAGACCGACTCCTGCATGCATCTACTACTATTACTCCACACATCGACCGCTATCCAGCATGCATCTAGAGTATTAAGTTCATAAGAACAGAGTAACGCATTAGGTAAGATGACATGATGTAGAGGGATAAACTCAAGCAATATGATATAAACCCCATCTTTTTATCCTCGATGGCAACAATACAATATGTGTCGTTTCCCTTTCTGTCATTGGGATCGAGCACTGCAAGATTGAACCCAAAGCTAAGCACTTCTCCCATTGCAAGAAAGATCAATCTAGTAGGCCAAACCAAACTGATAATTCGAAGAGACTTGCAAAGATAACCAATCATACATAAAAGATTTCAGAGAAGAATCAAATATTGTTCATAGATAGACTTGATCATAAACCCACAATTCATCGGATCTCGACAAACACACTGCAAAAAGAGTTACATCGAATAGATCCCCAAGAAGATCGAGGAGAACTTTGTATTGAGATTCAAAGAGAGAGAAGAAGCCATCTAGCTAATAGCTATGGACCCGAAGGTCTGAAGTAAACTACTCACACATCATCGGAGGGGACATGGAGTTGATGTAGAGGCCCTGCGTGATCGATGCCCCCTCCGACGGAGCTCCGGAAAAGGCCCCAGGATGGGATCTCTTGGGTACAGAAGGTTGCGATGGTGGAAATAGGGTTTCGTGGTGCTCCTGGATGTTTTCAAGGTATATGAACATATATAGGAGGAAGAAGTAGGTTGGTGGAGCCACGAGGGGGCCATGAGGGGGGAGGGTGTGCCCAGGGGGTAGGCGCGCCCCCTACCTCGTGGCCACCTCATTGATTGCTTGATGTCTACTCCAAGTCCTCTGGATCACGTTTGTTCCAAAAATAACTCTCCCGAAGGTCTCATTCCGTTTGGATTCCGTTTGATATTCCTTTTCTGCGAAACACTGAAATAGGCAAAAAAAACCAGCAATTTGCACTAGGCCTTGGGTTAGCAAGTTAGTCCCAAAAATAATATAAAAATGTCAAATAAATCCCATTAACATCCAAAATAGATAATATAATAGCATGGAACAATCAAAATTATAGATACGTTGGAGACATGTCAAGCATCCCCAAGCTTAATTCCTGCTCGTCCTCGAGTAGGTAAATGATAAAAACAGATTTTTTTTGATGTGGAATGCTACCTAGAATAATTCTCAATGTAATTCTATTTATTGCGGCATGAATATTCAGATCCGAAAGATTCAAGACAAAAGTCTAATATTGACATAAAAATAATAATACTTCAAGCATACTAACTAAGTAATTATGTCTTCTCAAAATAACATGGCAAAAGAATGTTCATCCCTACAAAATCATATAGTTTGGTCATGCTCCATATTTGTCACACAAGAATGCTCTCATCATGCACAACCCCGATGATAAGCCAAGCAATTGTTTCACACTTTAGTAATCTCAAACGGTTTTCAACTTTCATGCAATACATGAGCGTGAGCCATGGATATAGCACTATGGGTGGAATAGAATATCATGACGGGGGTTATGTGGAGAAGACAAAAAAGGAGAAAGTCTCACATCGACGCGGCTAATCAATGGGCTAGGGAGATGCCCATCAATTGATGTCAATGCAAGGAGCAGGGATTGCCATGCAACAGATGCACTAGAGCTATAAATGTATGCAAGCTCAACAAAAGAAACTAAGTGGGTGTGCATCCAAATTGCTTGCTCACAAAGAACTAGGCCATTTGAGGAAGCCCATTGTTGGAATATACAAGCCAAGTTCTATAATGAAAAATTCCCACTAGTACATGAAAGTGACAAAACAAGAGACTCTCTATCATAAAGATCATGGTGCTACTTTGAAGCACAAGTGTGTAAAAAAGATAGTGGCATTGCCCCTTTTTATTTCCCTTTTTTCTTTCCTTTTTTTATTTGGGACAATGCTCTATTAATGATGATCATCACACTTGTATTTATTTACAACTCAATGATTACAACTCGATACTAGAACAAAGTATAACTCTATATGAATGCCTCCAGCGGTGTACCAGGATGGGCAATGAATCAAGAGTGACATGTATGATAAATTATGCATGATGACTTTGCCACAAATACGATGTCAACCACATGATCATGCAAGGCAATATGACAATGATGATGTGTGTCATGATAAATGGAACGGTGGAAAGTTGCATGGCAATATATCTCGGAATGGCTATGGAAATGCCATAATAGGTAGGTATGGTGGCTGTTTTGAGGAAGATATAAGGAGGTTTATGTGTGATAGAGCGTATCATATCACGGGGTTTGGATGCACCGGCGAAGTTTGCACCAACTCTCGAGGTGAGAAAGGGCAATGCACGGTACCGAAGAGGCTAGCAATGATGGAAGAGTGAGAGTGCATATAATCCATGGACTGAACATTAGTCATAAAGAACTCACATACTTATTGCAAAAATCTACAAGTCATCAAAAACCAAGCATTACGCATGCTCCTAGGGGGATATATTGGTACGAAAAGACCATCGCTCGTCCCCGACCGCCACTCATAAGGAAGACAATCAAATAACACCTCATGTTTCAATTTTGTTACACAACGGTCACCATACGTGCATGCTACGGGACTTGCAAACTTCAACACAAGTATTTCTAAAATTCACAACTACTCAACTAGCACACTCTAATATTACCACCTTTATATCTCAAAACAATTATCAAGTATCAAACTTCTCCTAGTACTCAATGCACTTTTTATGAAAGTTTTTATTATACCGATCTTGGATGCCTATCATATTAGGACTAAATTCATAACCAAAGAAAATTACCATGATGTTCTGAAGGATTCTCAAAATAATATAAGTGAAGCATGAGAGATCAATAATTTCTATAAAATAAAACCACCGCTGTGCTCTAAAAGATATAAGCGAAGTACTAGAGCAAAATTATCTAGCTCAAAAGATATAAGTGAAGCACATAGATTATTCTAATAAATTCCGATTCAAGTGTGTCTCTCCCAAAAGGTGTGTACAGCAGGGATGATTGTGGTAAACTAAAAAGCAAAGACTCAAATCATACACGACGCTCCAAGCAAAACATGTATCATGTGGTGAATAAAAATATAGCCTCAAGTAAAGTTATCGATAGAAGAAGACGAAAGAGAGGATGCCTTCCGGGGCATCCCCAAGCTTAGGCTTTTGGCTGTCCTTCATTTTTAACTTGGGGTTCCTTCTGCATCCCCAAGCTTAGGCTCTTTCCACTCCTTGTTCCATAATCCATCAAATCTTTACCCAAAACTTGAAAACTTCACAACACAAAACTTAAACAGAAAATCTCATGAGCTCTGTTAGTAAAAGAAAAAAAACCACCACTTAAGGTACTGTAATTAACTCATTATTTATTTATATTGGTGTTAAACCTACTGTATTCCAACTTTTATATGGTTCATACACTCAAATACTAGCCATAGATTCATCAAAATAAGCAAACAATACACGAAAAACAGAATCTGTCAAAAACAGAACAGTCTCTAGTAATCTTTAGGTTTCTAATACTTCTGGAACCCCAAAAATTCTAAAATAACTTTATGGACGTGAGGAATTTATCTATTAATCATCTTAAAAAAGAATTAACTAAATAGAACTCTCCAGTAAAAAATGGCAGCAAATCTCGTGAGCGCTAAAGTTTCTGTTTTTTACAGCAAGATCGCAAAGACCTTCCCCAAGTCTTCCCAAAGGTTCTACTTGGCACAAACACTAAGTAAAAGCATAAAACCACATCTAAACAGAGGCTATATGAATTATTTATTACTAAACAGAACCAAAAGCATGGAACAAAAATAAAATTGGGTTGCCTCCCAACAAGCGCTATCGTTTAATGCCCCTAGCTAGGCATAAAAGCAAGGATAGATCTAGGTATTATCATCTTTCGTATGCAATCCATAAGTGGCTCTCATAATAGATTCATAAGGTAATTTAATTTTCTTTCTAGGAAAGTGTTCCATGCCCTTCCTTCATATCAATAATTGCACCAATCGTTCTATGGAAAGGTCTACCAAGAATAATAGGACATGTAGGATTGCAATCAATATCAAGAACAATGAAATCCACTGGCACATAATTACTATTTGCAATAATAAGAACATCATTAATTCTTCCCATAGGTTTCTTAATGGTGGAATCCGCAAGATGCAAGTTTAAAGAACAATCATCCAATTCACGGAAACCTAGCAAATCACACAAGGTTTTTGGAATCGTGGAAATGCTAGCACCCAAATCACATAAAGCATAGCATTCATGATCTTTAATTTTAAATTTAATAGTAGGTTCCCACTCATCATAAAGTTTTCTAGGAATATAAACTTCCAATTCAAGCTTTTCTTCATAAAATTGCATTAAAGCATCAACGATATTTTTACTAAAAGCTTTATTTTGACTATAAGCATGCGGAGAATTTAGCACGGATTGCAACAAGGAAATACAATCTATTAAAGAACAATTATCATAGTTAAATTCCATGAAATCCAAGATAGTGGGTTCATTGCTATGTAAAGTTTTGACCTCTCCCATCCCACTTTTATCAATTTTTGCATCAAGATCTAAAAACTCTGAATCATTGGGACGCCTTCTAACTAAAGTTGACTCATCTCCAGTGCCATAATTATCAAGATTCATATTGCAAAACAAATATTTAATAGGAGACACACCAATAACTTTTATACCTTCATCATTATTATCATGGAAACTGGAAGAACACGCTTTCACAAAGCAATCTTTTTTAGCACGCATCCTAGCGGTTCTTTCTTTGCACTCATCAATGCAAATTCTCATAGCTTTGAGAGACTCATTGATATCATGCTTAGGTGGAGTAGATCTAAGTTTCAAAGAATCAACATCAAGAGAAATTCTATCCATGTTCCTAGCCAACTCATCAATCTTAGACAATTTTTCTTCAATCAAAGCATTGAAACTCTTTTGTGAACTAATAAATTATTTAATATTAGATTCAAAATCAGATGGCATCTTATTATAATTTCCATAAGAATTGTTGTAGGAATTACCATAATTGTTAGAGGAATTACTAGGAAACGGCCTAGGATTAAAATTACCTCTATATGCGTTATTACCAAAATTGTTCCTACCAACAAAACTCAGATCCATAGATTCATTATTATTCTCAATCAAAGTAGACAAAGGCATATCACTAGGATCAGAAGAAACACTCCTATTAGCAAACATTTTCATAAGTTCATCCATCTTTCCACTCAAAACATTAATTTCTTCTATTGCATGAACCTTTTTACTAGTAGATCTTTCGGTGTGCCATTGAGAGTAATTAGCCATAATATTATCTAGGAGTTTGGTAGCTTCTCCTAAAGTGATTTCCATAAAAGTGCCTCCCGCGGCCGAATCTAAAAGATTTCTACAAGCAAAATTCAATCCGGCATAAATTTTTTGTATAATCTTCCATAAATTCAAACCATGAGTTGGGCAATTGCGAATCATTAACTTCATCCTCTCCCAAGATTGTGCAACATGCTCATGATCTAGTTGCTTAAAGTTCATAATATCGTTTCTAAGAGAGATGATCTTAGCGGGAGGAAAATACTTAGAGATAAAAGCATCTTTTCACTTGTTCCAAGAATCAATACTATTTTTAGGCAAAGACGAAAACCAAGTTTTAGCATGATCTCTAAGCAAAAAAGGGAATAGCTTCAATTTAACAATATCATTATCCACATCTTTCTTCTTTTGCATATCACACAAATCAACAGAGCTGTTTAGATGGGTAGCGGCATCTTCACTAAGAAGGCCGGAAGACGGATCTTTCATGACAAGATTCAACAAAGCAGTATTAATTTCACAAGATTCAACATCGGTAAGAGGAGCAATCGGAGTGCTAATAAAATCATTATTGTTGGTATTAGAAAAGTCACACAATTTAGTACTATCTTGAGCCATCGTGACAAACAATCCAACACACAAGCACACAAGAGGCAAGCGAAAAGAGACGAACTGGAAAAGTGACGGAGTAATTGACCACGGGTACCCCGAAGACGGAAAGACAATATTTCAAGACATCGGGGCTAGAAAAGCCCCTCAGTCCGACTGCCCGGCTGCTCCTGCCGGCTCCCCAACCGGCTGCCGACTACAGCTCGAACCAACACCGACAAGACCCCGATGAGACGGCCATACCACGGACAAGACAACCATACCGCGACGCCATCATGTACAGTGTCACTTGTCCCCTGGCACTATTTATGAAGTGACCCAGGGGACAAGCATGACATGCACCATGCCTTACCCATCCCACTACCAAGCTTACATCCTAAGCTACCCTCTCCTATATAAAGGGGCACACATCCACCCATCCAGACAAGGGACTCACACACACACACACTCACGCATGCATGCTCAGGCACATGCGGCCACACACACCTATGCTCATATGCATATGTACGAGATCAGATGCGCCGGCTTCGGCTCGCGCCTCGGCCCGGCCGGCTGGCTCCACGCCGATAGACGGCGGCCGGGTTCTCCGCCCCCGTGCCGACTTCTCCGCGCGCGCCGGCTGCGCCTCGCCTCCGCTCCAGCGGCTGCCGGGTCCGTCTCCTCCCGCATCGCCACTCCGGGTCCGGCTCCTGCGTCGCCCCACCCGGCTCCTCCCGCGTTGCCACTCTGGGTCCGGCACCTGCGTCGCCCCGCCCGGTTCCTCCTCCACGCCAGCGCCCGCGCCGCTCTATCGGCTCCTCGAGCCCGCTGCCGCATCACCCATGTCGCCGGCTCGCGCCTCCCCGATCCTGGCCCTGCGCCGGCTTCCCGACGCCGCCCCGCGCCTAGCTGGCTCTGGCTTCCTCCACCTCCCGGTGCCCGCCCCAGGCCGGCTGCTCACGCGGAAGCTGAGGGACCGGCTGCTCATCCGGCAAAGAAGAAAACAGAGAAGTCGACGTATGCGACTGGGAAAGAAAAAAAGGGGGGGTCCGGCTGCCCACATAGAGTCGGACAGAAAACAGAAAAAAAAAAGTGGCCGGCTCCTGCCACCTGGATGCCTGGGTCGCGCCTGTTTCCCGGATGGCCAGCTCCTGCCACCCGGACAAGTCGGGTCCTTACGCCGACTACCCGCTAGCCGGCTGAAGAAAAGTCTTTGGGCCGGCTGAAAAAAAGAGACTCCGCGTCCGGCTGCCGATAGCCGGGAGAAGAAAGAAGAAAGAGGGCAGTCCCAGACGCCTCGCCGCCTGGCCGGCTGTCCAGGCCGGCTCGGCCGCGTCCCGCTCACCCCCTGGTCGGTCAAGCCCAACCGGCTGGACCCTCCCCGAGCGCCCAGAGGCTCGGGGGCTACACTCAGCGGGTACGCTGACGTGCTCCCGCGAGAAAGAAGACAAAGTAGTTGCCGGGAGATCCGACCCGACTGCTCAGCAGTAGGCCCGAATCTCGGGGGCTACACCCAGCGGGTGCGCTGACGCGCCCCCGCGAGAAAGAAGACAAAGTAGTTGCTGACAGATCCGGCCCGACTGCTCAGCAGTCGGCCCGAATCTCGAGGGCTACACCCAGCGGGTGCGCTGACGCGCCCCCGCGAGAAAGAAGACAAAGTAGTTGCCGGAAGATCCGGCCCGAATGCTCAGCAGTCCGCCCGAATCTCGGAGGCTACACCCAGTGGGTTCGCTGACGCACCCCCACGGAAGATTGCAGACAAAAGAAGAGTTTTGTCCGGCTCCCAGCAACCGGCAGAAGAGAAGAAAGAAGAAAAAGGGCGCTGCCAGACGCCTCGTCGCCTGGCCGGTCGAGCCTGACCGGCCGGGACCCCCCGTTCGAGCACCCGGAGGCACGAAGGCTGCACCCAGCGGGTGCACCGGTGCGCTCCGCGAACGTCGCACTGCGCCGACTGTCTTCGGCAAGCTCCGCCTCGGCTACACGAAAACCAACATGAGCTCCTCACCCGCATATTTATTGCACCACGTGAGCACAGATAACCCCGAGCGATGCTCGGTAGCTATCTCCGCATTTTATTACAGTTGCATCACTGTTTTCCCCGGCGCCAACCAGAGTTGGCCCGAGGGC
Organism: Triticum urartu; assembly: GCF_056163025.1. Lineage (NCBI taxonomy): Eukaryota > Viridiplantae > Streptophyta > Magnoliopsida > Poales > Poaceae > Triticum > Triticum urartu. The sequence goes on from NC_141876.1 coordinate 538,174,188, forward strand.
TGGCCGCTTGGCCTGAGACGTTAGTTCCCGCAGACGGCTTAGTACTATGCAAGGTACCAAAGGCCCACTTGTAGTCACAAACCGTAGAGCGGCTGTCTGACTAGCAAGAGTGAACACTGGAGGCCACCCACGCGAAAAACGTCCGGGAAGAAAAACGGATCGGGTGATCCGGCCATTTCCTTTACAAGTATCTACTCGGTTGAATCTGCTCCCAGACTCTGAGTACTGTACACTCCACTTCGCGGCCCACTCTCAGTCACAGACAGAGCGGCTGTCCGGCGAGCGAGAGCACAAGCCAAAAAGCGGAGGGAACATGAAAAAGATTGAAGGGGGCTCAGACGAAACTGAGTCGGCACCCTCCGCATGAAACTTGCACTGCTAAAATCAAACATTTGATATATCTGCGTGGACTAACTTTGTCTTTTTCATGATCATTTCCATGAACACTCGCCAAAAAACCTCCGCCCAACTTTGCCAAGTTGCCCGGAGGCTTGGGGGCTACTGATGGAGTAATTGACCACGGGTACCCCGAAGACGACAAGACAATATTTCAAGACATCGGGGCTAGAAAAGCCCCGCAGTTCGACTGCCCGGCTGCTCCTGCCGGCTCCCGACTACAGCTCGACCCGACACCAACAAGACCCCGACGAGACGGCCATACCGCGGACAAGACAACCGTACCGCGACGCCATCATGTACAGTGTCACTTGTCCCCTGGCACTATTTATGAAGTGACCCAGGGGACAAGCATGACATGCACCATGCCTTACCCATGCCCACTACCAAGCTTACATCCTAAGCTACCCTCTCCTATAAAAAGGGGCACACATCCATCCATCCAGACAAGGGACACACACACACACACACTCACGCATGCATGCTCAGGCACATGCGGCCACACACACCTATGCTCATATGCATATGTACGAGATCAGATGCACTTGGCACTGATCTCAGATACAGCTCAAGGAGCATTCTGTACCAGATATACCAGATATACTCAGACATGCAGGAGTAGGGGTGTTATCTGTCCGGAGAGCCCCGAACCTGGGTAAACTAGCGCATACTACTCGCATACCTGCTCCCGGTCCTATCAGCAGTAGTCTTACCCTCACACTAAGCCCTTGGCATCTGTCGACTCGCAAGCCCCCCGTGAGAATACCACGACAAAAAGAGAAGGGGAACAGAAAAAGAGGGCGAATAAAACGGCAAGGGTGAGGTGCGGGAGAGGAAAACGAGAGGCAAATGGCAAATAATGTAATGCGAGGGATAAGAGTTTGTGATGGGTACTTGGTATGTCTTGACTTGTGCATAGATCTCCCCGGCAACGGCGCCAGGAACCCTTCTTGCTACATCTTGAGCACTGCGTTGGTTTTCCTTGAAGAGGAAAGGGTGATGCAGCAAAGTAGCATAAGTATTTCCCTCGGCGAATAATTATGAGAATATCTAGGCATGATCATGTATATAGGCATCACGTCCGTGACAAGTAGACCGACTCCTGCCTGCATCTACTACTATTACTCCACACATCGACCACTATCCAGCATGCATCTAGAGTATTAAGTTCATAAGAACAGAGTAACACATTACGTAAGATGACATGATGTAGAGGGATAAACTCAAGCAATATGATATAAACCCCATCTTCTTATCCTCGATGGAAACAATACAATATGTGTCATTTCCCTTTCTGTCACTGGGATCGAGCACCGCAAGATTGAACCCAAAGATAAGCACTTCTCCCATTGCAAGAAAGATCAATCTAGTAGGCCAAACCAAACTGATAATTCGAAGAGACTTGCAAAGATGACCAATCATACATAAAAGATTTCAGAGAAGAATCAAATATTGTTCATAGATAGACTTGATCATAAACCCACAATTCATTAGATCTCGACAAACACACTGCAAAAAGTGTTACATCGAATAGATCCCCAAGAAGATCGAGGAGAAATTTGTATTGAGATTCAAAGAGAGAGAAGAAGCCATCTAGCTAATAGCTATGGACCCGAAGGTCTGAAGTAAACTACTCACACATCATCGAAGGGGCCTTGGAGTTGATGTAGAGGCCCTCCGTGATCGATACCCCCTCCAGCGGAGCTCCGGAAAAGGCCCCAAGATGGGATCTCTTGTGGTAGTGGAAATAGGGTTTTGTGGTGCTCCTGGATATTTTCGGGGTATATCAACATATATAGGAGGAAGAAGTAGGTCGGTGGAGCCACGAGGGGTCCACGAGGGGGAGGGGGTAGGCGCGCCCCCTGCCTCGTGGCCACCTCATTGGTTGCTTGACGTCTACTCCAAGTCCTCTGGATCACGTTTGTTCCAAAAATAACTCTCCGGAAGGTTTCATTCTGTTTGGGTTCCATTTGACATTCCTTTTCTACAAAACACTGAAATAGGGAAAAAACAGCAATTTGCACTGGGCCTTGGGTTAGTAGGTTAGTCCCAAAAAAATATAAAAGTGTAAAATAAAGCCCATTAACATCCAAAATAGATAATATAATAGCATGGAACAATCAAAAATTATACATACGTTGGAGACGTATCTGCGTTTATTTGCACTGGTCGCCAACTTTGACAACCAGTGTATATGATATGCTGCTTTGTTCCCTATATTTGCACTGGTGGCGAACTTTGATGCCCAGTGGATGTAATATGTGTAATAGTCGTGATAGCCTAGCGCAAGTTGCTTGCTTATTTATTTCCTTGTTGTCTTGTTTATTTGTCTGCTTGTAGTTAGTGCAGTTCTTTTTCCACGGTTTGCTAGTGGCCGCAATAACCTATTTTTTTAAAAAACTAGGCCACAATAACCATGGGCTACATATTTACTGTAGTTACCATGGGCCTCCTACAGGCCGTAGAAACAATGGACCTTCTAAGGGTCGTAGAAACAATGGGGCTTCTACGAGCCATAGAATCAATGGGCCTTTTACGGGTCGTAGCATCAATGGGCCTTCTACGGGCCGTATGGTCGATTGGCCAGACATGGGCCAATAACAGACCGCATTATGGGCCGTAAACGGGCTAGATTTGGAATCGTTCGTTCATTAACCGACCATAAAGGTCTGTCGTTAATCGGCCGTATTTGATGGTGGTATGAAAATGGCCCAACGGATTAACGGACCGTAAACAGGCCAATTGTAACCACGGGCTGAATTTGGCTGTCACGCCCTCGATGCGGCTATATCTCCCACGTGTCGAAGCACGATTTAGAGGCATAACCGCATTGAAAGCAATGTTGCAAGTGAGGTAATCTTCACACAACCCATGTAATACATAAGGGAAAAAGATACATAGTTGGCTTACAATCGCCACTTCACACAATACATGAATAAAGCATTACATCATTTAGATACAATCAAGGTCCGACTACGGAACCAAAATAAAAGAAGAACCCCAAATGCGACAAGGTCCCCGATCGACCCCAACTGGGCTCCACTACTGATCCACAAGAACGAAACAACACAAAGGACAAGATCTTCATAGAGCTCCTCCTGAGCTTGGTTGCGACATCTGCATGGACTCATCGGCACCTGCAAACTGGTTTTGGAAGTAATTTGTGAGCCACGGGGACTCAGCAATCTCGCACCCTCGCGATCAAGTCTATTTAAGCTTATGGGTAAGGTAAGGTATGAGGTGGAGCTGCAACAAGCGACTAGCATATATGGTGGCTAAACATACGCAAAAGAGAGCGAGAAGAGAAGGCAAAGCACGATCGAGAAACTATGATCAAGAAGTGATCCTAGAACAACCTACGTTAAACATTACTCCAACATCGTGTTCACTTCCCGGAATCCGTCGGAAAGAGACCATCACGGTTACACACGCGGTTGATGTATTTCAATTAAGTTAGGGTTCAAGTTATCTACAACCGGACATTAACAAATTCCCATCTGCCCATAACTGCGGGCACGGCTTTCGAAAGTTCAAAACCTTGCAGGGGTGCCCCAACTTAGCCCATCACAAGCTCTCACGGTCAACGAAGGATATTCCTTCTAGTGGGAAGACCCGATCAGACTCGGAATCCCGGTTACAAGACATTTCGACAATGGTAAAACAAGACCAGCAAAGCCACCCGAATGTGCCGACAAATCCCGATAGGAGCTGCACATATCTCGTTCTCAGGGCACACCGGATCGTCCAAACTTCCGGTAGGCCAGCCCAGAGTTGCCCCTGGTGGCCACCGGCGGCTGACAAGGTGGACCAACACTCAGAGGAGCACTGACCCGGGGGTTTAAATAAAGATGACCCTTGAGCCGGCCGACTCAACGGAAAGAAAAGGCTAGGTGGCGAATGGTAAAACCAATGTTGGGCCTTGCTGGAGGAGTTTTATTCAAGGCGAACTGTCAAGGGGTTCCCATTATACCCAACCGCATAAGGAATGCAAAATCCGGGAACATAACACCGATATGACGGAAACTAGGGCGGCAAGAGTGGAACAAAACACCAGGCATAAAGCCGAGCCTTCCACCCTTTACCAAGTATATAGATGCATTAATTAAATGAGAGATATGGTGATATCCCAACAAGTAAACATGTTGCAACAAGGAACAACATCTCCATGTTCCAACAAGGAACAAACTTCAATCTTCACCTGCAACTAACAACGCTATGAGAGGGCTGAGCAAAGCGGTAACATAGCCAAACAACGGTTTGCTAGGACAAAGTGGGTTAGAGGCTTGGTTCAACAATATGGGAGGCATGAAAAGCAAGTGTTAGGTATCGTGGAATAGGCATAGCAAAAGAGCGAGTATCTAGCAAGCAAAGATAGAAGTGATTTCGAGGGTATGATCATCTTGCCTGAAATCCCGCAAGGAAGAAGAACGAGTCCATGAAGAAGACAAACAGACGTAGACGAACGGGTCCTCACAAACGCGACGTTACCGGAACCAACCCGAAGAAGCAAACACCGGAAAGAAGCACACAACATAGTAAACAAACAACACATGAACATGACATTATATGCGGGATGCGGTATGCGATGCATATGCATGACTTGGCAAGGAATGCATGAACCTGGTCTCAACATGGAAATCCAAGTGTCCCACTGGAAAGGTGAGATGAAATCGCTTGAAAACGATATAAAGATCACCGGAATCGGAGTTGCAGTTTGGAAATGGCAAGCAAATCAAATATGGCACCGGTCTGCGATTTACAACAAGTAGCCATCTAAATGCAACAAGATGAACATGCTACAGCACCCAAACATGGCAGCAAAATACATGGCAGGGATCCACTCATGATGCTTAACAAAAGATGAACACTGAGCTACGGCCAATTCATCCATTAATAGGTTCAAACAAGCATGACAAAAATGCAAACGGTAAACAGATCTCAGACTTAGTGAAATTAACACTTGTCTGGAATTTCAGATCAGGTAGCACACTTTGGAGCAATAAAACAATATGCTACAGGAACTTAACATGGCAAAGTAAAGCATGGCATGGGGCTACTCAAAGAGCTTAACAAAAGTCCCTTAGTGACCTTGAGCCAAAAGGGATCAGAAAATATAAATGCAAGCATGTGAACATGGCAAAAACATAAACAGATCACAGACTTAGTGAAAACTGGAGCATGCTGAAACAGATATCAAGTAGGCATGTTGACGAGCTCGATGCACTCACTACAGAGCATGTCATGACAATCTAAGCATGCACCCATCAAGAATACATATTATACAAGCTAGACATGGCCAGAACAATAACATAGCATGCACGGATCAACTACAACATCCTCGGCAAAATTGCTAACAAGTAGACAATCTGCCCAGATTCATGAAATAGCAAAAGTAGAGCTCGATTTACTCAAGCTAGGGTGCTCCATAATTGCAACCAAAGACAAGGATGGATAGATCACTACAAGATTAACAAAACATCCTTACTGATCATCCTCAAAAGAGGCACAGATCACTAGGAAACAACATGAACATATGGCATATTGATAAAAACATATCAAGGACTTAGTGAAATTCTAAGTCCCTGAAATCAGCATTAACGAATTCACCACTTTGCAAGATTGTGCTAGTCACCACACACATCACAAAAATACATGGGTTGCACCTCTGGATAGATGGCAAAACATATAACAAAACTCATGAAGAGCTCAGGGGCATATCATGCACACAATAATCATGGCAAAAATGACAATTATCTAATTGGAGGAGCAGATCTGAAAAATTAACTCAAATAGCACTCTTCTAACAGCATTTCGGGCATCAAGATGAACTCAAATGAAAATGATGCAATGAGATGAAATGATGTACTCTCTGAGACGAACATTTTTATATGCTATATGCGCAAAACAGATCTACGGATGCGGATTTACGACATGATGAACATGAGCATATGAATCTGGGAATTTTGGGGACTTAGTGGAATTATACCTCCGCGAAAGTCAACGCGAGACGGAGATATTCGGGACGAGGAGATCCGGATCGATGGGCCGCGTTTGGATGAGATCCCGGTGGATCTCGTCCCGATCCACCGGATCTCACCGGAGAGGACGACGGCGGCCGGAGGGAGGACGACGCCGGCGAGGTCGGTGGCGGCGGCCGGGGTCGGCGGCGAGCTCTGCGGCGGAGGCGGCGGCCGGCGGCGAGGGAACATGGCGACGGGGCGATGGCGGCGAGGAGAGGTGTGGGCGCCGGTGGAGTGGCGCGGCGGCGCGAAGTCCGGCGCGGTGGCAGCGGCCATGCCGGCGAGGGCGGCGCGGCGGAGCACCTGGCGGCGGCGGTGGGGCGCCTCGGGCGCGCAGCAAGGAGGCAGGCGACGCGCGGGGGCTCGGGCCCGGTCGCGGCTCGGGCGGGCCGGCCTCGGGCCCCGCGGGCTGCGGCGGCGGGAGGAGAGAGAGAGGGTGACGTGGCGGCGCGGGATTTGCCGGGGACGGCGGTGCGGACACGTACGGTCCGGGATGGACACGTCCGGCGGCTGGAGGTGGAAGAAGGCTAGGGTTCATCCGCGAATTCCGGGAGGGGAGCACATATTTATAGGTAGAGGGAGCTAGGAGAGTCCAAATGAGGTGCGGTTTTCGGCCACGTGATCGTGATCGAATGACCGAGATGATGGAGGAGGTTTAGGTGGGTTTTGGGCCACTTTGGAAGGGTGTTGGGCTGCAACACACACGAGGCCTTCTCGGTCCCTCGGTTCACCGTTGGAGCATCAAACGAAGTCCAAATGGTACGAAACTTGACAGGCGGTCTACCGGTAGTAAACCAAGGCCGTGCAAGTCTCGGTCCAATCCGGAAATGTTTAATCCCCACACACAAAAGGAAGGTAAAAATGACCACCGGAGGAGATTGGAGTGCCGGAATGCAAAACAGACAACGGGAAAAATGCTCGGATGCATGAGACGAACATGTATGCAAATGAAATGCACATGATGACATGATATGCAATGCATGACACACAAGCAATGACAAGACAACAACAGCGAATAACTGGAGGACACCTGGCACATCGGTCTCGGGGCGTTACAACACTCCACCACGACGAGAGGATCTCGTCCCGAGATCTAGAATGGCACCGGAGGGACAACGGAAGAGAAAGAGAAGAGGTAAAACTAAGTTGCTCCTTTGACCAAAGAGTGAAACCAAAGAACCTTGCAAAGTTAAACAAATTGAAAGAAAGAATACAACGGAGACGAACGAAGTTGAAAACACTCCATTAGAAAAGAGGGACAAGGAAGAAAAACTTCGAGCAGCACTCCGGTTGAGAAGTTATGCAAGACTTGATAAGGTGAAAATAACTTGAGCAAAAGGGCACAACACTCCGGTTTAATGGATAGGCATGAAAAGAACATGATCTTCACAATTTGAGATGATGATAGAAAAGAGCAACATCACAAGGCCTCCAGACGAAAGAATAGAATATAGATAATTGATGTAAAAGAATGGAGAAGGAAATGCCAACTTCTGTTAGAAAAGAGTTTGAGAGGGCATCCTTAGGAGAAGGGTCGAACGGAGTTGTTGGATAACAACGAAAAGAGTAAGCTTGTTGTGGGCTTATGGAAGACATCTCAAAATTATGAGGTGAAATTCTGCCACAAACGGGAACAATGGATTGGATTGATATCAACAAGGAGACGAGAAACTTAATTTACCGGGAGGATAAATGAAGAACTTGGATCATTTATAAGCACCACAAATAGCAACAATCCTTAGGGAAACATGTGAATCATGAAGCATGAACTCAAATTGTCAAGAATGACATAATACCACCTCCAAAGATACGGTAGAAAGAAATTGCACTCCAGATTGCAAGATGAAGAAAACTTGAGCTCCTCTGAAAAAGGATCTTGATGAACGCGTTGAGAAGGAATTAAATCCTTGATAAACCATCATGTAGAACCTCCATGAAGAACTCCGGTAACCAAAAGACAGAGAAATAGAAAACACAAGGTGAATCCTTGCAATGATTTAGATGGATCTCCGTGATAATTAGAGCTTGGAACTCCGGGAAAAGAAAAGATAAAGCATCTCGAACCCAGAATGTGATATGATGCACCTCCGGAATAAGGAATTAATCACTTGGATGAAACAAGAATAATAATTATGTTATGTGTATCCTTCAACAATTTAATTGCTGACAAGCAACGAATTTGACATACTACTTATCCTCGTAGAAAGATTAAGATAGATGTAGTGCAAACTTGAGGAAGTCTTCAACGATCCACCAGTAGAATTTGAAAAGCATGAATGCATAGATATGATAAACGAAGGAAGAAGAATCTTGGAAGAACCACCGTAAGAATTAAGAATGAACGAAGAGAAGATAAGGGAGACACCGGGATGAATTAGCAAATAAACGAAGATGCTTGAGAGAATTTAGACCCATGAGAACGAAGAGATTACGCGCTGATTAGAGAATCCTTGATTTAAGCACCGGTATGATTTGGAGAATGATTGCTGAAAGCTGAGAATGAATACTTCTGAGGTGATGGCCTTCGGAGAATCAAACTGAAAAGACTCCTGAATTACTCCGGATGGGTGAGAAAGAATTCTGACAAACAAAAACAATTATGAGAGGATGGCAAAAATCTCGAGTGACGAATCTTGAAGAGAATGGAGCAAGGTTGAAAGAAGAATCTTCTTCGGTCTTCCAAACTGAGAATGCCGACGATAAATACCATCATGACTTGTTGAGGCACTCCGGAATGAAGAATGGAAAGGTTGATCCAACGATGAAAAGAATTTGAAAGGTCTTGGGGAAAAACATAAGACTGATGATAATTCATTCTTACGTCAAACTTCGAAATGAAATTTGAGGATAGCTCCGGGAAAATTAGAATAGTCAGGTAATATCCTGGGAAAAGACCTGTGGGTTAGGGCCCACTCAAAAGAAACAATGTAGAACAATTTAAAAGAGAGAATGCACCGGTTGAAATAAATGGCTTGACTGAGATAACAACCTCGGAATAGGTTTGAACGGATCTTGAAGGAAAAGACGAGCCTTCCAAGATATCTTCAGCACTTCGGAATAATTGAATAGCGAGAAATGAATGAATATGATGAGCACCAGCATGAGAAGGTATTTGCAACGAGGAAAGGATATAATTGGCAAAGCTTGAATTGAATTCATCGGATAAAAGAGAACGAAGAATGACGAACTAGAAGCTCTGTTAGCATCTTCCTGAGAATCACCGGATAAGAACATTGACGGAAAAGAATGGAGAGACTTCATATGAATAAAGGATACTTGATAAACACATCGGATTCCTTGAAGAAAATGGGTGGGAGGGCGGGAAAAAAAACAAAGGCAACTTGGAGACGGAAGAAACAAACACCGTTGAGAAAGCTGAGATTGAATCTAGCGAATGTTGAAGTGATCAGATCCACTTGAAGAGAAGCACACCGGTTGAACAAGATTGGCATAACAATCTCGATTATCAAGGAGGATTAGTATTCTCATAGGATTATGAGAAGACCACTTGGGGAAGGTATGGAATCAACATTTGACTTCGAAGCAACTCGAATACCACAACTCAAAACAAAACAAGGATTGGCTTGCGGAATAAGCCGGAACAAACATATGATAGAGATTTCGTCCGAAGTTTTCGTGATGGGGCCTACACGGGCTCGATCGTACAGCACCATCATGTACAAGGTAGTGCACATGACATACGAAGCGTCCCCGAGTCGGCATAGCCAAGGACTCTTTAAGACACAACGAGACCACTATAAAACCAACCGTGAATAGGCGGACCACTAGACGTCGAACCCCAATTTCGTATCATACATCTGTTGGAAAGAAATCCTAGGAGCTACTTGAATTACCACCTATGAAACTCCCGAACCTTTCCGGGTATGCAATTAGGTCTTGGGGATACAGGGGAAGCATAATATCTCACCCAAAACTAACAAATCCTACATCCAGCAGTATCCATCCTTCAACACATAACCAAGAAACCTTTGGAAATCATCTACCTCAACCTTCGAAAAGCATCCGTTATACAAGTTATGGCAATACTCCCGAACTCCCGCCCCAGTACTGGGTGGCGTCAAGGTTATCTCACCAACGAACTGCATAAAAGAGATTTTCAATGTTGGCGTACTAAACTCAGGTATTCCAGAACTGCAACGATAAAATTGTGACGACAACACCTCGGAGCCCAACTCCTCGGGACACTGCCACAACCCCTAAAGACAGGAGGCACCAAGAACAATGTTCTCGTCACAAAACCATCGGAACGATTCCAAGATACCCGCGTGATCCTAAAAAAAATTCGTGAAATTTGAGAAGAGAAGAGTCAAAACTCTACGTCAGGATGCCTCACCAGAGCGATGAAGGGACTGAGGAGTAAAAATAAGTCCTAACTCTCCAATATATATAATCCTAAATGACTCAAAACATTTCTAGACTCAATAACGCCTGCGATTCGATCAAGCAGGGGGCTCTTAACGTCGGGGAAGGCTCTGATTACCAACTTGTCATGTCCTCAATGCGGCTATATCTCCCACGTGTCGAAGCACGACTTAGAGGCATAACCGCATTGAAAGCAATGTCGCAAGTGAGGTAATCTTCACACAACCCATGTAATACATAAGGGAAAAAGATACATAGTTGGCTTACAATCGCCACTTCACACAATACATGAATAAAGCATTGCATCATCCAGATACAATCAAGGTCCGACTATGGAACCAAAATAAAAGAAGAACCCCAAATGCGACAAGGTCCCCGATCGACCCCAAATGGGCTCCACTACCGATCCACAAGAACGAAACAACACAAATGACAAGATCTTCATCGAGCTCCTCCTGAGCTTGGTTGCGACATCTGCATGGACTCATCGGCACCTGCAAACTGGTTTTGGAAGTAATCTGTGAGCCATGGGGACTCAGCAATCTCGCACCCTCGCGATCAAGTCTATTTAAGCTTATGGGTAAGGTAAGGTATGAGGTGGAGCTGCAGCAAGCGACTACCATATATGGTGGCTAAACATACGCAAAAGAGAGCGAGAAGAGAAGGTAAAGCACGATCGAGAAACTATGATCAAGAAGTGATCCTAGAACAACCTACGTCAAACATTACTCCAACACCGTGTTCACTTCCCGGACTCCGCCGGAAAGAGACCATCATGGTTACACACGGGGTTGATGTATTTTAATTAAGTTAGGGTTCAAGTTATCTACAACTGGACATTAACAAATTCCCATCTGCCCATAACCACGGGCACGGCTTTCGAAAGTTCAAAACCCTGCAGGGGTGTCCCAACTTAGCCCATCACAAGCTCTCACGGTCAGCGAAGGATATTCCTTCTAGCGGGAAGACCCGATCAGACTCGGAATCCCGGTTACAAGACATTTCGACAATGGTAAAACAAGACCAGCAAAGCCACCTGAATGTGCCGACAAATCCCGATAGGAGCTGCACATATCTCGTTCTCAGGGCACACCGAATCATCCAAACTTCCGGTAGGCCAGCCCAGAGTTGCCCCTGGTGGCCACCGGCGGCTGACAAGGTGGACCAACACTTAGAGGAGCACTGGCCCGGGGGTTTAAATAAAGATGACCCTTGAGCCGGCTGACTCAAGGGAAAGAAAAGGCTAGGTGGCGAATGGTAAAACCAATGTTGGGCCTTGCTGGAGGAGTTTTATTCAAGGCGAACTGTCAAGGGGTTCCCATTATACCCAACCGCGTAAGGAACGCAAAATCCGGGAACATTACACCGATATGACGGAAACTAGGGCGGCAAGAGAGGAACAAAACACCAGGCATAAGGCCGAGCCTTCCACCCTTTACCAAGTATATAGATGCATTAATTAAATAAGAGATATGGTGATATCCCAACAAGTAAACATGTTCCAACAAGGAACAACATCTCACATAAGCATGTCAACTTTTGTGGAATATATAGAGCCTACAAGTACACACCAATTAGGGAAAATAGATTTTGCAAGAGGCATAAGTATTTGGAAACTAAATGGTTGCAAGAAAGGCTAGATGTTTGTGCTGAAAATTTAAAATTTCTTCACCATACTTGTGAACTTTGCTATGAACATGGTCATTTAAATCCCCGATGCAAATTGTTCCATGATTGCATCGTGTCCAAAAATTGTGATGATTTTATTTCCCATGCACATCATAATGAACTTAGTTTGCTTTTGGGTTATGAAGAAATGAAACATCAAACTAAGCATATTCCAGAATATAACCTTGAGAAATACCTCGATATTGATCTAGAAGAAATTTATATGTATTCTGCGGTGAATTGCATTGAAAATCCTTATATTGCCAATTACATAAAGAAAAGAAAAGAAATAGAATATGAAGAGAATACTAACGAAAGGGAAGAGACTTCCCAATATTCTCCTATTATTTCTTATGATGAATTAGGTAACGAGGAGGAGCCTTCTATTCAACCAATCTCATTAATAAGGAGCTCCAAAAAGAGGATTGAACCCACACATGTGAAGAAGAAAAAGAAAAGACGGAGAAGTAAAGGTAGAAAAGTATCTCTCCCAAATGATGTTGCTCCTATTTCTCATTGTGATGATGATAATTGCTATAATATTGGTGCTATCCATACTATTAATGATGAGAGTGATTATGCTTATGATATGAAAAGGGCCACGCTTGGGTATGCTATGTTTGATGAAGATTATGTTTTTGAGAATATTTGCTGGAATTAATGTTTGTCCCAAGCTTGGGGATGCTACGTTTAATGAAGATGATATTTTTAGTCTCCTAAGTTTTGATATGCAAATTTATAATGATGATAGAATGCCTCCTTCTTATGATGATTATATTTATGAAAGTGGATTTGGAGAGGTCATGACTTTATTTAGTAATGATTCCACTATCTTGGAAGAGGTTTCAATTGATTATGATGAGAACAAAGTTGCTACTTATGATGATTATTGTGATGACACTTATGCTATAAAAAGTAGTGTTGATTATATTTATAAAACTTGTCATGATTATGATTACCCTTTTTCTGAACATTACTCTTTTAATGTGGAAACACTTTATAGTATTCGAGTCTCTTATGATACTCCCACTATTCCGAATGAGAAGAATTTTGCTTGTGTGGAGAGTAATAAAATTTCTATGCTTGAAGATCATGAAAAGAATGATTTATGTGATGGTTATATTGTTGAATTCATTCATGATGCTACTGAAAATTATTATGAGGGAGGAATATATGGTTGTAGGAATTGCAATAATATCAAGTTTCCTCTCTATGTGCTTAAAGCTTTAAAGTTATGCTTGTTTTACCTTCCTATGCAAGCTGATTCTTGTTCCCATAAGTTGTTTGCTCACAAAATCTCTATGCATAGGAAGTGGGTTAGACTTAAATGTTCTAGTCATATTCTTCATGATGCTCTCTTTATGTTACAATTCTTATCTTTTATGCGAGCATCATTGAAATCATCATGCCTAGCTAGGGGCGTTAAACAATAGCGCTTGTTGGGAGGCAACCCAATTTTATTTTTGCTCCTTGCTTTTTGTTCCTGTTTAGTTAGTTCATCTAGCCTATGTTTAGATGTGGTTTAATTAGTGTTTGTGCCAAGTAAAGCCTTTAGGATCTTCTTGGGTGATTGTTATTTGATCTTGCTATAAAAAAACAGAAAGTATGCGCTCACCAGAATAATTTTCAGTTTTTTACCAGATAGCGATAAAATACCAATTGCACCTGAAGTAGATTAATATACAAATTTCCTAGGACTTCCTAATTTCTCAGGATTTTCGGAGTTACAGAAGTATTCGAAACCTACAAATTGCTACAGACTGTTCTGTTTTTGACAGATTTTGTTTTCTAGGTGTTATTTGCTTATTTTGATGAATCTATGAGTAGTATCTCAGGGTATGAACCATAGATGAGTTGGAATACAGTAGATATTACACCAATATGAATTTAGAATGAGTTCACAACAGTACCTAAGTGGTGATTTATTTTCTTATTCTAACGGAGCTTACGAGTTTTCTGTTAAGTTTTGTGTTGTGAAGTTTTCAAGTTTTGGGTAAAGATTCGATGGACTATGGAATAAGGAGTGGCAAGAGCCTAAACTTGGGGATGCCCAAGGCACCCCAAGGTAATATTCAAGGACAACCAAGAGCCTAAGCTTGGGGGGTGCCCCGGATGGCATCCCCTCTTTCGTTTTCGTTCATCGGTAACTTTACTTGGAGCTATATTTTTATTCGCCACATGATATGTGTTTTTCTTAGAGCGTCATTTTATTTTATTTTGTTTTGCTTGTTGTTTGAATAAAATACCAAGATCTGAAATTCTTAAATGTTAGAGAGTCTTCACATAGTTGCATAATTATTCGACTACTCATTGATCTTCACTTATATCTTTTGGAGTAGTTTGTCATTTACTCTAGTGCTTCACTTATATCTTTTTAGAGCACGATGGTGGTTTTATTTTGTAGGAATAGATGAACTCTCATGCTTAACTTATATTATTTTGAGAGTCTTTAGAACAGCATGGTAATTTTCTTTGGTTATGAAATTAGTCCTAATATGATAGGCATCCAAGATGGGTATAATAAAAACTTTCATATAGAGTGCATTGAATACTATGAGAAGTTTGATACTTGATGATTGTTTTGAGATCTGAAGATGGTGATATTAGAGTCATGCTAGTTGAGTAGTTGTGAATTTGAGACATACTTGTGTTAAAGTTTGTGATTCCCGTAGCATGCACGTATGGTGAACCATTATGTGATGAAATCGGAGCATGATTTATTTATTGATTATCTTCCTTATGAGTGACGGTCGGGGACGAGCAATGGTCTTTTCCTACCAATCTATCCCCCTAGGAGCATGCGCGTAGTACTTCGTTTCAATAACTAATAGATTTTTGCAATAAGTATGTGAGTTCTTTATGACTAATGTTGAGTCCATGGATTATATTCACTCTCACCCTTCCAGCATTGCTAGCCTCTCTAATACCGCGCACCTTTCGCCGGTACCATAAACCCACCATATACCTTCCTCAAAACAGCCACCATACCTACCTATTATGGCATTTCCATAGCCATTCCGAGATATATTGCCATGCAACTTTCCACCGTTCCATTTATTATGACATGCTCCATCATTGTCATATTGCTTTGCATGATCATGTAGTTGACATTGTATTTGTGGCAAAGCCACAGTTCATAATTCTTCCATACATGTCACTCATGAGTCATTGCACATCCCGGTACACCGCCGGAGGCATTCATATAGTCATATTTTGTTCTAACTAAATAAAAGTGTGATGATCATCATTATTAGAGCATTGTCCCAGTGAGGAAAGGATGATGGAGACTATGATTCCCCCACAAGTCGGGATGAGACTACAGACGGAAAAAATGAAAGGCAAAAAAAGAGAAGGCCCAAAAAAATGAGAGAAAAAGAGAGAAGGGGCAATGCTGCTATCCTTTTACCACACTTGTGCTTCAAAGTAGCACCATGATCTTCATGATAGAGAGTCTCCTATGTTGTCACTTTCATATACTAGTGGGAATCTTTCATTATAGAACTTGGCTTGTATATTCCAATGACGGGCTTCCTCAAAATGCCCTAGGTCTTCGTGAGCAAGCGAGTTGGATGCACACCCACTTAGTTTCTTTTGTTGAGCTTTCATATACTTATAGCTCTAGTGCATCCATTGCATGGCAATCCCTACTCACTCACATTGATATCTACTGATGGGTATCTCCATAGCCCGTTGATACACCTAGTTGATGTGAGACTACCTTCTCCTTTTTGTCTTCTCCACAACCACCATTCTATTCCACATATAGTGCTATATCCATGGCTCACGCTCATATATTGCGTGAAGATTGAAAAAGTTTGAGAACACCAAAAGTATGAAACAATTGGTTGGCTTGTCATCGGGGTTGTGCATGATTTAAATACTTTGTGTGGTGAAGACGGAGCATAGCTAGACTATATGATTTTGTAGGGATAGCTTTCTTTGGCCATGTTATTTTGAGAAGATATGATTACTTTGTTAGTATGCTTGAAGTATTATTATTTTTATGTCAATATTAAACTTTTGTCTTGAATCTTATGGATCTGAATATTCTTGCCACAATAAAGAGAACTACATGGATAAATATGTTAGGTAGCATTCCACATCAAAAATTCTGTTTTTATATTTACCTACTCGAGGATGAGCAGAAATTAAGCTTGGGGATGCTGATAAGTCTCCAACATATCTATAATTTTCGATTGTTCCATGCTATTATATTACCTATTTTGGATGTTTATGGGCTTTATTATACACTTTTATATTGTTTTTGGGACTAACCTATTAACCGGAGGCCCATCCCAAATTGTTGTTTTATTGCCAATTTCAGTGTTTCGAAGAAAAGGAATATCAAACGGAGTCCAAACGGAATGAAACCTTCGGGAGAGTTATTTTTGGAATGGAAGCAATCCAGGAGACTTGGAGTATACGCCAGGCAATCAACGAGGCAGCCATGAGGCAGGGGGCGCGCCCACCCGCTGGGCGCGCACTCCATGCTCGTGGGCCCCTTGTGCTCCCCTGACCGACTTCTTTCGCCTATATATATCAATATACCCTAAAAACATCGAGGAGCAAAATAGATCGGGAGTTCCGCCGCTAGAAGCCTCCGTAGCCACCGAAAACCAATCTAGACCCGTTCTCGCACCCTGCCGGAGGGGGGAATCCCTCTCCGGTGGCCATCTTCATCATCCCGGTGCTCTCCATGACGAGGAGGGAGTAGTTCTCCCTCGGGGCTGAGGGTATGTACCAGTAGCTATGTGTTTGATCTCTCTCTCTCTCTCGTGTTCTTGAGGTGGTATGATCTTGATGTATCGCGAGCTTTGATATTATAGTTGGATCTTATGATGTTTCTCCCCCTCTACTCTCTTGTGATGAATTGAGTTTTCCATTTGAAGTTGTCTTATCGGATTGAGTCTTTAAGGATTTTAGAACACTTGATGTATGTCTTGCATGTGCTTATCTATGGTGACAATGGGATATCATGTGATCCACTTGATGTATGTTTTGGTGATCAACTTGCGAGTTCCGTGACCTCGTGAACTTATGCATAGGGATTGGCACACGTTTTCATCTTGACTCTCCGGTAGAAACTTTGGGGCACTCTTTGAAGTTCTTTGTGTTGGTTGAATAGATGAATCTGAGATTGTGTGATGCATATCGTATAATCATACCCACGGATGCTTGAGGTGACATTGGAGTATCTAGGTGACATTAGGGTTTTGGTTGATTTGTTTCTTAAGGTGTTATTCTAGTACGAACTCTATGATAGATGGAACAGAAATAACAGCTTCATGTTATTTTACTACGGACTCTTGAATAGATCGATCAGAAAGGATAACTTTGAGGTGGTTTCGTACCCTACCATAATCTCTTCGTTTGTTCTCTACTATTAGTGACTTTGGAGTGACTCTTTGTTGCATGTTGAGGGATAGTTATATGATCCAATTATGTTATTATTGTTGAGAGAACTTGCACTAGTGAAAGTATGAACCCTAGGCCTTGTTTACTAGCATTGCAATACAGTTTGTGCTCACTTTTATCATTAGTTACCTTGCTGTTTTTATATTTTCAGATTACAGAAACCTATATCTACCATCCATATTGCACTTGTATCACCATCTCTTCCCTGAAATAGTGCACCTATACAATTTACCATTGTATTGGGTGTGTTGGGGACATAAGAGACTCTTTGTTATTTGGTTGCAGGGTTGCTTGAGAGAGACCATCTTCATCCTACGCCTCCCACGGATTGATAAACCTTAGGTCATCCACTTGAGGGAAATTTGCTACTGTCCTACAAACCTCTGCACTTGGAGGCCCAACAACGTCTACAAGAAGAAGGTTGTGTAGTAGACATCACCCACCGGCCATGCTACTCATCCGCCAAGCCTAGCCAGAGCTGCAAACGAACCGCCAAGCCCAGCCAAAGTGGCTGATGAACCGCCAAATCCAACCAAAGCGGCTGCAGACCAATCGGACGATGTCATTGTCACTGGCATCGGCCATACCACCCCTGGCAATCCTATCGCTTTATCAAAGCATAGTGCCAAGGAAGAGTTTTCTTCTATGGTTAAGGGCAAGTGGAAAACGGATTTATCCAGTTAAGCCACCTCAATACCCAAGAGATTCATTCCAGTTTTTTAAACCGCCTGTATACAAGCCACGACTATGAAGGCGGTTTAGTGGGCCTGATGAAGGAGCGATATGAGGTAAACACTGTTAACTCTTCATAATTGTTCCTCTTGTGTCCAATTTCTAATATCAACTCCAGTAGCCCCCAAGGGCCGGTTTATGATATCAACATGAACCGGGTCTTCGTAATACTTAAACTTTGCATGCGTAGCCCCCAAGGGCTGGTTTATCGTTTCAGGATGAACCGGGACTTTAAAGTAGGAATCTTGCAATTTTTTCTTGTGTAGCCCCCAGGGATCGGTTTATACCATTAGGATGAATCGGTACCTTTCTGTCATGAAGCTTCCAAAACTCGTGATAACCATCTGTGTAAACCGATTGATGAAGAAAAATTCATAATTTTGACTTGAGCAAATATACATTAGCCCCCAAGTGCCAAGTGTATAACTCGTTATGTGCTTGGGACTTGAAAATGTCAATTGATAAAAGCCATATGCATTAGCCCTCAAGTGCCAAGTGTATAATGTGTTATATGCTTGGGACTTCAGATATGCACTTCTAACTCAATATATGTCACTTGCAGGCCGATCTGAGCCAAAAAGAATCTCAAATCGCCGACCTTCAGGAAAATATTAAGTCCTAGCAGGCAGAAACTTCCAAGGCTAAAGAGGAGCTGACTGGCACTTTCACAGCCATGGAACAACTGAAAGAAGGCTTTAAAAGCGAACGGGCAGTATGGGACGCTGAAAAAGCAACTCTACTAAAGCGGGCGGAGGATGTTGAAGCAGCTCTTAAACCGGTAACAGAAGAATTGACTGGCTTGAAGCGGCAAATCAATGCCATGACCACTGTTGTGTTTGGTAAGTACCCTTATGATAAGCTTTAACATGTATTATCCCATAAACTACCGGTTTATCAATATGTTCAATGATGCAGGATCTCGCATTACCCACCTGGGCTCTGATATGCAGAAGAAGTTGAAGGCTGCCTATACTCTTATAGAGCAGTTATATACCGGCGCAGAGTGGATCATTTGCACTGTCGCTCATAACAAACCGCCCAAAACCTAATCAAGGAAACCTTAGAGAAGTTGTCAATGCTGCCTGCCCGGTTGGACGAGTTAAAAAGATCAGCTGCAAGAGCAGGTGCTCTGACTGCGCTAATCCGGGCTAAAGCTTGGATACCAGATCTTGACTCGGCTGACATAGGACACGGCTATCCGAGCATAAAGGAAGATGGGTCAGAGTTTGTTAATGATGATCTTCGAGCTTTGACAAAGGAAATGCACCCATTAGCAAGCAAATTGGCCGAAGAAACAGATCTTTCTCACTATCAACCGGTTTATGATGCTGACAACAAACGACTTGCTGCGCCAACTCATGATGTGGAGAATCTTATCCCACCAATCCATAAGCATACCTACGCTCCTGATGTTGACCCCTCCACCCTTATAAGCGATGAAGCTGTATTCAAGGCCCTAACTGGAATCAACTGGACCACCATTGATTCCCAGCCGCTGGGTGGAGAGGAGGAGGGTGAACCGGTGCAGGATGATCCACAATCGTCAAGCCATCCTGTCAAAGAATCATAATCTGGGGGCCGGTTTAATCTTCTACATACTACAATACTCGCTGAAAACAATTATCCTTTTGGGCATCAAAACGCCTTGTAATAGGCTAGTTTAAACACTTGGTCTGCTATGCCATCGTGCATATTCACTTTGCATGATACTGTTAACCCGTCGTGATTTATGTTATATCTTCTTATGACCCTGAGCAGCTTTATTTGACCTGTTTATGCATATAACAAGTTGAAAGTGTCCTGGTGGTTTATCGCCGGACGGGTCACAATGCCCAACATATAACCCGGGTTTATAACCAGGCTGTATTGAATGACAATCAAATATGAAATATATCATACCTGTGACATTGAATCACATCATTGGCTAACCAACTTTCTGTAGTAAGGGTGATAACCCAAATCTTGAATACTTGTAACTCCTCCTTGTTTTGCCGGTTTATAGTAAAGCCGTACCGGGTTGTAATAAACACTGGATTATTCGTATATCATACTGGCGACTTGTTAGTCAAAGCCAGACCGGGTCAATAAACACCAGTTTATATCTAATTGTATACTGACGATTTATAATCAACAGCGAAGTCGGGTCGATAGATACTAGCAATATTCTTAATTTGTTCGGCCGACTTATAGTCAACAGCCAGGCCGGGTCAATAAACACCGGTTTAGTATAAAACTCATCAAAAGAAATATCAAAAAGAGAAATTTCAGAAGAAAATATATAAAAAGGGCGAGGCTTTTCATGGGCTGTCAGGCCATTGAGTTAAACCATTTTACAAAGCCTTTATAAGATGGACCTCACATCAACCAATCGTCATTTTAACTATGACAAGTTCAGGGTCTTTGTAAGATTGACTCATCAAACGTTTGACGGGTCTACCAGGATTACCTGGACAAAGTGGCTTACTTAAAAAGGCAGGATAACCCGGGGTTTTAGGTGAATACACCTGGCTTCCAAGCCTGGCTTATTGTAACACCCTCGATGCGACTATATTTCCCACGTGTCGAGGCACGACTTAGAGGCATAATCGCATTAAAGGCATATGTCGCAAGTTAGGCAATCTTCACAACATCTCATGTAATATAATAATGAAAGGGGAGATAACATAGTTGGCTTACACTCGCCACGTCAATCAAGTACATAAATAACATTACATCATCCAAACACTCATGGCCCGACTACGGCGCCAAAATAAAAGAGAACCCAACATGCGACAACGGTCCCGTTCACCCCCAACTGGGCACCACTACTGATCATCGGGAAAGGAAACATAGTATCGTTGAGAGTCTTCGTCGAACTCCCACTTGAGCTCATACGCGTATCCTGGAGTGGAATCATCAGGCCCTGCATCTGGTGTAATAGTAATCTGTGAGCCACAGGGACTCAGCAATCTCGCACCCTCGCAATCAAGACTATTTAAGCTTATAGGTAAGGCAAGGTAAAATATGAGTGGAGCTGCAGCAAGCGACTAGCAAGTATGGTGGCTAACTTATTCGCAAAAGAGAGCGAGAAGAGGAGGCAAAGCGTGAGTGAGAAGCTAGAGAGCAACATGCGCAAACATTACTCCAACACCGTGTCCATTTCCCGGACTCCGCCGAGAAGAGGCCATCACGGTAACACACTCAGTTGATTCATTGTAATTAATTAAGGTCCAAGTTATCTACAACCGGACATTAACAAATTCCCATCTGCCCATAACCGCGGGCACGGCTTTTGAAAGTTCAAATCCCTGCAGGGGAGTCCCAACTTAGCCCATGACAAGCTCTCATGGTCAACGAAGGAATAGACCTCCTCCCAAGATGTTCCGATCAGACTCGGTATCTCGGTTCTTCAAGACACTTTGACAGGTTAAAACAAGACCAGCAACACCGCCCGAATGTGCCGACAAATCCCGATAGGAGCTGCACATATCTCGTTCTCAGGGCACACTCAGATGAGACATCCTACGAGTAAAACCAACCCTCAAGTTGCCCCGAGGTGGCCCCGCAGTCTACTCGGTCGGACCAACACTCAGAGGAGCACTGGCCCAGGGGGGTTTAAAATAAGATGACCCTCGGGCTCCGGAAACCCAGGGGAAAAAGAGGCTAGGTGGCGAATGGTAAAACCAAGGTTGGGCATTGCTGGAAAAGCTTTAATCAAGGCGAACTATCAAGGGGTTCCCATTATAACCCAACCGCATAAGGAACGCAAAATCCGGGAACATAACACCGATATGACGGAAACTAGGGCGGCAAGAGTGGAACAAAACACTCGGCGAGAGGCCGAGCCTTCCACCCTTTACCAAGTGTATAGATGCATTAAGATAACAAGGTAATATAATGATATCCCAACAAGTAAATAAATGTTCCAAAAAGGAACGGCCTTCAATCTTCACCTGCAACTAGCAACGCTATAAGAGGGGCTGAGCAAAGCGGTAACATAGCCAATCAACGGTTTGCTAGGACAATGGTGGGTTAGAGGTTTGACATGGCAATTTGGAGGCTTGAAAGCAAGTGGTAGGCATCGTAGCAATGGCATAGCAAAAGAGCGAGCAAACTAGCATAGCAAAGATAGTAGTGATTTCAAGGGTATGATCATCTTGCCTGCGCAGTTGTCGGAGTTGACTGGATCCTCGAAAGCAAACTCAACGGGCTCCTTGTTAGCGAACTCGTCTCCCGGCTCTACCCAAACAAGACAAACAAGGAACAAGGATACAATCAACCACGTGCAAGGATCAAGCAATATGATGCAATGATGATATGCTATGCGGGATGCGATGCGGGATGCCAAAAGCAAGATATGACAGGAAATGCATGAACCTGGCCTCAACTTGGAAATCCAAGTGTTCCACTGGAAAGATGAGATGAAATCGCTTGAAAACGATATAAAGAACACCGGAATCGGAGTTACGGTTTGGAAATGGCAAGCGATTCAAATATGGCACCGGTCTGCAATTTACAGCAAGTAGCCATCTAAATGCAACGAAATGAACAAGCTAAAGCACCCAAACATGACAAAAAAATACATGGAAGGGATGCACACAATATGCTTAACAAAAGTCTAGCACTGAGCTACGACCAATTCATCCATTAACAGGTTCAAACAAGCATGGCAAAATGCATATGGCAAACAGATCTCAGACTTAGTGAAATTAACACTTGTCTGGAATTTCAGATCAGGTAGCCCTCTTCGGAGCAACAAAACTACATGCTACAAGGCCTGATCATGGCAAAGTAAAGCATGGCATGGAGCTACTCAAAGAGCTTAACAAAAGTCCCTTAGTGACCTTGAGCCAAAAGGGATCAGAAAATACAATTACAAGCATGTGAACATAGCAAAAACATAATCAGTTTTCAGACTTGGTGAAAAACTGACACATGCTGAAATATAACTCAAGTAGGCATGTTTACGAGCTCGATGCACTCACTACAGAGAAAGTCATGGCAAGACAAGCATACACTCATCAATAAGGCACAAAATGCAAGCTAGACATGGCAAGAACAATAGCATAGCATGCATGGATCAACTACAACATCACCGGCAAAATTGCAAACAAGTTGACAATATGCCCAGATTCACAAAGTAGCAAAAGTAGAGCTCGATTGACTCAAGCTAGGTTGCTCCATAAATGCAAACAAAGACATGGATGGAGATAGCACTACAATATTAACAAAACATCCTTACTGATCATCCTCAAAAGAGGCACGGATCACTAGGAAACAACATGAACATATGGCATCATGAGATAAACAACTCCAGGACTTAGTGAAATTACTAAGTCCCTGAAAACAGAATTAACAAGTGCACCACTTTGCAAACTTGCACAAGTCACCACACATCACAAAAATACATGGGTTGCACCTCTGGAAAGATGACAAAACCCTTAACAAAACACATGTAGAGCACCAGGGCATAGCATGCACACAATAATCATGGCAAAAATGACAAAAACCTAAATGGAGTAGCACATCTAACAATAATCTCAAATAGCCCTCTTCTAACAGCATTTCGGGCATCAAGATGAACTCAAATGAAAATGATGTACTCTCTGAGATGAACATTTTGATATGCTATATGCATGAATCGGAGATATGGATGCAAAGTTACGGAGCTACGAACATGAGCACTTGAACTGAAAATTTCGGGACTTAGAAGAATAAAAACACCTCTGGATCTAGGGTTTGACCCGGCACGCAGATCGAGGCGGCGGCGCACACTGTTCACAGGCGGGGCTGGAGCTCGCCGGAGTGGCCGGGGGAGCAAGGGGCCGGCCGGATCTTCGCCGGATCCGGGCGGGCGGCGGCGGGCGGCGCGGTCGAGGCCGGTGCGGCGGCCGGAGGCGGCGGGGCCGGCGAGGAGCTGCGGCGGGGCGGCGATGGCGGCTTGGCGGCCGGAGCGCCGGAGGCGAGGGAGGTGGCGGCGCGGCGCGGGAGACGAGACCCAGGCGGCGGCGGCGCTCACCGGGCCGCGGGGGCCGGATGCGGGCTCCCCGGGCCGCGGTGGGAGTGGCGGCGGCGGGCGATGACGTGGCAGGAGGCGGTTGGCTGGCGGCGGTGTGTCCGCCCCGGGCGGACAATGTCCGGCGGCGCGCGGTGGAAAATTAGGGTTTCGGAGAGGGAGAGATCCGGATTTTCGGGAGGGATCTTTAAATAGGCATAGAGGGAGCTAGGAGAGTCCAAATGAGGTGCGGTTTGCGGCCACGCGATCGTGATTGAACGATCTAGATGATGGAGAAGACTTAGGTGGGTTTTGGGCCAAATTGGAGGGGTGTTGGGCTGCAACACACATGAGGCCTTTTCGGTCCCTCGGTTAACCGTTGGAGTATCAAACGAAGTCCAAATGATACGAAACTTGATAGGCGGTCTACCGGTAGTAAACCAAGGCCGCTTGGCAAGTCTCGGTCCAATCTAGAAATGTTTAATCCCCACACACGAAAGAAAGCTAGAAATGACCACCGGAGGAGAACGAAGCGCTGGAATGCAGAACGGACAACAGGGAAAAAGCTCGAATGCATGAGACGAACACGTATGCAAATGCAATGCACATGATGACATGATATGAGATGCATGACAACGACAACAACACACGGAGACAAAGACCCGAACCCGAGAAAATAAAATAACTTAACGCCGGAAACGGCAAGAGTTGGGGTACAAATTGGGAAAGTTATATCCGGGGTGTTACAACACTCCACCACTATGAAAGGATCTTGTCCCGAGATCTAGGACTGAAAGAACGCCGGGTACTCAGAACGGAGGTGATCCTCGCGTTCCCAGGTAGCTTCACGGTCGGAATGGTGTGACCACTTGACTTTGAGAAATTTGACTTGTTGCGAGTCTTGCGTTCAGTCTCTTCAAGAATAGCAACTGGGTGCTCACGATAAGAGAGATCTTCTTGGAGCTCAATGTCCTCGAAGTTGACGGTGCGGTCAGGAGTCTTGAAGCACTTTTGAAGCTGAGAGACATGGAACACGTCATGAACATTTGCAAAGTTTGAAGGAAGCTCGAGTTGATAGGCGAGGTCGCCTCTCTTGCTAACAATCTTGAAAGGTCCCACGTATCTAGGGGCAAGCTTCCCTTTGATACCGAAGCGACGAGTACCTTTCATAGGAGAGACACGGAGGTAAACATGATCTCCGATCTCGAAAGCCAAATCACGGTGCTTACTATCATAGTAGCTCTTCTGGCGGGATTGGGCTGCTTTGAGGTTATCTCGAATGACTTTGCACATTTCTTCTGCCTCTGTGATTAAGTCATTACCCAAAAGCTGACGTTCACCGGTTTCAGACCAGTTGAGAGGGGTACAGCACTTCCTGCCATACAGAATTTCAAATGGGGCCTTGCCCGAACTTGCTTGAAAACTGTTGTTGTAGGAGAATTCAGCATATGGAAGACAATCCTCCCACTTCATGCCGAAGGAGATCACACAAGCCCTGAGCATATCTTCAAGAATCTGGTTGACACGCTCGACTTGACCGCTTGTTTGAGGATGGAAAGCTGTGCTGAAGCGGATGTTCGTGCCCATGGCCTTCTGAAAAGAATCCCAAAACTTGGAGGTAAAGATACTGCCACGGTCTGAAGAGATCACTTGAGGAATACCGTGCAAAGAGACAATACGAGAGGTATAGAGTTCCGCCAATTGAGCTGCAGTGATCGACTCTTTAATAGGCAGAAAGTGAGCCACTTTGGTGAGTTTGTCGATGACAACGAATATAGCATCATTGCCACGCTTGGACTTTGGAAACCCAGTCACGAAGTCCATTTCAATGTGGTCAAACTTCCATTCTGGAATGGCAAGAGGTTGGAGGAGACCTGCTGGCCTTTGGTGTTCTGCCTTCACTCTTCTACAGACATCACATACATTCACGAATTGAGCGATCTCGCGCTTCATTCGGGTCCACCAATAAGCTTGCTTGAGGTCCTGATACATCTTCGTGCTCCCAGGGTGGATGGAGAGGAGATAATTGTGAGCCTCGTTCATGATCACTTTACGGAGGTCACCTTTGGGTACAACAATACGATCCTCGAAGAAGAGAGTGTCCTTGTCATCAAGGCGGTAGCACTTGTACTTGGGCTGACTCTTGGCAATCCCAATCTTCACCTTTTTCACCATAGCATCAAGAAGATGGGCTTGGCGAATCTGGTCTTCTAAGGTAGGAGAGACTAGAAGGTTGGCGAGGAAACCTTGAGGAACAACTTGCAGATTAAGTTTGCGGAAAGCTTCACAAAGCTCGGGTTGATAAGGCTTGAGAATCAGACTGTTGCAGTAAGCTTTCCTGCTCAAAGCGTCAGCAATCACATTGGCCTTGCCTGGAGTATACTCGATACTCAGAATATACTCTTGAATCATTTCGACCCATCGAGTTTGCCTGAGGTTGAGATTAGGCTGAGTGAAAATGTACTTGGGACTCTTGTGATCAGTAAAAATGTCCACTTTTCTTCCCAATAGAAGATGTCTCCAAGTCAAAAGAGCATGCACCAATGCCGCCAACTCGAGATCATGAGTGGGGTAGTTCTTCTCATTAGGCTTCAACTGGCGAGATGTATAAGCAACAACCTTCTTCTCTTGCATCAATACTGCGCCAAGACCTTGGAGAGAGGCATCACCAAAGACCTCGTACGGCTTGGATTCATCAGGCGGAGTGAGAACTGGAGCAGTGATCAATTTCTCTTTCAAAGTGTTGAAAGCAATATCACACTCCGGAGACCAAACGTACTTGACGTGCTTCTGGAGAAGATTAGAGAGAGTCTTCGCGATCTTAGAAAAATTTTCAACGAATCTTCGGAAATAGCTTGCGAGACCGAGAAAACTGCGGAGTTGCTTCACGTTCTGAGGAGGTTCCCAGTTCACAATTGCAGACACCTTCTCAGGATTCACGGCAATGCCCTTGGCAGAGATGATATGACCAAGATAAAGAACCTCATCGAGCTAGAATTCACACTTGGAGAACTTGGCATAGAACTTGTGTTCTCTGAGCTTATCAAGAACCAAACACAAGTGCTTGGCATGATCTTCCTTGTTCTTGGAGAAAACCAGAATGTTGTCGAGATAGACCAAAACAAAGTCATTGGTGTAGGCATTGAAGATGAAATTCATCATGCGAGAGAAAGTCGGAGGAGTGTTGACGAGGCCAAAAGACATGACAGTGTATTCATATGAACCAAAGCTTGTCCTGAAAGCCGTCTTGGGAATATCTTGCTCACGGATTCGAATCTGATGATAACCCATACGGAGATCAAGCTTGGAGAATACTTGGGCACCTTTGAGTTGTTCAAACAGCTCGTTGATGTTGGGAAGTGGGTATTTGTTCTTGATGGTCTTCTCGTTCACTGGACGGTAATCAACACAAAGTCGGTCCGTTCCATCCTTCTTCTTCACAAAAAGAACACCACAACCCCACGGAGAAGAACTAGGCTGGATGAGACCCATTTTCTCTTGAATATTGAGTTGCTTCTTCAGCTCCTTCAACTCTTTAGGTCCGAGCTTGTAAGGACGCTTGCACACAGGTTCCGTGCCAGGCTCAAGATCAATAATGAATTCAACTGGCAGGTGCGGAGGCATTCCTGGAAGCTCTTCTGGAAAGACGTCTTGATATTCGCAAACGACTAGAATTTGCGAAATAGCGTCCAATTCACCCTTCTCATTGAGAGAAAACAGACGGATTGTATTATCACGAGCGGCAAAGACAATTACATCCTCAGACGAATGAGTCAATTGAATCTGCCTGGCAGCACAATCAAGATGTGCCTTGTGCTTAGAAAGCCAATCCATTCCGAGAATAAGATCAATATCCGAGTTACCAAGAACCACCGGAGAAGAGAGAAACTTGTATTCGCCCAACGTGATAGACATATCGGGAGCAACCAAACTAGAAGTCAAAAGCTTGCCGGGAGAAACAACTTGCATGACTTTGGGCATGATCTCGGTATCAACATTGTGCTTCGATGCAAAAGGACATGACAAAAAGGAATGCGATGCACCAGTGTCAAAAAGAACTTTTGCAGGAACATCGTTAACAGGAAGGTTACCCATGATCACATCTGACGAGTCCTCTGCCTGGGCTGCATTCATCAAATGGACCTTGGCGTGCTTGGGGTTATGCTTGACCACAGCTGTACTTGCCGATCTCACAGGAGGAGGAGGAGGAAGACGCCTCTGGTTGAGACACTTGTTAGCATAGTGACCCTTCTATTGGCACTTGTTGCACGTGACCTCTGAAAGCGGACGGTGATATGGAGCACTTGATCTTGGAGCTTGAGACGAAGTCTTGTTCTGAAAGCCAGGGTTGGGTGGGTGGGAAGAACCACTGCCACCTTTGCTCTTCTGCTGATACGGCTGACGAAACGAAGGAGGAGGAAGCCAAAACTTCTGCTGCTTGGCCACTTGAGTAGAGGAAGAAGGAGTAACATCTCTGGCTCGCTTCTTGGAAGCATCACACTTCAACTGAGCAGCCTCTTGCTTCAGTGCCATGTTGTAGAACTCATCGTATCTCAAGGGCTCGAAGAGAACAAGAGCTAACTGAATTTCTTCTCTGAGACCACCTCTGAACTGGTATATCATGCTCTTCTCATCAGGGACGTCCTGCTTGGCAAAGCGGGCGAGCTTCTGAAACAACTTGTTGTAGTCATAGACAGACAAAGAGCCTTGCTTCAGATTGCGGAATTCCTCATGCTTGCTTTCAACCACGCTTTGGGGAATATGATGAGCTTGGAAATCTCGACGGAAGTCATCCCAGGTGATAACACGGCCACCTCTGGAGTCCTTGTACTGCTGGAACCATTCTGCAGCTTGATATTTGAGTTGGAAGGAAGCGAACTTGACAAAGTCCTCAGGCCTGACGTTACTGCACTCGAAATGCTTACACAGATCCACAAGCCAATCGTCAGCATCGGTTGCCTCAACACAATTGCTGAAAGTCTTTGGCCCGTTAGCAAGGAACTGGTTGAGTGTAGCAAAGTGATTCTGATTGCTGCCTTGATTCCCTTGGTTGCCTTGATTTCGCTCTTGAAGAATTTGCATGATCAACTGTGTGTTTGCATTGGTTGCGGCCATCACAGCTTGCCATGCCTCTGGAGGAGGTGGAGGTGGTGGCGGATCAGGATTCGGAGTCGTGCGCGTTGGAGGAGCCATCCTGAAGAGGTTGACCACCATTAGCACATTGACAGACAAATATTGAAGCTGAATCCAATGGAATGAAAATTGCAACATATAGTCTTCACATCCGAATAAAATGAACGAATGCATTCCTCTTGAAATGGTCACATATCCATAAATTGAGAAGCCACGTAGAATTAAGGTAGAGAAATAAATCAACAAGGTACGGATCAAGAACGAATAATCGGTAAGAAATCCCAATCTCAAACCAATATCCGTGGAAGAAGAACTAGAGCTACTAGAATTCCCACCTATGGAACTCCCGAACCTTTCCGGTTATGCAATCAGGTGTTGGGGATACAGGGTTAGCATAATATTTCACCCAAACTAGCAAATCCTACATCCAGCTGTATCCATCCTTCAACACATAACCAAGAAACCTTCGGAAACCATCTACCTCAACCTTCGAAAAGCATCTGTTATACAAGTTATGGCGATACTCCCGAACTCCCGCCCCAGTACTGGGTGGCGTCGAGGTTATCTCACCAACGAACTGCATAAAAGAGATTTTCGATGTCGGCGTACTAAACTCAGGTATTCCAGAACTGCAACGATAAAATTATGATGACAACACCTCAGAGCTCAACTCCCCGGGACACTTCCACTAAACCCCTGACAGGAGGCACCAAGACAATGTTCTCATCATAAAACCATCGAAACGATTCCAAGATACCCGCGTGATCCTAAAAAAAATTTAGTGAAATTTGAGAAGAGAAGAGTCAAAACTCTACGTCAGGATGCCTTACTAGAGCGATGAGGAGACTGGGAAGCAAAAAGAATTCCTAAGCTCTCCGATATATAATTCCTAAATGACTCAAAACATTTTTCTAGACACAACTCGGCCGCTAAAAACGATCAAGCAATGGGGCTCCTAAGGTCGGGGAAGGACTGATACCAACTTGTAACACCCTCGATGTGACTATATCTCCCACGTGCCGAGGCACGACTTAGAGGCATAATCGCATTGAAGGCATATATCGCAAGTTAGGCAATCTTCACAACATCCCATGTAATATAATAATGAAAGGGGAGATAACATAGTTGGCTTACACTCGCCACGTCAATCAAGTACATAAATAACATTACATCATCCAAACACTCATGGCACGACTACGGCGCCAAAATAAAAGAGAACCCAACATGCGACAACGGTCCCGTTCACCCCCAACTGGGCACCACTACTGATCATCGGGAAAGGAAACATAGTATCGTTGAGAGTCTTCGTCGAACTCCCACTTGAGCTCATACGCGTCTCCTGGAGCGGAATCATCAGGCCCTGCATCTGGTGTAACCGTAATCTGTGAGCCACAGGGACTCAACAATCTCGCACCCTCGCGATCAAGACTATTTAAGCTTATAGGTAAGGCAAGGTAAAATATGAGTGGAGCTGCAGCAAGCGACTAGCAAGTATGGTGGCTAACTTATTCGCAAAAGAGAGCGAGAAGAGGAGGCAAAGCGCGAGCGAGAAACTAGAGAGCAACCTGCGCAAACATTACTCCAACACTGTGTCCACTTGCCGGACTCCGCCGAGAAGAGGCCATCACGGTAACACACTCAGTTGATTCATTTTAATTAATTAAGGTTCAAGTTATCTACAACCGGACATTAACAAATTCCCATCTGCCCATAACCGCGGGCACGGCTTTTGAAAGTTCAAATCCCTGCAGGGGAGTCCCAACTTAGCCCATGACAAGCTCTCACGGTCAACGAAGGAATAGACCTCCTCCCAAGACATTCCGATCAGACTCGGTATCTCGGTTCTTCAAGACACTTTGACAGGTTAAAACAAGACCAGCAACACCGCCCGAATGTGCCGACAAATCCCGATAGGAGCTGCACATATCTCGTTCTCAGGGCACACTCAGATGAGACATCCTACGAGTAAAACCAACCCTCAAGTTGCCCCGAGGGGGCCCCGCAGTCTACTCGGTCGGACCAACACTCAGAGGAGCACTGGCCCAGGGGGGATTAAAATAAGATGACCCTCGGGCTAGGTGGCGAATGGTAAAACCAAGGTTGGGCATTGCTGGAAAAGCTTTAATCAAGGCGAACTATCAAGGGGTTCCCATTATAACCCAACCGCATAAGGAACGCAAAATCCGGGAACATAACACCGATATGACGGAAACTAGGGCGGCAAGAGTGGAACAAAACACTCGGCGAGAGGCTGAGCCTTCCACCCTTTACCAAGTGTATAGATGCATTAAGATAACAAGGTAATATAATGATATCCCAACAAGTAAATAAATGTTCCAAAAAGGAACGGCCTTCAATCTTCACCTGCAACTAGCAACGCTATAAGAGGGGTTGAGCAAAGCGGTAACATAGCCAATCAACGGTTTGCTAGGACAATGGTGGGTTAGAGGTTTGACATGGCAATTTGGGAGGCTTGAAAGCAAGTGGTAGGCATCGTAGCAATGGCATAGAAAAAGAGCGAGCAAACTAGCATAGCAAAGATACTAGTGATTTCGAGGGTATGATCATCTTGCCTGCACAGTTGTCGGAGTTGACTGGATCCTCGAAAGCAAACTCAACGGGCTCCTTGTTAGCGAACTCGTCTCCCGGCTCTACCCAAACAAGACAAACAAGCAACAAGGATACAATCAACCACGTGCAAGGATCAAGCAATATGATGCAATGATGATATGCTATGCGGGATGCGATGCGGGATGCCAAAAGCAAGATATGACAGGAAATGCATGAACCTGGCCTCAACTTGGAAATCCAAGTGCTCCACTGGAAAGATGAGATGAAATCGCTTGAAAACGATATAAAGAACACCGGAATCGGAGTTACGGTTTGGAAATGGCAAGCGATTCAAATATAGCACCGGTCTGCAATTTACAGCAAGTAGCCATCTAAATGCAACGAAATGAACAAGCTAAAGCACCCAAACATGACAACAAAATACATGGAAGGGATTCACACAAGATGCTTGACAAAAGTCTAGCACTAAGCTACGGCCAATTCATCCATTAACAGGTTCAGACAAGCATGGCAAAATGCATATGGCAAACAGATCTCAGACTTAGTGAAATTAACACTTGTCTGGAATTTCAGATCAGGTAGCCCTCTTCGCAGCAACAAACCTACATGCTACAGGGCCTGATCATGGCAAAGTAAAGCATGGCATGGAGCTACTCAAAGAGCTTAACAAAAGTCCCTTAGTGACCTTGAGCCAAAAGGGATCAGAAAATAAAATTGCAAGCATGTGAACATAGCAAAAATATAATCAGTTTTCAGACAGTGAAAAACTGACACATGCTGAAATATAACTCAAGTAGGCATGTTTACGAGCTCGATGCACTCACTACAGAGCAAGTCATGGCAAGATAAGCATACACCCATCAAGAAGGCACAAAATTCAAGCTAGACATGGCAAGAACAATAGCATAGCATGCATGGATCAACTACAACATCACCGGCAAAATTGCAAACAAGTTGACAATCTGCCCAGATTCACAAAGTAGCAAAAGTAGAGCTCGATTGACTCAAGCTAGGGTGCTCCATAAATGAAAACAAAGACATGGATGGATAGAGAACTACAATATTAACAAAACATCCTTACTGGTCATCCTCAAAAGAGGCACGGATCACTAGGCAACAACATGAACATATGGCATCATGAGATAAACAGCTCCAGGACTTAGTGAAATTACTAAGTCCATGAAAACAGAATTAACAAGTGCACCACTTTGCAAGCTTGCACAAGTCACCACACACATCACAAAAATACATGGGTTGCACCTCTGGAAAGATGACAAAACCCTTAACAAAACACATGTAGAGCACCAGGGCATAACATGCACACAATAATCATGGCAAAAATGACAAAAACCTAAATGGAGTAGCAGATCTGACAATAATCTCAAATAGCCCTCTTCTAACAGCATTTCGGGCATCAAGATAATCTCAAATGAAAATGATGCAATGGAATGAAATTATGTACTCCCTGAGATGAACATTTTGATATGCTATATGCATGAATCCGAGCTACGGATGCAAAGTTACGGAGCTACGAACATGATCACTTGAACTGAAAATTTCAGGACTTAGAAGAATAAAAACACCTCCGGATCTAGGGTTTGACCCAGCACGCAGATCGAGGCAGCGGCGCGCACTGTTCACCGGCGGGGCTGGAGCTCGCCGGAGTGGCCGGGGGAGCAAGGGGCCGGCCGAATCTTCGCCGGATCCGGGCCGGGCGGCGGCGCACGGCGGGCGGCGCGGTCGAGGCCGGTGCAGCGGCCGGAGGCGGCGGGGCCGGCGAGGAGCTGCGGCGGGGCGGCGATGGCGGCTCGGTGGCCGGAGCGCCGGAGGCGAGGGAGGTGGCGGCACGGCGCGGGAGACGAGACCCGGGCGGCGACGGCGCTCACCGGGCCGTGGGGGCCGGATGCGGGCTCCCCGGGCCGCGGTGGGAGTGGCGGCGGCGGGCAATGACGTGGCAGGAGGCGGTTGGCTGGTGGCGGTGTGTCTGCCCCGGGCAGACAATGTCCGGCGGTGCGCGGTGGAAAATTAGGGTTTCGGAGAGGGAGAGATCCGGATTTTCGGGAGGGGTCTTTAAATAGGCATAGAGGGAGCTAGGAGAGTCCAAATGAGGTGCAGTTTGCGGCCACGCGATCGTGATCGAACGATCTAGATGATGGAGAAGACTTAGGTGGGTTTTGGGCCAAATTGGAGGGGTGTTGGGCTGCAACACACACGAGGCCTTTTCGGTCCCTCGGTTAACCGTTGGAGTATCAAACGAAGTCCAAATGATACGAAACTTGACAGGCGGTCTACCCGTAGTAAACCAAGGCCGCTTGGCAAGTCTCGGTCCAATCCGGAAATGTTTAATCCCCACACACGAAAGAAAGCTAGAAATGACCACCGGAGGAGAACGAAGCGCCGGAATGCAAAA
This sequence comes from Triticum urartu, assembly GCF_056163025.1. Lineage (NCBI taxonomy): Eukaryota > Viridiplantae > Streptophyta > Magnoliopsida > Poales > Poaceae > Triticum > Triticum urartu. The sequence continues at coordinate 538,208,890 of NC_141876.1, forward strand.
CGGACAACGGGGAAAAAGCTCGAATGCATGAGACGAACACGTATGCAAATGCAATGCACATGATGACATGATATGAGATGCATGACAACGATAACAACACACGGAGACAAAGACCCGAACCCGAGAAAATAAAATAACTTAACGCCGGAAACGGCAAGAGTTGGAGTACAAATTGGGAAAGTTATATCCGGGGTGTTACACTTTTATAGCCTATTACAAGGTTATAGACTCTTGGTTCTTATAGAGGCAAAGAGCCCCCTAGTAATATTTGGAGCTGTGCTCAATGGGTACCTATGTTTTAGTTGTGCTTTGCAACAGACTCTCTTTGGCTCCTTTTGACCTTGGGTGGAAAGCTCCCAAGTGTTTTTTATGTGTGGCTTATGAGGCGGATCAATGGATAATTAGAACTCCGCTTTATAAACAGAAGCCCCCATGTAACCAAAAACCTTTCAAGGAATAACAGCAAAGGCCCCGCTTTAGTAGGGATGCTGGTTTATTATATTGATCATCATAATATATACATTGTCAATAATATGTACATAAGAGGAGCCTATGGCTCAGGTTAGTAAGGCCGAAGATGAGCTATATTCCACGGCCGATGGGTCTCTCCTCCTCCGATTTAGTGAGCTTTGTGCTCCCGAACATCAATAAGGTAGTATGACCCGTTGTGCAGATTCTTGCGGACCACGAAGGGTCCTTCCCAAGGCGGGGATAACTTGTGCATATCAGTCTGATCCTGGATGAGCCAGAGCACCAGATCACCTTCTTGAAACGTTCTGGTTTTAACCCGACGACTGTGATAACGATGCAGATCTTGCTGATAAATCGCCGAACGCGCCGCTGCGATATTGCGCTCCTCATCTAACAGGTCAAGTGCTTCCTGACGTGCCTTCTCATTGTCGGCTTCAACATAAGCCGCCACACGGGGTGAATCATGACGGATGTCACTAGGGAGGACCGCCTCTGCTCCGTAAACCATGAAGAAAGGTGTATAACTCGTAGATCAGTTGGGCGTCATATTAATGCTCCATAACACAGAAGGTAACTCGAAGAGTTGGGCGGAAGGTCTTGATTTTATTGATGCTTTTGTCTTCCTTGAACGCGGAGCTTTTTTCTGGGTCGTTGACGTAATGGATGCTGAAAATGTGGATGAAGAGATTGCCAGGTCATGAAGCGTCGACGTTGATGTTGCCGGGTTGTCCTCCCAGGCTGGATTCTGTCTCCAAGCCGGGTCTTTCCGTTTTTTTTCCAACCCCAATAGCATGTATATTATCTGTAGCCCCCGAGCGCTGGGTTTGTTTAGGCCTTTAACAACCCGGGGTATGTGAACTTGTGTTTTGGTAACAAACAAAGTCTGTTTTTCAAAAATTCTGGTTTGATAGCCCCCGAGGCTTGAGGCGACTCGAGGAGTCGTTTTCAAGCTCTTTCTTTCTGAAATAAAACACATAAATGCATTACACCATTCGTGATGTATAAAACAAAATTAAATAATAATTTCGATGACTTTGTCAACTTGTGTTCAAGTTGTTAATCATTCGACTCGACTAAGTAGGCTTTTACGTGGACTTTTTTCATGGAATATGATATGTTCAGGGTCGACAAAGTCCATGATAGGCAGCAGAGTCGATTGACATTACCATACCACTACTTGGTCGGTTACGAGTTACATTTGACTTAGTAAAGAACGAACATAAAATTATTTCGCTGATATGTAGGGCACCCATGTTTGAACCGTGCATCATGGCAAATAGTCCTCTTTGGTAACCTTACGACTCAACTTTATGAGAAGAAACGATAGCCCCCGAGATTAACTCAAAGGTGCCAGATATATTTAATTGACTGGAAAAAATTAAATATAAAAGTGATTTACCTTGTTTTTATGATGTGGCATAAGCCAGCGGACCGTTGGGGTCGACTGCAGCGAGGCAATAGATGATCCCGCTTAGGAGTCACAAATCAGTAACCTAGCTGACGGTTCGAGCCGGCGGCGGAAGCTAGAATTTTTGAAGACGTGTAGCCAAAAAAACCGCCAAATAGGAGAATAGATGGCGCAGTGCAAGCCAGCTTGGTTGATGTTGATTAAGCTCTGCTGTCAGGGCGCGCTGGGAGCGGCAATTTGGCCATTATTGAACACTGAATCCTGTTGCACATTCCTTCAGTTAGCTAGGTGTTCATTCTCTCTTTAGTTTCGTCAGAATAAGCGACAAGCATGGCCATAGCAGCAGCGGAACTACACTGGCTATGCAGGGCGGGGACGGGTCAGCACAACGGTTTGAAGTCACAGCGTCTTGCTGGCAGCAACTGTGGCCGGGTCACGTGGAAACATCCGACGGTAACAGAGGCGGTTCAAAAACAGGTGAACAAGTTGGCGGCGGCCCTCGGACGGCAGCTCTTGGTTTCCTCCAAACGAAGTAGTGAACGGGCTCCACATCAGGTGACATGTAGTTGGATCATGGAGAGTGAGTACATATACTAGTACTAATGTTAATCCATTGTCTTGTCCATCTTTGTGAAGTAGTACTTTCAGTACTTTGATCTCTCGCATGGGATGCTTGAAGAATCAATTGACTTGGGGGCTCGTGCTGCTACCGTAATGTTTGAAAGTTGCACCGTGAATTCGTGATCAACATAGGTCGCTGCCATTAAACAAATGTTAAACATTGTCTGCACTGCTGACTCTGGATATGCCCCTGCTGCAGTCTCACCATTGAGCATCACGCGGTCAGTTCCACCTAGGACAATGTTGGTGGCATCAGCGACAGCGAAGGCAGAGCCGGCTTGAGGCGAGCCATGGTAGCGACTGCATGCAAGGATGGACGGCGGAGGTGAACTGGCGAGGCGGAGCGATCTGTGACAGAAGCGAAGCGAGCGCCATGGAAGCGCTTGGCCATGGCCGCAGACGAGCTGCGAGCCGGCGGGCGCGGTGGAGGATTGTAGGCGAGGGCGCGGGGCAACTCAGAGGAGGTGGCTTGACGCGATAGCAGGTCAGAAAGCCTGTCACGGGGCAAGTCTCGGCGGTGATCCGGGCAGCCGCCAGCTCGGCGGCGGCGACTCAGATGCAAAATTGAAGATGGAGTCCGAATCTGGATCGTGTCGACCAACTTTGACCATATGTTTGTGTAGCTGCAAAATTTCCATCGGTTGTGCTTTTTCCTTATTTTTGTTGGATGGTGTCTCGCTAGTTGGTTTTGGACGCAGTTTAGCTTGATGTGCCTGCTTCGGTCGATGGAACCTCCTAGTTTTAATAGACCACCTGAGGTGGCGGTTTATCCCGGCAAAACTGATTTCTTGCCTGTCTCGGCGGCTTGGGGCATGGCGATGCGCAGACGCAATCCCAAACTTTCAATCTCAATCTTTGTACACGCCGCTGCTGAAAACTTCCTCAATATTGACTGATGAACTTGCAGTTGACGTGAATTCTTCCATGCCGGCTCTTGCTAACCCGGCAGGTTGTAGCTTCTCGGTCCCTGTAAGAGATCCCTTCAAAAACTCAACACCATCGTGCGCAGGCCCCACGATGGGCGCCAACTGTCGTGGGATTGTCACGGCAGATGTCCTGGTGCGAGGACTTAGTCGTGGAGCCATCGCAACATAGTTAACTTAAAGGGGGTTTAGCGAACAAAGGACGCAAGGAATTATACTGGTTCGGCCCCTTGCGATGAAGGTAAAGCCTACTCCAGTTATGATGGGATTGCTAGGGTTGCGATGACCAGGGAGCGAATACGCTTTGCCTGGCTCTCGAGTTGTTGTTTCTGTCCTTGAACCGCCGCCGGGTCATCCCTTTATATACATAAGTTGACGCCCGGTGGTTTACAGAATCTCGGACGGCTCATAAACATGTCCAACTTGGTTTCTATCCTTTCGTACCTTACAACACAAGTTACACACCTTATGGCATTTTATGTCTACGGGCCCTAATCCGCCTTTGAGCCCTGGGCCTTTAGATCTCTTATAGTAAAGCGTCATGCTCCTTGTCTTCATGGGCTTCAATATGGGTAACTCCTTATGGGTATAACCCGGCCCCTCCTGGGCGGTTTATACTCAGTAGTTATATCCCCAACAGGCTCCCTAGGAGCACACGACGCCACACACTCACGGTGGAGCTCTCTCATGCCCACTTGCTAGCTAGCTCATACACTCATAGGAGATATATAGGAGACAGTGAGCACTCTGCTACTGCTCTTGTCCCAATACAGCTCCAGGAGAAACTCTATACCAGATATACCACATATATGCAGACATGCAGGAGTACAGGTATTATCGCTCCGGAGAGCCCCGAACCACCGCGTGCTATAGCGCAATACCCGTCCCGGATATTCCATGACAGTCTTGCCCTCACCTCAAGCCATCGTGGCATCTGTCGTCTCGCGGTACCCCCTGGCGACTAACACGAGAATACTACGACAACGGTGGAGCGAAGAAGAAGAAGAAGAAGGAGGAGTAGGCGGCGAGAAGACGAACATGGGCTGGGGGCTCTGCCCCCTCTCCCATTTATAGCCGGAGGGATGCCAACCGCTGGCCTCCCACGATTCCAAGTAATGATGGTTTTTCTACATGCAATAGACAGTCTTCAAGTCGGGTAGTTGCTGAGGCGGCATGGGGAAGTGGAGACGCCCACATCCCATCAAGTGACACGCGTCGACCCAGCCCACAGGAAATGGGAGATACTGTCGGCATTCTAGGAACCAGGGTACCTAGACTTGCCTGCCTGCGGCCCACGGTGTGGCTCCATCAACGGCCTGGTATGGCTCATCTTTAGCACCAGCAAGAGAAGACCCTCGCGAGGGGCCAAGCCTCGCGAGGCGGATGACTCCAAGACCTCCGGAGGGAGCGTCCTCCTCGAGCCAGCTCCCGAGGAGCGGAGATTCCTATGCAAGTACCCACCTCATGCAAGCCATGACGACTAAGGCCAGGCGGGCGGCAGCAGGCACAGTACAATATGTTTCCTCTTTGGTGCTAAGGAGGCAAGCGCAGGCACGGGGTCCCGAGGAATCAGCCAAAGGTTTCCATTCCTGTGCTACGAGACCAAGACCGTGAGGACGGCTGGACGACTGTCATCGCTGAGACCACAACGGCATCACGAGCAGAAGATATGCAGGCGAAGACTACCTTTCGTCTGGATAAGATGTACTACTTGTCCCCCTTCAAAATTTGCCACTGTGGGATCCCTTCCCGCCTTCGTTTGGAGGAAGAGGACCAAGGCCACTATAAATATAGCTTAGCCACCACCGTAGAAGAGGGGGATCCGATCCAAACCCTCGGTAGCTTTCACACACACAAGAACATGCCTCCTGAGGTTGTTCTTCCTCTATACTAGTTCATCCTCAACCCCTCGCGAGGCTAATCCACCCCAAAGTAGGAGTAGGGTCTTACACCGCAAGGTGGCCCGAACCTGGGTAAATTGCTGCGTCCCTTTCCTTTCGCGTTCATCGAGCTTGGCTGTGGGGACGACGAATCGGTTGGCTGGAGAGGTTGAGTTCTTTGCACACGCCCTAGAGTTCCAACCTTTCTTGGGTATGTGGAGCCCGGAATCCGACATAGACATGTGTTGTCATTTGATAATGGGTCACACCATTAGGATAATGATGTGATGGACAAGACCCATACGTTAGCTTAGCATATTGATCATTCAGTTTATTGCTATTGCTTTCTTAATGTCAAATACATATTCCTTCGACTATGAGATTATGCAACTCCCGGATACCGGAGGAATACCTTATGTGCTATGAAACATCACAACATAACTGGGTGATCACAAATATGCTCTACAGGTATCTCTGAAGGTGTATGTTGAGTTGGCATAGATCGAGATTAGGATTTTGTCACTCCGGGTATCGGAGAGGTATCTCTGGGCCCCCTCGGTAATACACATCATAAGAAGCCTTGTAAGCAAAGTGACTAAGGAGTTATTTACGAGATGATGTATTACGGAACGAGTAAAGAGACTTGTCGATAACAAGATTGAACTAGGTATGGAGATACCGACGATCGAATCTCGTGCAAGTAACATACCGACGGACAAAAGGAATTATGTATGTTGTCATAACGGTTCGACCGATAAAGATCTTCATAGAGTATGTAGGAACCAATATGGGCATCCAGGTTCTGCAATTGGTTATTGACTGGCGAAGTGTCTCGATCCTGTCTACATAGGTCTCGAACTCGTAGGGTCCGCACGCTTAACGTTCATTGACGATATAATGTTATATGAGTTATGTGGTTTAGTGACTGAATGTTGCTCAGAGTGCCGGATGAGATCACAGACATGACGAGGAGCTTCAGAATGGTCCGTAGGTAAAGATTGATATATACGACAATGATATTTGGACACCGGAAAGGTTACAGGATATACCGAAGTGTCAGAAGGGGTTCTGAGAGGCCCCGGGGAGGTTTTTGGGCCTTATGGGACAAAAGGGGAAGAGCACACCAGCCCACAAGGGGCTGGTGCGCCCCTCTACCCTTGCCCATGCATCAAAGGAGGGAGGGAAGGAAAGGGGAGGCGCCCTAAGGTAGCCAGCTCCCTTTCCTCCCCCCATGACCAAATATGGTAAGGGGGCGGTTAGGCAAGCGCCCTAGGGCAGCCTCCGGCCACTAGGGGCGCCCTAGGGGATGCCTCTCCTCCCCCACCAACACAAAGACACAGCATTGTCTTAGCTGTGTGCGGCACCCCTCTCCACAGTTTCGTCCCTATGTCATAATTTCGTAGTGGTTAGGCAAAGCCCTGTGGAGATAACATCACCATCACCGTCACCACGTCGTCGTGCTACAGGAACTCATCTACTACTCCACCGGCCTTGCTGGCTCAAGAAGGCGAGTACGTCACCAAGCTGAATGTGTGTTGAACGCGGAGGTGTCGTACGTTCGGTACTCGATCAGCTGTATCGCGAAGAAGTTTGACTACATCAACCGCATTACTGATGAAGGAAATATGCCCTAGAGGCAATAATGAAGTTTTTATTTATTTTTCCTTATATCATGATAAATGTTTATTATTCATGCTAGAATTGTATTTACCTGAAACTTAGTGCATGTGTGAATACATAGACAAAACAGAGTGTCCCTAGTATGCCTCTACTTGACTAGTTCGTTAATCAAAGATGGTTAAGTTTCCTAACCATAGACATGTGTTGTCATTTGATGAACGGGATCACATCATTAGAGAATGATGTGATGGACTAGACCCATCTATTAGCTTGGCACTCTGATCATTTAGTTTATTGCTATTGCTTTGCTTTCTTCATGACTTATACATGTTCCTCTAACTATGAGATTATGCAACTCCCGAATACCGGAGGAACACCTTGCGTGCTATCAAACGTCACAACATAACTGGGTGATTATAAAGATGCTTTATAGGTGTCTCCGAAGGTGTTTGTTGGGTTGGCATAGATCAAGATTAGGATTTGTCACTCCGTGTATCGGAGAGGTATCTCTGGGCCCTCTCGGTAATGCACATCACTATAAGCCTTGCAAGAAATGTGACTAATGAGTTAGTTGCAAGATGATGTATTACGAAACGAGTAAAGAGACTTGCTGGTAATGAGATTGAACTAGGTATGATGATACCGATGATTGAATCTCGGGCAAGTAATATACCGATGATAAAGGGAATAACGTATGTTGTTATTGCGGTTTGACCAATAAAGATCTTGGTAGAATATGTAGGAACCAATATGAGCATCCAGGTTCCGCGTTGGTTATTGACCGAAGATGTGTCTCGGTCATGTCTACATAGTTCTCGAACCCGTAGGGTCCGCACGCTTAACGTTTGATGACAATTTGTATTATGAGTTATGTGATTTGGTGACCGAAGTTTGTTCGGAGTCCCGGATGAGATCACGGACATGACAAGGAGCCTTGAAATGGTCGATAGGTAAAGATTCATATATTTGAAGGTTATGTACGGACACCGGAATGGTTCTGAAGAGGTTCGGGGATTTTTTGGAGTATTGGGAGGTTACCGGAACCCCCGGGAAAGTTAATGGGCCTCATGGGCCATAGTGGAGAGGAGGAGGCAGGCCACAGGAGGTGGCGCCCCCCCCCATAGCAGTCCTAATTGGACAATGGGTGGGGGCGTGGCCCCCCTTTCCTTTTCCCTCTCCCCCTCTTTCCCCTTTCCCCTCTCCGTTGGAAGGAGGGGGGAGCCGACTAGGATTAGGAGTCCTAGTGGGACTCCCCCCACTTGGAGTGCCCCTACGGCCGGCAAGTCTCCCCTCTCCTCCTTTATATATGGGGGCGGGGGCACCCCAAAGGACATCAATTGTTCTCTTAGCCGTGTGTGGTGCCACCCTCCATAGTTTACTCCTCCGGCCATTACATCATAGTGCTTAGGCGAAGCCCTGCGCGGATCACATCACCATCACCATCACCACGCCATCGTGTTGAAGGAACTCTCCCTCGACCCTCTGTTGGATCAAGAGTTCGAGGGATGTCATCGAGCTGAACGTGTGCTGAACTCGGAGGTGTCGTACGTTCGGTACTAAGATCAGTTGGATCGTGAAGACGTTTGACTACATCAACCGCGTTAACCTAACGCTTCCTCTTTCGGTCTACGAGGGTACGTGGACACACTCTCTCCCTCTCGTTTCTATGCATCTCCTAGATAGATCTTACGTGATCGTAGGAAATTTTTTGAAATTGCATTCTACGTTCCCTAACAGTGGTATCAGAGCAAGGTCTATGCATAGATGATATGCACGAGTAGAACACAATGAGTTGTGGGCGATAGTAGTCATACTGCTTACCACCAACATCTTATTTTGTTTCGGCGGTATTGTTGTATGAAGCGGCCCGGACCAACATTACATGACCACGTTCATGAGACCGGTTCAACCGACGTGCTTTTGCACACAGGTGGCTGGCGGGTGTATGTTTCTCCAACTTTAGCTGAATCAAATTGACTACGGCCAGTCCTTATTGAAGGTTAAAACAACACACTTGATGAAAAATCATTGTGGTTTTGATGCGTAGGTAAGAACGGTTCTTGCTAGAAGCACATAGCAGCCACGTAAAACTTGCAACAACAAAGTAGAGGACGTCTAACTTGTTTTTGCAAGGCATGTTGTGATATGATATGGTCAAGACGTGATAAGATATAAATTGTTGTATGAGATGATCATGTTTTGTAAAAGTTATAGGCAACTAGCAGGAGCCTTATGGTTGTCGCTTTATTGTATGAAATGCAATCACCATGTAATTGCTTTACTTTATCACTAAGTGGTAGCGATAGTCGTAGAAGCAATAGTTGGCAAGACGACAACGACGCTATGATGGAGATCAAGGTGTCAAGCCGGTGACGATGGAGATCATGACGGTGCTTTGGAGATGGAGGTCAAAGGCACAACATTATGATGGCTATATCATGTCACATATTTTGATTGCATCTGATTTTTATCTATTATGCATCTTATTTTGCTTAGTATGTGTCACAGCACTAGAATAATACTTGTAATTAGTGGCATTTCATCCATGCATTATGTTTAAGTTTTGTTAAACTTGAAATGGGGATATTCAAACCCTAGCACCAAATAGAATTGAACCAGGCTCAATTTGAAATCGTTTCAATGAACCCAAAATGCCCTTCTGAAAAGTTCATCATTTTTGAATTGGTCCAGAACCTCTGCCAAAAATGGTGCACATTTTTCTAGGCCACATTGGATTTTTGAATTAAATCATTATGTATTTGAATTTGGGCATTTAACTACTATAATTATGTTAATTGCTCAAATAATTCTGGAACTAAATGTGGGCTGTTGGAAATAATTCAAATAGCGCCCACAATTATTTGCAGGATTTATAAAAGTGACTTGGTATTTTAAACTAAATCAAAGCAAACCTAGAAATAGAAAAACAAAAAGAAAAAAGAAAAGAGAGAGCGAAAGGGAAACTAACCTGGGCTTACCTCACCTGGCTTGCTCCTATAGCAGAGGCCCAGCCCACTAGGTGTCGTCGTCCTCCTGGCACCAGTCGGCCACGCGCCTGGCCGAGGCACGCGCACGCACGTCACGCCACGCCACCAGGGTGCCTGCTTGCCTCCTCCTGCCAGCAAGACAACGCGAGAAACCGCCTCAGAGACGTCTGGATCGTGCTGACCGCTCCATTCCCCCCCCCCTCGTCTCTCCCTCACCCTCCCGATGCCATAACCGAACGCTGCCGTCGCCGCCGCTCGCTGTCACCGCCTCCACCGTGCTCACCGAGCCACCCCGAGCTGTCCTAGAGCTCCGCCACTTCGTTCCCTACCTCCTCACCTAGCCACGCGACTGGAAGGGCCCCGAAGTGCCGCCACTGACGCCTTCCCCTCCTCGGCTGCCGGAGATCCGCCACGCCGCCCGCTTAGCTCCGGCCTTCCCCGAGCCCGCTTCGACGCCTACTGCAACCGCTGTGAGCTGCTGCTCCTCCTCCCCCTCTCTGTTCTCGCCCTCACACACCACAGCCGCATCCCCACTCGGGCCCGAATGCCGGCCGTCGCCCCGAGATCATTTCCGATGAGCTCCGGCCTCCCTAGTTGCTGTTGCCTCCTACGCTAGATGCGGGCGAGCTCCCGCTCCCCGTAGCCGTTCTCTGCCGCCCTTTTGGTCGCCGGAGAAGCGAGCCCGAGCCCTCTGCTGCGTCTGCTGCTGCCGGCGGCTAAACGCTGGTGGGTTAGCCCCGGTTTGACCAGGGATTTGACCCCCTGGTTCACTGACACGCGGGCCCAACCCTACTAACTAATCTAGGATTAGTGCTAATTAAACCAGGATAGTTTAGTTAGTAACTGACACGCGGGACCCACTAGTCAGGTTGACCTGGGCTGCTCCATTGACCGCTGACATCAGGATGATGTCATGCTGACGCAGTAAATCATTTACTGGATTTTGTTTATTTCTAAATAACTAGAAAAATACAGAAAATGTGTTGAACTTAAAAAAAATCTTAGAAAATAATGTATAGCTCAGAATGAAATAATTTACATATGAAAAATGATTAGAAAAATCCAAAGAATCTGTTTATGGAATTTTCATGCATGTTGGAACAACTTATACCTGCTGAATTAGACAAATCAAATAAATGGCATTTGAATTTCACATATGGAGTTTGAATTGGAACATTGGGTTTAAACCAGCTTCATTTAACTTGTTGCTAGCTACATTTGCTTAAATCACAGCATATTGCAATACCATGATCATGCATCACATTGTCGCATTACATTGATTGTGTTCTTTCTCTTTTCCCGGTATTTGTTCCCCTCTCAGTAGACGTTGTTCCGGCGATGAGTTCAATGACACCGATGAAGAGCTATACTATCTTCAGAAGTGCCAGGCAAGCAACGCCCATTGAACATTCTGATACAATCCCACTCTCTCACTCTTGCTCTCTTTTACTGCATTAGTACAAGAACGTTTCAACTGTTACATGATGTGGTAGTTGAACCCCTTTCCCCTGCATGACCTATCTTTGCCATAGTAAATAGTTGAAACCCACTAGCATGAGTAGGAATTGTTTGAGCCATGATGTGCCTACGCATTTATGCTTGCTTGTCATGCCTGATATTGCTTAGAGTTGTGTCACGTCTGATTCATCAGGGATGAATTGGAATGTGGTCATCATGTCCTACTATTGAGAGCTAAGTGTGTGAACACGATTTGGTAAATGTAGCGGTGAGAGGCCATGTAGGACTACATGGTGGGTTGTTTCATTGAAACCGTCCTTAGGAACTAAGTTCTGTGTTCATGATCCAAGAACAGCTACTACCACATGTTGGGCCCTGAAATATGACCCCGCTCGACTTATTAACCCCCCTGTCCTCTGTCCAGGAGTTGCAAGTAGTTTCTAGTGTTTGTAGTATGCTGGAGGCCGTGCGTAGCACTGACCCTAGGGGTGGGCTATGATGCGGTAGGCAAGTGGCACGGTGTACCGGGGCACCCGTTTGGTGGGCTCGGGAACCCTGCACACATCGTTTGGGGCCGTAGTGGAAACCTCGGCCGGACTCCCTACGGATGGAACCTGAATAGGCGATAAACCTGGACTAGAGACTTGTGTGATTAGTCAGGTCGTGGTCTACACCCACGTCGGCTTTCTCTTGAAGTCTGCCGAGCACATGTCGTGTGCAGACGCTAAGTGGTGGAAACATGTGTGAAGAAGTACACCCCTGCAGGCTTATAAATGATCTATTCGAATAGCCACGTCCGCGGTAATGGACTACTGGGTTGCTTATATAGTTCATAGACAAGTGAAGCTGGATATTCTAAAATGTGCAAGATAAGCCTGAGTGCTATGGATGGCCTTCTCGTAGGGAGACAGGAGCGGATCCATAGTGGTGTATTGATATGGTGAATATGTGGACTCGTGTGCACCACCTCAAAAGAGTTACCAACAGTCGTAGTATAGTATAGCCACCGAGTCAAAGCTGGCTTGCTGTAGTTAAACTCCACCACCCCTTTCTTGATACTGATGCATTTGTAGATAGTTCTAATGTAAGTCTTGCTGGGTACTTTTGTACTCACGTTTGCTTAATTTATGTTTTGTAGAGAGACTTCAGTCTCACTAGTAGTTTTGCATGGACTTCGACGTTTAGCTTGTTACCTCAGCTACGATCTTGTACCCTTGGGAGGGTCTTGTAGATGATCAGGCTCTAAAGCCTTCTTCCTTTTCAGATGTCTGTACCCAGACATGTTTATGCTTTCGTTGCTTGTATGTTCTGTATGTTGGTTCATGTGACCCATGATTGTAATTGTTACTATGTATGACTCTCCGGGGCCTTCTAAATAAATACTTTGAGTCATAGAGTTTTATTGTGATGCCATGTTGTATTTGCACATATCGAGCATATTGTGTGTATGATTTGAAATGCTTGGTATGTGTGGGATCCGACAACCTAGTTGTTTATTCTTGGTAGCCTCTATTATGGGGAAATGTCTCGTAGTGCTTCCACTGAGCCATGGTAGCTTGCTACTGCTATGGAACACTTAGGCTGGCCGGCATGTGTCTTTCTTTGTTCCTGTGTTTGTCCCTTCGGGGAAATGTCACGTGTTGTTCCTTTAAGTCCTTGTAGCTTGCTACGACTTGGGTTCTTACGTTGATGACCGACACGTTCGTTGCTGGGTCATGTATGCATGTCCCTGTAAGTTAGTGCCATCTTGGGTTTACGACTAGTCATGTGGGCCCGGGTTCTCTATCATATGGATGCTAGCGACACTATCATATACGTGAGCCAAAAGGCGCAAACGGTCCCGGGCCAGGTACGGTGGCACCCATGGCGATACCGTGCGTGAGGCCGCAAAGTGATATGAGGTGTTACATGCTAGATCAATGTGACTTTGGATCGGGGTCCTGACAGTACGGCGGTAGCATTATAAGATGATCCCTCACTAAATTTCAAGGTATAAGTGTTATCCCTGAGTATGCACCTTGCTACAGTTCGTCGTGCCGAGACACCACGTGATGATCGGGTGCGATAAGCTCTAGGTTCACATACAATGGGTGCAAGCCAGTTTTGCACGTGTAGAATACTCGAGTTAAAGTTGACGAGCCTAGCATATGTATATATGGCCTCGGAACACTAAGACCGAAAGGTCGAACGTGAATCATATAGTAGATATGATCAACATAGAGATGTTCACCATTGAAAACTACTCCATCTGACGTGATGATCGGACATGGTTTAGTTGATATGGATCACGTGATCATTTAGATGACTAGAGGGATGTCTAT